>NW_028085930.1:2315129-2777629 GCF_014824575.4 Sturnira hondurensis | reverse complement strand
TAAAAACACATAACATAAAATTTGCCATCTTAATCATTTTAAGTGTAGACTATGCTTAAAATTTTGATTATATATGCACTATGTATACAACAGCTCTCCACAATTTTTCATCATGGAAAACTGAGACTTACACCCACTGAACACTACTTCACCCTGGCCCCTCTTCCAGTCTTGACAAACACTTTTCTACTTTTTGCTCCTATCTTTTGACGATTTTAGATACCTCCATGGAAGTGGAATAAAACAGCATTTGTCCCTTTGTACGTGGCTTATTTCACTTACTATAATATCCTCAAGGTTCATGAATGTTACAGCGTATGCCAGGATTTTCTTCTTTTTTAAAGACTGCATAATGTTCTATTTTCTGTGTGTGCCACATTTTCTTTATCCATTCATCTGTCAGTGGGTATTTAGATTGCGTCCACGTCTTGGTTGTTGTGAATAATGCTGCAATGAACATGAGTATAGAGTACCTCTTTAAGGTCCTCCTTTTGATTATTTTGAATATATACCCAGAAGTAGGATTGCTGAAATATGAGTCTATTTTTAATTTTTTGAGGACCTTCCATATAATTTTCTATAGTGGTTGCACCATCTTACACACCCACCAACAGTGCATTCCAGTTTCTCCACACCATTGCCAACACTGGTTGTTTTCTTTTTCGTTTTTTTTTTTTTTTTTACAGTGGCCATCCTAACAGGTGTGAGTTGGTTTTGTCTCATCATGGTTTTGATTTGCATTTCCTGGATGATTGAACATCTGTCCATATGCTTGTTGGCCATATGCATATCTTTCTTAGAGAAATGTCTATTCAAACCCTTTACCCATTTCTGAATTGGATTATTTGTTGTGTGGTTGTTGAGTTGTAGTAGTTGTTTATATATTCTGGATATTCAACCTTTATCAGATATATGATTTGCAAATATTTTCACCTATTCCATAGGCTCCTTTTCACTCTATTGTTTCTTTTACTGTGCAGAAATTTTTAAGTTTGATGTAGTCTCACTTATCTATTTTTTATTTTGTTGCCTGTGATTTGGGTGTCATATCCAAGAAATCACTGGCAAATTCAATGTCATAAAGCTCTCCCCCTCAGTTTGCTTCTAGGAGTTTCATAGTTCCAGGTCTTATGTTTAGGTCTTTAATTCATTCTGAGTTAATTTTTGGACATAATGGAAAGTAAGGGTCCAACTTCATTCTTTTGCATGTGGATATCTAGTTTTCCCAGCACCCTCTATTGAAGAGACTGTCCTTTCCCCATTGTATAGCCTTGGCACCCTTCTCAAGGATGTTTGACCACATACATGGGGGTTTATTTATCCTATGTAACTTAAATATTTCAAGAAGTTAATATATTTAGAAAATGAAGAAACCAACACAATTAATTATACTGTGCATATACACACAGAGAAGTCCCCTTGTCTTCACGGGACACATTGCAAGATCCCCAGTAGATGCCTGAAAGAGTGGATAGTACTAAACCCTATGTATATTTTTTCTATAGATACATACCTATGATAAAGTGTTTCTTGAATGTGTTTACCTTGATACTACAAGTTTATCTAATATATGGGCTGGCTACTAGGTGACTAATGGGGGAGTATGGTATACAGTGTGGATATGCCTCACAAAGGAATGATTACATCTTAGGCAGGTTGGAGAGGACAGCATGAGATTTCCTTATGTTAATCAGAAAGCCTGCACGTTAAAACCTGTGTGTTTATTTCTAGAATTTTTAATTTAATATTTCAGACCACAGTGGACTGAAGATAGCAAACTGTGGAAAGTGAAAGCATGAATAAGAGGGGAACTAATATATATATTTAACTCAATATATCTGACATTTTGAAGATGTAAACGTACTTATTTAATCATTTACATTTTAAAACTAAGTTAAAAATTGCCCTGGCTGGTGTGGATTGAGTGCAGGCCTGCAAACCAAATGATCGCGGTTCGATTCCCAGTCGGGGCACATGCCTGGTGGCAGGCCAGTTCCCGGCAGGGGACACACGAGAGGCAACCATACATTGATATTTCTCTCCTTCTCTCCTTCCCTTCCCCTCTAAAGATAAATAAATAAAATCTTTTAAAAAAACTAAGTTAAAAATCTGGTGTTCGTTTTACCTTTAAGCACTTCTCAATTCAGACTGGCCATGTTTCAAGTGCTCAGTTGCCACATGTAGTTAGTGGACACCAAACTGAACGGAAGGTGCATGACTAACCTTATGTCCAGAAGGACTCTGAGCTCTTTGATCAATTAGCAATGGCTGCAATCGATAACCTTTAGAGTATACGGTGACCATGTCAGTCTATATTTGACAGCCTTGTTTAGGTCTCAGTCAAGATTCTGACTAGGCTGTTGTCCTTTCCCTAATTTCAAGTTTGAATTTTTGTGCTGAGGTAACATCAGAAAGATTTCAGTTTTCCCTGAAAAAAAAAATGGTTGTAGGGATTTAGGGTATTGAAGTAGGTTTTCCTCAGTAGATTCAACTTCTACCTCTGGAGAAAAGTCTCTCTGTAATAGAATAATTGCTCCTAGAAACTGAAGTCCACATTTCTTCTCTGTGATTTGACTTAGCAAACTACTTTATTATGAGGACAGATGGTGAACACCAGCCTTCAATGACATGTTTGGAAATCCAAGTGGAAGAAAAGCAAATTTTCTTAGGGTGCAATCTTATTCTTGTTTACATCCTTAAGCTAGTCATTGTGGCTTCTTGTTCTTCCATCCCAGTACTAACCAGGCCTGATCCTGCTTAGCTTCTGAGATCAGATGAGATCGGGTGCATTCAGAGTGGTGCAGCCATAGACGGCATCTTGTTCTAAACTTAAAAGAGTTTTAAAGGAATTCATCAAACTCTTCTTTTTAAAAGAATACATTTTGGTAACTAAAGCACCTTCCCAGTTATCTAAACCTTTCTCAGAACCTGTGACTATATAATCTTTCCCCTTTTCAGAGGTGTCAGTGTTAATTTATACCTGTTTTATTATAATACATTATAGCCAGAACTGTTTTTCAAAATATGAGTTATCTTCTTTGCTTCATATCTCTTTAATCTATTGGTCTTTGAGGAAAATCATGGTATAATCTTTGACATTTTAAAATTCATTTTCCTAAGTCCAGTTTACTAGAGATAATGGATATTGTCTGTCTTCAAGTTCAAGAAAGCCAAGAGAAAGACTGGAAGGGCAGCCAGGATAATTTGGTAGGGTCAACCATCTTAGAATTTTTACTGTTTTGGGTTAAGTTTTTGGAGTTCAGTTTATATTGGGGGTCATAGTATAAAGGTTATAATTACTATAATGGAATTACTATTATTTCTACAGTAAATATTACTGTAGAATATAAATATAATTTCTACAGTAAATTATTACTACTGTAATTCTTAATTTATGAAAGAATTATTTCCTAGGAAAGTAAGTGATCTTCAGATTCTTTGGGTAATGACACACACAATTTATTTCTTATAGAATATTTCCTGAGTAACCATCCTAAAACTTCATAACTCTTGCTTCATTTGTGTGGCCTTGAGGAAATTACGGCCATACAAGACCCAATATAATTCAGCTGAGGTAGGATATGAAAAATGTTAACAAAAATGTTAGTGAAGCCCATGGAGACTGTTGAAAAAGATAAAAAATATCAGAATAAGATAATATATCATTAATAATTTCAGATTTCTCTCTTCATTTGGAAGCTGAGGTTCTTAGACTGCACTAATCCCAATTTTCATGTTTGGAGAGATCAATACTTAATAGTGCCTATATGTTCACAGAAAAATTTCTAGAGAATAATAAAGCCTATTTAAGAAGCTCCATTATGAAATCGGGTCCTGTTAGACAAAATATTAAAGAAAGGCTGGTTGAGTTTCTCCAATGGTTCAGATCTCATACCTCAGGTAGTGTGGCAAGGCCAGCTGACTTCATGGAGCAATGAGATGGGGGAGGAACACTTTGCCACATCTGTGGAGATCGCAGCTGACGCTGGAAAGGCCTCTCAACCCAAAGATTCCTGCTTCTACTTACCTCACAGGTTTAGGTTGAAGAGAGAAGATATATTTGGCCAAATGCTAGAGATAGAAATACTATGTACTGATTCTGTGGCAGAAATTTAACTTTGGGTGGACTGGCATTTGTCCAACTTCAGGAAATGAATCATGGTTGGTTAAGCCAATGATTAACTTTGAAGTGGTCATGTGACCAGTTCTGGACAAAGAACCATTAAGAGAAGTCTGAGGAGATTTGTAGAAAGATTTCCCTTCCCAATAAGAAGTGAAAAGCACACTGACCCTCATAGTTCAGTGGGTTGAGCATCATTCCCCAAAGTGAAATGTCACTGGTCTGATTTCTCATCAGGGCACGTGCCTGGGTTGCTGGTTTGGTCCCTGGTCAGGGCACCTACAAGAGGCAACGAATTGATGTTTCTCTCACGTCAGTGTTTCTCTCCTTCTCTTTCTTCCTTTCTCCCCCTCTTTCTAAAAATAAAAAAAGTAAAAAATAAATAAGTGAAAGTCTACAAGGAGAAACCTTTTGCCCCACATCTGCCTGTTAACCACACTAGTGGTTCTCAAAGTGTAGGTCCCAAAGAGTGACATCAGCACCACTTGGAAACTTGTTTAAAAAATGTAAATTGTTGAAAGTTAACATAGTGGGCCTGAACTACTTTCCTAAGAAGGTCCTACTTGCAAGGACTCAGTTACTTCATCCATTTGGTGATGATTTTTACACATCTTGGGTTCAACTGATTCTAGAATCATGAGGCTCCAAGGCTAAAATTCACTGAATTAGGCCTCCCTGGAGGTGTTTGAGAAAAAGCCAAGCCAGTAAGAGCCAGCAAAAGAAGGCACTAACAGCAACCTGGTATGCAGGGCCTCAGCCCAGCTCTCTCGGAGGCTCCCTTATGGCCCTGCTAGACCCTGAAGCCGCTCTGCACCTGGGAAGATAGGAAATGGACACTGCTCCTTTCTCTTTGCATAGAAATCTGCTCCACCCATAGACAATGCAGAAAAGGGGGTTTCCTCTTCTAAATAAATGAAACTTTCCATCTCTCTGCTCTGCCAGTGCCTTTACTTTTTCCCCTGTTCCCATCCTAGACGTGAGAGGGTGCAAAGAGAAAAAAAGAAGAAGCCATTGTTTATACCCAGAACCTCTGGGCCGATCAGAATGCTAGAACAATTGGGACTGGAAGAAAAATTTGCATAAATCCCTCACTGGATCCTATTCCCTCTTCCTCTCTTTAATTCTGCCCTTTAGAAGCTTTGCAGGATTTTTAATTACAACCAAAAAGGGGGGAGGCTTGTACAGTAGTTAAGTAAAATCAAATAACAATACTTAAAATTACAATCAAGCCCCAAATGATCCAAC
The DNA here is from genome assembly GCF_014824575.4 of Sturnira hondurensis. Classification (NCBI taxonomy): domain Eukaryota; kingdom Metazoa; phylum Chordata; class Mammalia; order Chiroptera; family Phyllostomidae; genus Sturnira; species Sturnira hondurensis. Next base: position 2,772,264 of record NW_028085930.1, on the reverse strand, counting down.
AGTTTATTCTCTGCCTTAAAATAAAATAGCTTTCATCTTTCCCCCCTTACAACAGCCTCTTCCGCCTAGATAATGCATTTCGTTAGATTTATTTGCTCAGCCCCGAAAACTTGACACTAAGGGGATTATTTAGTTTTAGATTTGCTGTAGTCCATAGTAATAGCCAACAGGGAAAGGAATGAAGCAGCAATATTAGCAGGGTGATGGGAGGGGAGTGAGGATGGGGAGGGGACTGTGCAGGCTGCAGCTAAGCAAAACTGCTTGCATAAACACCATTAAGAAGATTTAGACATTGCTTTCCTTATCATCAGCACTCCTGGAAGAAATAAAAAAAAAGAAAAAAGAAAAAAGGGAAAAGGGACAGGCCTTGACTTGCTGTGTATGCGTTTCCATTAAAGGTTCAATAGGAAATAAAACCAGCTGAGAGTTGAAATGCAATGATGCTACAGACCTATCCACACTACCTCATCATGGTCCAAAACAGACATTTGTTCCACATGTTACTGGAAGGAGCAGCTGGATAGAGAACAAAACAGCCTATGTCGTCCTATCTGTGGCTGAGCATGTGACACTAAGGCTGCTGCCTGGCTTGGCACTATGCCCCCATTTATCACATCCCCATCTCGTTTCCACACCCTCTGCACACTCACATCCTGGGATAATATGCGCCTGATTTCTCATGCTCTATCCTAGCCACTGATATTCAGGTACTGAAAACAAGGACTAGAGAGAAACAGAAGGGAACTGTGATGACCAGAAAGATACAGTAGCCCATGTGTGGAGGCAGGATTGAAAGGGTTGTGGGAGAGAAAAAGATGAGAGGGGATGAATAAGAGGAAGAAGAAAGGGAAGAGGAGGAGTCTGTGGAGTCAAACTTCCAGAGGGAAAGTAGAAAGTAACGCAGCAGTTGAAAGTGGTTTTAAAGAATTTCTGGAATCAAACAGGCTATTACCAAAGGAACATTCGTCAGTCTGTCTGTCTGATAAGTTCTGTGTACAGGCAAGGCAATGGAAAAGCTGCAACGAGGCATTGTGTGGCCCATGGACAGATAATACCTCTGCTGTGGGAATCCAAATATTACATTTGGGATTTTAAACACTGTTCCATTTTCTAGAAGCATCTTTAGCAAGGCATTCTTAAATGGTCAAAAGGCGTGTGTGTATAAACATGCACACCCAGACATTAAGAGGGTTATTGGTGTGAAGTATTTCTAATACAGAATTTGTAGTACAGATTAAAAAACTGATGGGTACTAAATGTTATTAGCAATACACACATCAACACAAGGAAACAGCATCATTACCAAACTTGTCCATATAATATTGGCATCCCTGGGGCTCCACATTTTTTTCTCTTTCCATTCAATGGGTTTTCTGTGGGTTTATTCTCCTGGGGGTCACACATCTAGGAGGCTACTGAAAAGTGTGAGCATAAAACCTTTCTGTTTCTTTTTAGAGAATATGAATCCTGAATCCCAAGACAAATTAAGGACAGATGGTCACACTCCTCCCACACTGAGACTGAATCAGCAGACACCAAAGCCTAATTAGATGGAAGCAAGGGTTCCATGGACCTCACTTAGTTGGTCAGTGGAATACTACTACTACTACTACTACTACTACTACTACTACTACTACTACTATAAACATCATTGCAATTTATTGAGTCCTTATTATTTTCCAGGTTCTGTAATAAGTGCCATTACATACTCTCATTTCCTTACAGCCATGTAAGTTATTGCTTAGAAAAATTTAGTAGGCTCGGTCACTCAGAAAATGATAGTCCTTTCTGTTTCTTAAGCCTATTCTTCTAACAAGGACTATATTGCCCCAGAAAGATGAGAGGCTGGTGTCATCTGGACTGTTCATTCTCTGAGCCAAGTAGATTGTCCATAGAAACTTTTTCTCAATGAATTGAAAAGGGATGAGAGGGTTGGAGTCGGAAATCTTAGATCTTAGTCTCTCCTAACTGTGAGATGTAGGAATAGGGGAGAGAGCTGCCTGGATAAGACTTTGGTTTGGCGTAAGTCCACAGGTTCACAGGCCAGAGACTGGAGTTGGCCAGTCTAAGGGTCATCCTCATGGCCACCTATTCAACAGGAACCAGGACGGTTTGCCTCATTCACTTGGGCATGCTGAATGGACAGACTTCTGCTAGGCTGTCAGTCTTGGGTCACAGCTACCAGGTGTCTAAGGTCTAGTATGGGCAACAGTGGTCAGTTGTCTGTGGTTCTCTACGGTCTTCTACCTCACTACATTCCAGTACCTTTTGGTTTCCTGGGACACTTTGCTCTACACTCTGAGCTCTCTGAGGAAAGGACCTGTTTCTGGTTCAGCTTTGTATCCACAGCACCCAGAACTTCTGGCAGAAAATGAGAGCTCAGGAAAGATCTATTGAGTACCACTGTCCATTTCACTGCATCCACAGGCTGCTGCAAACACTTCTGTGTCTGCTGCCACCAAGTAAGACTGACTTAACCATTCCAGATTAGCAACTAGCTCTGCTATCTTACAATTTTTTCTAGTAAAAAAAAATTCTCCACCATCCTTAATAGTGCATTATATATATCATAGCCCCTTGTCAGGAAATTCTTCCCAGCAGCTAACTTCTCTCTCTTCTGTTCTTGGTAGGAATGCCAAACCTACTTCCATGTCTGTCCCCACAGATAAGGAGAACAATTAACAGTGCATTTTTGCTTATGTAATAATTCTTTATCTGCTTGAAGGTTATTTACTGGTCTTATAAAAATTGTCTTTCTATTGCCCTAGTCCCAGAGTGCTAGTATAATGTAATGATAGAGAAGTAAGGAGTGACACAAACCCTAATCTCCCGTTCTTTTCTGCTATGATTTTAATCGAATGTCAAATGAAAAGATGGGCAAGTAATGAGGACTGAAGTCAATACCGCTCCAAGATGTCCCACCGTGCAGAGTTGTTTCTATGCATCTGTAGCTCAGGTTGACATTCTGCAAAGCCCGCCAACCCCCAGTCCCTGGGCCCCAGAGCACTTCCAACACGGGCAGGCCCTGGCCTTTTGCAGGGCCACTGCCCTCACATCCTTCACTCACCTTCTGCTTGAAACTGAGACCCCCTCACCCTTAGCTCTCCCCACTCACCTCTCCTGCTTAACGACTCTTCATAACACTTATGATCTGCCACATTCTAACATTTTACCTGTTTACTTTCCAGTTAGTCTCTGTATCCCTCTCCTTGAATGTAAGCTCCTTGAAGACAAAGCCCCCTCCCCCTCCCTTTTTTTACGTTTTCCATACTGCTCTATTCCAGGGTCTGGAATAGAATAGGCACCCAATAAATATGTACTGAATAAGTGACTGAAACAAACAAAAACCTAGTATAAATGAGCATATAAACTCTGTTTATGACATGTTACTGTTGAAATATTAAATAAGGAAAATCGTAGGTAGTGCCCAGCAGTAATGCAAACTGTAAACCATGTCATTAGCCTGGTTCTGGCCCTATTTGTGGTAACCAATAGTAATAATAATAACAATGATAATGACTAACATGTATTAAACACTCTGTCAGGCACTACTGTAAGTGTTTTCTATATATTAACTCATTTAATTCTCATAACAATATTATGAGGTAGAATTATTGTACTCTTTTTACAGATAAAGTGAGGCACAGAGAGTTAGGTAAATTTCCCAAGATTACAGAACACAGCTATTATATGAACCCAGGTAATCGGGTTCCAGAGCCTACGCTTATGACTATTACACAATCCTGTCTCTTGAAATCCTAAAACTGAACACTTTTCCCCCACATAGAGCTTTCTTTTGTCTGGCTGGGTAGCTCAGTTGACTGGAGCATCATCTGATATGCCAAGGTTGTGGGTTCGATCTCTGGTCAGGGCACATACAAGAATCAGCCAATGAATTTATAAATAAGTAGAACAACAAATTTATATCTCTCTCTCTCTCCTATTCCTGTCTCTCTCTAAAATCATTGAATTAAGAAGATGTAAAGCTTTCTTTGGCTTGCCTATTAGAAAAAATTGCAATTTAAACAGCCAGTATTCTCAGCTGAGTTTTTATATAAACTCTGAGTTTATTTTTCATAGATAACAGTGGTCTGAGACAGTTTCTCCATCATTAGTAGCATAGCTCACAGAATTGTTCTGACAGTCACATAAGTCAGACGGATCACCATGATTCCTATTCATGGTGACTAGGAAGGGCCCAGAGGTGCCAAATGGCATTCTTCTGCCTTCAAACAAGCCCTTGTAGGCCAGAATATATCAAAGAAGCAGAAACATGTTTGCTGCTGCCGTAAGGATTTCCAGGGTTGTGAGGATCCGCATTCTCTAATAAGCTTTCAGGTCTGCATGCTGCTTTTTATTTTTTTCAATAGTGCCAAGGACTGATTTTTTTAATAGCCAAGAATGCTTAGGTACATAAATGCATTGACAAGAAGCTCCTTTAGTCTCAGCTGAGATACTGCTTCACCCAAGGTCAGGATTAATTTATGCTCCTGAACTGGCCTGAAGTTAAGAGACATGTAGACAGCTTTATTGGCCTGATTTTCAGCCCTTTATAAGATCAAACACACAGAACCTCTACAGTGGACTTATCCTAGACTAAGGGGAAGTTGGCATTTGAATTAGGGGTTTTGAGTAGAATATGAAATGGGATTTTATAGACATCATATTTAAGTTTACTGTCTATTTGCAACACGAGAGCCTACATTTAACAAAGTTAAATGTGAATAGAAAATAAAACCAGGGTAAAAACATATTTTGAATAGCAGAGGATAAGGAATCTGGGACTTACTTTAGCTGACTGAAACATCTCCTAGTTATGGCCCAGACTGACTAACATATCCCAGAGACAGCCATGCACGTGACAAGTTGTTCGTGGAGGAATTGACCCTTTAGATGATCTCCTTCAGACAAAACCACATACCTGAGGTATGAGACCACCCTGGTCATATTCCTTTCCCATAAATCCACTTTCAATAGTTTTTGAATTCAGGATATATTTTTACTTTGATGTACATTCAAATTTTATACAACTGTCTCAGGAAGAGCAAGATGATTGCGTAGGACATGCTCTTCAACTTGCTCAAGGAGCAGCAAAACTCTGAAGACCCAAAAGAACTGTTTCTAAGCTGAGAAGCTTCCCTGACAACCACTTGAATGCAGTGCTAAGAAAAATTTGCCTGAGAAAACAATGAGACCTGGAGATGTAGGTATGCATCCTGTAACTGTGTGCTTGGGTGGCAGTTGCCATAGAAAAGAATTCTGAAAACTGTGGGAATTCTTGAGAACCTGGAAGCAAGTAGCAAAGGGATAAAAACTCTCCAGAATGGAAACAAATATGAGGCCAGATCCTCACGTGAACCCAGTCTTTGAACCCAAGCTCTACCTTAGAGAAGTCTGCATGGGGAGATTATTAGGGCTGTTCTCTTTGGGAATATCATGAGGCTTTATTTCCTTAGCCACTTGAAGTCAGCTGTGGCCATATGATTTGCTTTGCTGAGTGAGGCATAAATAGAAACTTTAAGAATTGGGTGTACTTCTACTCTTCCATCTGGCATGGTGAACAACAAATTTAAGATGTGACTGTTCCATAAACCTGAGTCCCTGCCAATCTATAATTGACAGGTAAAGTAAATGAGGAAAATTCTTTGTTGTTTTAAGTCCCTGAGATTTGGGGGGGATGTTTGCTATGGTATATACCCTAACTTACCTTCACTAATATATTAAGAGAGCCAAATGACTGAAATATTTAAACATAAAATATATTTGAAATTAAAATAGCCCTTGAAAACAAAGTAGTCAGGACTATATTACCTGTTAAGAAGGTATTTTGGGCTCACTCTTCTGTAAGAAGGCAAATGAAAATAACATAAGAAATAAAAAATGAAAATCTTCCAAATTAGATGAAAGTTGGAAAGAGACACAACTCTGAAGCAAACCATAAAAAATTGATTCCAAATGTCTCAAAAATTGGACATAGGTAAAGGGAAATAAACACATTCTTCTGAAGATCTCAGTTCTTGGGACTCTTTAAAAGAGGTGGCCTATCTCACAAAACCAAAATTCACTCGCTTCCTTAGAAAAACAAGCTCAGATGTGCAGGCAGTCTCCACTGGCATCTCTGGATCCTGTCTGAGGCCAGGGGTGCAGGGGCACAGGGCTACACTGAGGGGCGCAGGCAGGACCAAACAAGGAAACAGACACACTGCATTTGCTGGAAGTATATAGCTGTTGATGTTGACATTGTGGTGGTGGCGAACCTTAGTTAGCTGAAAAGAAATTTTAAATCAGTGATTTTCCAACAATGATCCTAAAAGATTTTGGGGTTTCTTCCCTTTTTCTTTCCTGTTCTGGAACTTGGCAGTAATCACACTTGGCTATTCAGGTAAAGAAAGGACCCTCAGGGTGGGGGGAGCTCAGAGGAAGAACCTGGGCTCTTGAATGACGTGAAACAGCTCTGACCACCCTGACGCAGCGGGACAGCTGTGGAAAGAGAACTAAACTTTTATCTGGTTTAAGCCACTGTACTTTTAGGTCTTTTTGTTTTATCAGCTTCGCTTTTGACCTAATTAAAATATCGAGAAGCCAACCTTTTTAAAAGATTGAAATAGATGAAGCTGGATATTGTAGTTAACTAAACAGGAGCCAGCACAAAACCAGAAATAGGCTGGGGAAGTAACTTTAAATAATGAAGGAAATGAAGGACACATAGCAAGTACTTTCTTTGACACTATGCTGGTGTCTGATAAATACAACACCTGAATGAAATAATGGCTTTTCTTGGAAAACATGTATTTCCAAACCCTACCTCAAAGGAAGTGTATTTTAGCCGAATGGTTTCAGAGGTGAGTGCAATCAAATAAACAAGACAAAGCTAATTCCAGTGCTATATAAACTGTTCTAAGCCATAAAGGGAGAAATAACTCCTTCAAATTCTGTAAAATATAAATAATTTTGATGATAGAATTTAACCGAGATGACATGAAAATAGAAAACTACACCTCAGTTTACTCAGCATATCACTGTAAACATCATAAATAAAATATCATTTTGTCTATTTGCAAATATAATTCAGCAGCATGGTAAGAGTAGAATGACCCAACCCTGGCCAGTGTGACTTGGTTGGGCATCATCTAGCAAACCAAAAGGTCACGGGTTCAATTCCTGGTCTAACCACATGCCAGGGTTGTGGGTTCGGTCCTCAGCCAGGGTGCCTATAAGAAGCAATCAATCAATGATCAATGTTTTTCTCTCATATCTATGTTTTTCTCTCACACTGATGTGTCTCTCCTTCTCTTTCTTCCTCCTTTCCCCTTAACTTGTCTTTCTCTTTTAAAAAAGTAGAATGATCCATAACACAAGAATATTTGCTAGTAGGAAACACTTTAATAGAATTATCTACATTAACAGACAAAAGGAGAAAATGAGAGTGATCAAAGGATTTTTTCAAACAAAACATAACATACAATCCTGATCTGAAATGTGTTACTATTATACAATTAATAGAAAATTTCTAATTATAATTGTATATATACAGTAGTATAGTGTATTTTGTATATGCTGTACAGTGTTATGGTTAATTTCACTAGAAGCATTTCCATTAGAGTAGGACATGAAAGGCTGCCCCATCATTACTTATTTAGCATTGCTCTTGCAATTTAGCAAGAGAAAGAATAAGTGGTATAACAAAAAACAGAAGGCAGAATAATTATTTTTACATGTGATATGCTTTTTAACCTGGAAAATCCAAAAATATTTTAAATAAAAGAGAATTCAATAAGTTGACCTGTTATAATATTAAACATAAAAAAACTTTTCAGTAGACTTCTAAGCTTTAAACCCTGATGGGAAAATGTTACTTAAAATAGTGACAAGAAATATAAAATACTAAAAAAACCCTCGATATGTTAAATGCCAATTATTTGTAAATCAATTATAATATCAATAACAATTCAAATGATTTTTTTTAGACAAGAGTATTCCAAATTTTAGCTTGAAAATAAATATTTGAAGATGGCCAGAACAAATCTGAAGAGAAGAATTATGAGGGGGGCACTATACCAAATACTAAACGCATGATAAATTTACAGTAATTAAAACAATCTGGTATTGGCACATAAAGAAAGATACTACTGGAAAAGAGAGTTCAGAAACAGGTCCAAGTCCATATGGGGATTTATTTTATTAAATGTGGCATTACCATTCAGTGGAGAGGTGATAGATCAGTCAGCAGATTATGTTGTGGCAGCTGGTTAGCCATATGGAACAAAATACACCTTGATGACTACATTATTTATTATATCAAAAAATAAATTACTTGCATCAGAAATTTAAACATAAAAAATGAAAAGAAAGTAATAATAAATGAGAGAAAATTTATTTGTAATACTTGTGTAACCTCACTAATAATTATGAAAATATGCATTTAAATGAAACTAGGATATCATGTTTTGTCTATCAGATCAAAATTTAAACTATCAGAGTAGTTAGGTAATCAATATTTTCACATGTATTGGTAAGATAGCTAATTAATACAAGTTTTTTGGAAGGAAGTCTGGCAATTTTAACCCAGCAATTCCACATCTAAGGATTTAATTTTCAGATGTACTTGCACATTGTGCAAATGTGTATGTACAAAAATGTGTATTTAAACATTGTTAGTAAAAACAAAAAATAATTTCAATGTCCATCACTACATGACTAGTAAATTAAGCGAATCTCTACAGTGCAGTGCTGTTTAGCTATAAAAAGAATGTGTTAGAGATGTATGTGCTAATAGGCAACAGTATTTATGTTTTATTAAGAGATAAGTAAAGGTAGAGATATCTAGAAAGTATACTATGTCACCTAATTTAAGTATATAAATTAAAACATATATCATCATATGCCTTTAAGTGTATACATTCTTTTATGCTCCAGCCATACCGGACTGATGTTTTGCCAACACTCTAGCCACACTCCCGCCTCACTCAGGCCTCTGTCCTGTAAACCCTGATCTCCTGTACATTTTCATGGCTTACTTACTCCTCTCCTTACATCTTTGTTCGAATGTTACCCATTGGTGAGGCTGACCCTCACTATCCTACTTAAAACTGTATTCCCTTTCAAAACCTTTTAATATATCCCCAGTGCCTTTAACAGTACCTGACAAAGCACTTACAGTTATTGAGTGAATGAGTGAATGAATGAATGAATGACATGTTCCTACCTGTAGTGCGTAACGATTGTCTTTATTTCCTCATCTTTTCTTCACTGCTTGATTTTTATATATACTGACTTATGTCATTCTATTGGTAGTAAAATGCTATCTCTTTGTATTATTTTTTTTTATTTTTATTTTTATTGTTGACACTATTACAGATGTCCCATTTCCCTTCTCTTTGTTCACTTCCACCCCGGCTATCTGTTTGTTTTAATTTGATTCTACCTGAGTACTAGTAAAGTTGAGCATATTTCTTAGCTATTTGGGTTTCTTTCTCAATTACCTATTTATACTATTTACTCACTTTTCTATTGCATTGTTTTCCTTCTCCATCTTGATTTGTAAGAGATCTTCTTATACTTTGGAAACTTATTACTTATTTTTATGTCAATTGTAGATATCTTCTTCCATCTGGTGGCTTGTTTTGTAAAACTTCTATGGTGTCTTTTATCACACAGAGGGTTTTTTTATTTTAACATATTCAAATTTATTGATATTTTTCTTAATGGTTTATTCTTTGTTGTCCCATTGAAGATATATTTCTTTCCCCAACATCATGAAGACTTTCTTTCATCTTTCCCCTGAAGATTAAAAAAAAAATTTAATGCTTATACCTTTAATCCATCTGGGATTTGTGTATAGTATGAGGTACAAATTTAATTTTATCTTTTTCCAAATGAATAGCCAAATTTCTTAGCTCAATTTATTTGGCAAACCATTCCTCTCCTTCTGGTTTATTTTACCACTTTTGCCATATCTAAACTTTTAATGTGAATTTTATTTTTGGCTCCATAGGGTGCAATTGCTAAGAATAAAGACTCAAGCCAGACAGTATAAATTCCAACCCCATCACTTACAGACTACATGATCTTTGACAAATTTTTACTTTCCTCTGAGCCTCCTTTATCTCATCAGTAAAATGAGAATAATGTATTATGTTTTCCAGAGAAATTAAAGAAATAGAATATATATACATGAGGAGATTTTTTTGGTAGGAATAGGCTTATGTGGTTATGGAAGCTAAGAAGTCCCATAATCTGCCACCTGCAAGCTGGGGAACCAGGAAAGTTAGTAGTGCTGTATAATTCACCCCCAGCCTGAAGGTCTAAGAACCAGGGGAGCTGATGGTGTGAATCCCAATCTGAGGCTGAAGGCTAGAGAACCACATAAACTCCTAAGAACCAGGAGTTCAAATGTCTGATGTTGAAGGGCAGGAGAAGAGCCCTCAGCTGACTGGATGACGACCTGTCATCTTGGTGAGGATGGACCTTCTTTACTCAGGTACTAACCTCTTCCAGAGACATTCTCACAGACATACCCAGAAATAGTGTTTCACCAGCTCTCTGGGCATCCTTTTGCTTTGTCAAGATGATATATAAAATTAACCATCATGGATAATAATAGGACTTATGTAGAAGGGTTGTTTTAAGGATTAAATAAATTAATATTTATAAATTGCTTAGAACAGTTTATGACACTGCTAAACACTACATACAATGCTGTGCATGTGTTTGTTAAATAAAAATATGTATTTTAGAATAAGTTTGTGAAAAATCCCATCAGGATCTTGATTGTGGATTAACTTGGGAGAAGTGCCATTTTTACAATAGTTAGTCTTCCCATTCGTGAACATGGTGATTGCTTTCATTTACTAAAGCCTTCTTGTATATGCTTCATACAGGGGTATCCAACCTTTTGGCATCTCTGGGACACATTGAAAGAAGAAGAATTGTCTTGGCCACACATTAAATACAAAACCAGTAACAAAAACTGATGAGCAAAAAAGGATTTTTTAAATTTAATTTAATTTTTTAAAGACTTTATTTATTTATTTTTAGACAGAGGAGAAGGGAGATAGACAGAGAGTAAGAGAAATGCCCATGTGTGGTTGCCTCTCACACTCCCCTACTGGGGACCTGGCCCACGACCCAGGCATGTGCCCTGACTGGGAATCGAACCAGTGACCCTTCCATTCACAGGCCCGTGCTCAATCCACTGAGCTATACCATCCAGGGTGCAAAGAAAGGATTTTAAGTAAATTTATAATTTTTGTTGAGTCACATTCACAGCCATTTCTTCCTTATATGTATTGATTAGACCTTCCCCTGGGTACTCCATAGTTTTGATTGCTTGTATAAATGGACAATGTGTAACATCACTGTTTTTGAATCAACCAACCATGCTGACCTCTTTATTAGTTCTCATAGTTTGCAAATGTTCTTAGATTTCCTGCATATACAGTCATTCCTCCTGAATAATAGATTATTTCTTTCTTTCTGGTGCTCGTACCTTTTCTTTTCTTTTTTTTTCTTTTTTTGTCTAAGTATTTTGGTCAAAACCTGCAGAAGAATATTGAAAATGAGGGTAATTTTGTCTTCCTCCTTAAAGAAATGATTCTAACATTTTACCATTAAGTATATTACTCGGCATAGGCTTTTTTTGGTAGATGTATTAGTTCCCTGAAATTGCTGTAATGAATTGCCCCAAAGTGGGTGGCATAAAACAACAGAAATTTATTCTCCCATAGCTCTGAAGATGAGAAATCTACAGTCAGTATCAGTGGGTCAAAATCAAGGTGTTAACAGGGACACAATCCCTCTGAAGGCTCTAGGGGAGAATCTGGTTTTTAATATGCCAATTTCGTGGCTACAAGCGTTCTCTGGCTTATAGCTGCATCACTGCTGCCTCTGCCTCCATTTTCACTTTGCCTTCCTGTGTGCGTGTGTCATCTCCCTCCGACCCTCTTGTAAGGGCAACTGTGATGGCATTAAGGCCAACCTAGAGAACCCAAGATAATTGCCCCATCATAGGATCCTTACCTTAATCATATCTGTACCTTTTCCCCCAAAAAGGTAACATTTATAGGTCCCTGGAATTAGGACCTCATGTCTTTGAGGGGTCACACTTTTCATTCTGCCACAGTAGGTGCACTTTAATAGATTCAGAAGCTACCGTTCTACTCCTAACTTGCTGAAAAGTTATTACTTTTAAACATTTTATGAATGGCTATTGAATTTCATTGAATGATTTCTCTTCATCTAATTGTATTGTTCCATTTTGTTTAATCTGTTATTATAGTAAATTAAATTAGTGTATTTTCTAAAATTAAACTATTACTAGTTTAATTCTAATATTAAACTAAAACTAAACTATTACTAGTTTAATTTTAATTAAATTAGTGTATTTTCTAAGATTAAACTATTACTAGTTTAATTTTCCTTCTTACTAGTGCATATTTTGTGATTTTTATGTACAACACTAGATTTGTTTTGCTAACATTATACTTAAAATTATTATATGTAGATCTGGAGTACAAATGTGTGTTTCTTCTAACAGATTCAGTTTTTTAATGATTTCTAGTTCTTTTTGAGTCAGTTTTGTTGTCATATTTTTCTAGAATTACCTACTTTCTTTAAGTTTTAAATTTGGTGGTATGAAGTTAGTTAATAATTTTAAAAGCCATAAGAGAGCACTATGAAGTTCTAGTAGCTGTTTTGTATCCATAATTATTTCTAATGTAGTTTATTGTCTCTCTCTTTCTCTTCCCCCTCAATTTCCCTACTTTATTAATTTATCAATATTATGACATGTTTTGTTTTGGGTTTTAGATTATTTAAAGAATCTGCTTGCAGTTTTATTGGTCCTGCCTAATTTTTTCTTTTTGGTTTTATTAACTTTTGTTCTCATTGTTTATTTTGAGGCCCAAGCTGAAAGGCAACAGCTACCCAAGCGATGTTCTCCTCATAGTGAAGGTCGAAGAGCAACAGGGAAGCCCAGCTGATGAAGTACATGTAAAACCTTTGCTTAATTCTTGTCCATTAATAATCCATTCATCAAAGCAAGCTGCATGACCAAATCTAAAATAGAAGAGGTGAAGAAATATGTTCCACCTCTAATGGAAGGAACCATAAAGTCGCACTGCAAAGGGGGTAGTAATAGGGAGAAATAAAGAAGTGAAAACAATAATAAAATCGCAACACAGTACCTTTTTCTTTCTGTGAGAAATCTAAGCGGATTCCTTTATAGAAACTTTCCTCTGGAGTAGCTTTGCATTTGATTTGATTTTTTTCAAGAGTTCCAAAGGACCAATTTCTATGTCAGTTTCTAGGCTGGGTTCCAAGAAAACGCTGACAATATAAATTCCAGTTCTAAAGCCAAATAAACTTAAGCCCATGTGTTGGAATTTCCATGTTCCTGACTCCCTGCATGAGCCCAAGAAGAGAGGAAAACCCTTATCATCTTCCTGTACCAGTGGGTGGATTCCCCCCGGATTTCCTCACTGTACGGTCTTTCATGGGCCTTGAATTTATGAGAGGTTTTTAGGTCTCACTCTCTGCCCAATTCAGTACTTGAGTTTCATCTCATGTCCCCTATTGGGTCAAACTCAAGTTTCAAGGTTTATGTAAGATCAACACCTCCTTCCCTCAACATCAGGCAGACCCGATATAAATTCACCTGCTAATCCCTCTCATTTCAAATTTCTTCTTGGTTTCTTGTGCTTAGATATTTCTTTTTCTTTATTGCAGACTCATTTGCACAATGAAGTTTGAATGTTTTATCCATCATTTCTCAATGTCATGGGAAACTTTTCACTGAATTTAAATTGCTACTGATTATAAGATGCACCACTAATTTTTGTACCACCACAAGGATGGGATGGTAAGGTAATCATAACGTGGCCAATTACACACAAAGTTATCTTATTGCTTAAACTATTTTATACTGTGTTTAGGTTTTTTAGACACAGAATTTTATCAGCTATCACTCATGTGCATAGTAAGGAAAATGTAAGTAAGATAAAATCAGTCAAGGTAGTCTTAAAACTGCTTTACACTTAGAGTCTGATGCTGACAAATAACCATTGTCTCATAATCATTTGTTATTTGTGTTTTCACTAGGGACATTAGTTTTTTAATTAAGAGTTGATGATGCATCAGTTTTTGGAAAGCACTTTATTATTTATTACTTCCTGTTTATTTCAAGTTGCAGCTGTCCACTGTGTGAGTTTTTATGAGGATGCTTTCTTGATCTGACTACAGCCTGTTAAAGGAAGGTTTTCAAATGACAACAAGAACTCCTTGTCCTTCCTCAAATGGTCCTTAAACTGTTTGCTGATGAAAATGTTAAGGGGCCACAGTTATCCAGTCCTATCACCAAGAATATCCTCCAAGTCTGTACATCCTCAGGCAATGAGAATGCCATCATTTTCAGATGTTAATGTCAAAACGTGAAAAATGAGCTGCTCAGAATCAATAAAATATGGTGATTGTACTTTTTTCTGTAACTAGAAAATATGGTGATTGTACTTTTTCCTGTAACTAGTTTTCTGTAACTTAGTACCACTTTTTAATAAAAATGAAATAAGCCATAAAAGTGGGGGCTGGTCACCTATGTACACAAACAATAAATGTGAAATTATATACCTACGATGGTGATAACTGACATGTGTTTGGTACTTCCTCTCACCAGGCACAATGCTGACATTTTACATGTGTTACCTCACTTAATCCTCACACTATTCTACTTAACACACAGTCCTATTAAAATCCTCATTTAGTCCTCACACAGTCAAAATTTGAACCCACTACCACTTGCATGTGTAAGTAATCTAAGCTTTACGACTTTTTACCCAGCTGACAAGGGGTCTGAATGGGTGGATAGAGAGAGATGCAACTTGCCAGTCATCCATATTTCACTCTTACAGTAAAGGGGTGTCATTTTAGAGGGACTCAAATATCAAAGGGTAAATGAATGTTGGCAAGATACAACCATAGTCCCAGTAGTTTATCATGTGTTGAATGTGTATTGTACACAAGGCACTGTGCAAAGTGCTTTATGTAAACATCTCCCTCAAACAGAGCCTCAAAAAGTCTAAGTGACATGGAATTTTACATAACCCAATAAGTGGAAGAACTATATTCGAATCACAGTGAAGAAGACTTTGTTCACTACCTCCAATGACTCAGACAGGCCGTGGACTTCTAAGGGAGATGCCCTGCTCTGGAGGCTTGAGATCACCTGGGGTGTCTGCATTTTCCAGGTTAGACTATGTAAGTCCCTGAGTGTGAGTTCTAGGTAGCTCTGAGAGTGTTCTAGGGACAGATGAGGAGGTTACTTGCTGGATCATCACTGGAGTGTTTATGCACCTCAAATGGTTTGGCAGAATTCCCATTTCTTTTTTGAAACCTTTGACTCAATCTGCCTATCACGACTTAACCTATAATTGAATTAGCTCTTAATAGAATGACATACATATTAAATCTGTCTCTAATATAGTTTCAGAAATTATTCCTTGACAATTTTTCTGGGTCAAATAACACCTCGTGTCAGAGGGTTTATCAGTGAGAAATTCTGATGTCATTCATTTCACTCTGTGTACATCATCCAGAAAGGGGAGAACTGTGGTACAAATGACTCTGCCATAGAAAACGTATTAGCTTAGGTTTACGAGGTTGTAGGAACAAACCTTTCAGGCCCAGTTCAAATCATTCCACCTCCAAGAGATCGCGAGTCCCTTGTTTCTGCTTTCTGCAAAGTCCCGTAGCACTTTGCTAGTAGTTCAGTACTCACTGTAGTCTGCTATTAAAATTACTCATGTGCCCTTTCTGGCCTAAACTGTGAGTTCACTTTGGGTAGAGAGTCCCCTCCCCTTGCTCTTCTTTGGCTCCCTCATGGCACCCAGCACCATTCTTTGTATGTGGAATTTGCTCAATAAATATTTGTTGAAGTGATTTAAATATGTTCAATATTGAACACTAATGCCTATTCCAATTTAAATTTCTCTATCATTACCTGATTGTTACAGTTAATGTTTTAAAACAATAGCCTGAAGACATTCCATTCTTTCAGTTTCTATTTTTTTAAAAACAATACACACAAAACAAATCCCAGAGCTTGGCATCTTTCCAAGTACACCAATCGTTGCTTTGCTCTTTTTAGTTGCATTAAACGCAATCAGCCTAACCCTCCACAAAGCCCAGTAGTGAGAGGTGAGCAGAGCCTGGTAAAGTCATGAAGATTATTGACTCATAAATGCTTCAAATAGCTCATATGGACTTTTTCTTGCTCATATGGACTTGCTCATATGGACTTGCTCATATGGACATATGGAGCAATCCCGGGATCGCTCAGTCCCACTGGGCTCCCGGGAACCCCCCGACAGCACCTGGGCTTTCCAGGAGCAGGACAGGCTGAGCCTTATTCCCAGCCCTCTCTCACCCAGGCTCTCCGGTCCATCTTCCCAGAAATCTTTCTTACAAGATAGACTTCAGGCGGTCTCTAGCTTCTACCAAGGGTGAGTCTATTCTTGGCCGCTCAAAGCCGAGGAGCTTCCCAGGCTCGGTGCCCACGTGCCTGGCAGTTCTGAGCTGAGTCAGCCGCAGTTTCCGACTCACATCAGGGCAGAGAGCAGACAGACCTGGGAATGGTTCTCGGCCAAGAGCTGCAGGCGAACAGCTAATCCAGTCCTGGAAGGGGGCACTGGTAGTTAAGCCCTTTAATGGCCCCAGTCCTATGATAATTAGTCCTGGCCTGGAGCTAGCGAACAGCGAGCCCCTTTAACCTGAAACGGAGCTTCATCCGCTGCTCGGCGCTAATCCCTTGCACAATGAAAGCCGAACTAATTCACTGGGTAAACACCCTCTCCAGTTACTTACAAGCTGTCTTATTTCAGCCCCAAACCAAATAGAAAAGCAGCCAGTGACTGGAGAGAAAATCAAATATTTAAGAACTCGTTTTGCCTGAATCACCCCCACTCTTCCTGGGGAATCTTGCCTATTCCGCATGGGATCTCTTTTTGCTGCTGCTTTTATGACAGGCGGCTACTTGGCGATGGAAACAACAGCAACTCTGGAGAGATTTCTCTGGCACTGTCCCTTTCTGGTCTCTTCTAGTTGAATCAAATCGCAGCTGGTGAGCCTGGGACCAGGCATATAGTAGGTGCTTAATGAAGACGAGTTCCTGCCTTTATGTCGGGGCGTGGTTCACTAGTTTAGACCAGTGGTCCTCAAACTCCAGCGTGTATCAGAATCATTTGGGAGGTTATTAAAACTCACGTTGCTAGGTTTTATGCCTACGGTTTCTGGTTCAGTAGATGAGGCCAGATAATTTGTGTTTCCAACAAGTTCCCCAGAGAACTACTGGTCTAGATCTGGAGGTCTATACATTTTTGTGTAAAGGGCCTATCTGGAAATGTTTTAGGTTTTGTGGGTCAGAAGATTTGTTCCAACTACTCAACTCTGCCATTGCACAAAAGCAGCTACAGACAGTATTTAACTGAATGAGCACTGACACCCGAATGCAAATATCACGTAATCTTCACGTATTATGAAATATTCTCATGGAGGTTTTTTGCAAGTATTTAAAAACATAAATCCACTCTTATCTTGCAGGCCATACAGAAATAGGTGGCAGGCTAGATTTGGCTTTTGGACCATTGCTTGCTGATCCATGTTTTAAGTGATTATGGTTAAATAATAAGTGATATGGCAGAGCCTGGAAATGGAAGAGATGGTCCCGTGGCCTGAATTGTGACCGCCTCCCTCAAATTCACATGATCATGGTAAGTCTAGTACCCATCTGACACCATACCTAGTTATTGCATTATTGACTATATTCCTTATGGTATACTTTACCTTTTCATGACTATTTTTATAACTGGTAATTTGTACTTCTTAATCCCTTTCACCTTTTCACTCATCCTGCAACCCCCTCCAATCTGGCAGCCATGATTTTATTCTCTGTATCTGTGATTTTCTTTCTGTTTTGTTTGTTCATTTTTCTTGTTCATTAGATTCCATTATATAAATGAAATTATATGGTATTTGTCCTTTTCTGTTTGACTTATATCACTTAGCATGAATCCCTCTAGGTCTACAGGGTTGGTGGTTTTATATGAGGAGGAAAAGGCTGAGATAAGGCCATGTGAGCACACAGTGAGGAAGTTGCTATCTGCAAGCCAAGAAGAGAATTCTCCCCAGAACTTGACAATGATGGCACCCTGATCTCAGACATTCAGAAAATAAGTTCTGTTATTTAGGCCCCCCTCTCTATGGTCTTTTGTTATGGCAATTCTGACTAATGTAGATAGAAATAAATTCATTTTAGAAAAATTCTTCTACCCTTACAAACCTGATTTCTCCTTTACTTACAAAGTCTGTTTCACAAATATTTAAGAACCATCTCCTATAGCCCAGATTCTGTTCTAGGCATTGAGGTTATCGAGTGGAAGAAAAACTGGATCCACTCTCACGCTCCGAGATTCTTTGTGTGGGGCTGTGGGTGCTGTCTCTGCACAGAGCTCACAGCCTGTGGTGTGCACATTTATAGGTCAGGCAGCAGTTTTTATGAGGACAGAGTTGCCAGAATGAATCAGCTAACTACATTTACGGAACATACACCATGGGCACAGCCCTATTCTAAGCCCAAGAAGAAAGATTAAGGAAAACAGAGAAGACTTGTTTCTGGGCATGAAAGTTAGTAATTACATTTTTCTCAGTGCCAAGCATCTTGTTTTAAGAAACAGAAACATCCTCAACTTTCAACAGAGGGTGACAGTATTATAGGAAAGAAGATTCCTTGTTCAGGAAACCAAGATGAAAGCCACATCTCATGTTCGAGGCACAGGTGGCAAACACAAGGCCCTTGGGAAAAACCAGCCCTCCCCCTTGTTTTATCTGGCCTGGCACCTTGTTTCTACCCAGCGGCAGCGCCGAGCTCCTTGCCCCTAGTTAAGGAGTAGGTACATTTATACAGTCCTAAAATTACATATGGCCCTTTGAAGGCAACCATGAGGGTGATGTGGCCCCTGGTGAAAATGAGCTTGACACCCCTGTCTAGAGCAAGACATAAGAACTGTTCTCCTTTGAAGTGAGAAGATTTAAAGTATCTATATTTCTGTACTTCAGACAAGTACAGACTTCTTAAATGCCGACCATGTTTATTCTATTTTAATCTGGAAAATCAGAAGAACGTCATTGGAACATTAGTCCGATTTTTATTTTTCCTAAATTTAGGGAAAGGGACAGAAGTGTCTTTGGCAGCCACCATCAGCACACAAAGGATCATTATCTTTCAAAAGCAAGCAATTTGCACAAAAAGAATCCACTTTTTTCCAAAGATGTTTTGTATGGTGGCTTTTGCTGATCTTTGGAATTAAATTGAAATTGTTAAGCTTCTTCTGGATCTGATTTGGGATTCCTTCAGACCGGGGACAAGAATGTATCCCCCCCTAGACACAGGTGTGGTCTCCAGTGAATAGTCACACATCAACCATTACTAAGTTCCACTAGTGCCACTTACATACATCCTAGATCGGATTGCCCAGAGACAAATGAGACTGACCCCTGCCCTCCTGTGGTTTACAGTCTAATGCTGCAGACAGGCATCGTCTGGATGGGTGTCATTGGCATATTATCAACCTGGAATCGATACATATGTAACGCAGAATACAGAGGATCATGGACAAGAAGGACTGTGACAGGCACCAAGCCTGGATACATGTAAAGCCCCATAGCCTTTGACTAGTAAGCTGGGCCAGGGTGGTTTTAAACAGGACGGAATCACCATCCCACTCCAGGGCCCTTAACTAAACTTTGGGAACCTGCATTCTTGGGGCTGGTTCTGGGGTTGCAGTGCTTTTTCTGTAGCTCCTCCCTCCACACCTCCCCACAGTCTGGGCCCTGACTTCTGCTGATTCCCAATTTTATATGCATGACTCAGAATCGCCCGGATTCTCCATTTCCTTCTCTATAAGGGAGATGAAGCGAATGAGACTGACCTCTGTTTAAGGATTGTGCTGAGGATCAAGTAAGATAATGGATGGAAAGGAGTCGTGGAGTGTATTACACACATGCAAGGTATTATATTTAAGTGCTTAATAACTAATTCTACATGAAGATAATAATGTTATTTGATCCTTAAGTTTTCTTAGCATTTTCCAGATTTCTTTGTTCGACAAGTTAATCCTCAATTCCACATTATCTACTTTGTCAGCCAAAAGAGAAATTCTTGGTCTCCTCAGGAAATTTAGTGAACAATGAAACAGACATAAAGGCACAATTTGGATATTTCAAATTCAAAGACTTGTCTAAAGTATTAACTTCTTATAGAGAGCTTAAATCAGGTGTAATCATACAAAATCAGATTGGTGGAGAGTTTTTCAGTTTACAATATAGGGATGATGAGCTTGGGAGAAAGTAACTTCTATTATTATCGCTAGGAAGACAAAGTTATATTATTGTGTATCATGCTGGCCCACTAAGCATTTTTCATGCACATATATATATCTGGCCACTTATCAGTTTTTGAGTCCATAAAGTGGTTCTCACCTAATATTCCTCTGAGCAGGTATCAGGCCAGATGCCCATCAGGTCAGAACAGACCCCTTTCCCAGGAGTCCAAAGCTAACAGCCCCTTTCCTAGTGAGGATGGTCCAGAAAACTGCAAACCAGATGCTGGGGGATCTGTGGGTAGCCCTTGGATGACTTGCAAACACTTTTATCACCTCAGGAAGAGACGAAGACTTGGAGCACCAATACCCCAGTGCCAAACCTTCTAAAGGCTCACCCAAAGAGTGGAAAGAGCCTTGGACTTGGAGGTTACAGTTTACACTTGAGTACTGGCCTGCCACTTTATAGCTGGGTGACCTTAGGTAAATCTCTTACCTCCTCTGGGAGTCCAGGTAACCTCCTGTAGGTAGAAAGAGGCTCCTTCACTCTTGGAGATCTGTTGTATTTAGTCCCCATGGACGGATGACATGATTTTCAGTGAGGACTTCCTGACTCAGCCATCCTCTCTACCTGGGGGACTGGGAGGGCATTTGGGAGAAAAATGTCTGGAGGACCAGACAATCAGCATAGAACAAGCAGGCAGACACCGACTTGGCAGCTGTGCTCAGAACGCACCACCTCGCTACTGCTCATCCCTTGGTTTGCCCAGAAAAGTCTGCTGATCCAGGGACCACTGACCTGAGCTTCCATCTTATCTGATGAAGAAATTCTCACAGTCTTTTTTCTCCAAGACTCTAAAGTCAGTTTTTCACAGTTAGTCTCTTGATAGTACTTATGATTGGGGGGTCGGGGAGTGGGGAACCCGGCTGATTCAAATTAAGAACTCCTGGTCTGAAGAGTACGCACCTCTGAGGGCCTGAAACTTCCTGATCATGTGGGCCCCTAGCTCTGTATGTCCTTGATTTTTGTTTTTTGGACTTTAGTCCTCTGGCCCCGATCTCACCCTGTTAGTTCTCTATCAGGGAAAAAGCCTCCTTTTGTGGGACTGGGGGAGTAGAGTAAACCTGTTAAAAACCTTCTTTAAACTTTCTGCGAGCGCTAGGTAACTGATTAGGTGACATGACTGCAGATAGATAGATACACACCAATAACACATCCTCTTCTTTACTCCTTAATTAACATAATTAATTATATATAGCATATATTTGCTATAAATCATGTTTTACCTTGAAGCAGCACAGCAAACCCATTCCGGTCCTCACAAGTCTTCATATTTTTTCTCCCCACCCCCCCACATCCCCACCTTGATCTCCCAAGCCCCCCGTTTCTGCCAAAGGCCCATTAAAGAAATCATTTCCCACCCTCCCGCCAACAGCACCACACACCTGGTAATAAATAATATGATCATTGCCTAACAGGCACTCAGAATCGCCCTGTGATAAATAAGGAGACTTCTCATCTCTCCGCAGGCTCTGCAGCGAGGGCTGGCAGAGGAGAGTTTGCTATTAAAGAACTCACATAGCCACAGGCAAATTCTCTTACCGCATCTCCTTGTGGAGACCTTTTCTTAAAAGCTGAGATTGCTCTGATGGTTCAAGGTGCTATTGAGCTCTAACCAGGGACAATTACAAGACTCCAGTTGCAGCATCTGAGGCGATGCTTGTGTCTGATAAGGTTGCTGGAGAATAATGCAAAGGAGAGAGGCCCGATAATGGGTTGCTGAAAGGATGGGATGAGGCATCTTTACCCAGAGCCTGAAGACAGAAGCAGCCTCCCCCATCCCACCCCCAAATTCTTTTCCATTTTTATTGCATTAAAAAACCACTTTCTAAACATGCACTTCAGAAATGATTTTTTTCCTAGCTCCAAGCTAGTAATACTCCTCACTGACTGATTTTTTTCTATCGTGAGAGGTTTTGAGAATAATTCTGCTTTTCTTGTTCAGTTTTTCCCCCCCTGTTTTCTATTGAGAAAACCAGAGAGGGAACAATTGCATTTTATCCTTTCCATTTCTGCAGTTGTGTGGTTGTTCCATAGAATTTTCTACCTTACCTTATTTTTGGCTTTCAAAACCATTTACAAAACCAAACAAACAAATAAACAAACAAACAAAAAAATGCCACAGCCATTTTTCATGGTATTTTCTATATCTCTTTTTATTTTTCCACCTGTGGTCTTTGGGAGATCTCTCTCTTTCTCTCTCTCTCTCTCTCTCTCCCCCGTCCCTCCCTCCCTCTCTCAGCTAGGATTTGATGAAAGCAAATTTCCAGGGTTAATTAAATTTAGAAATATAGGCCATTTCAGCAATCACAATTTCAAAGACAAAAGATGTCAATTCAGCCCAAAGACTGAACTGGTTATCTTAAAGCAACTTGGAGACAACAGGGAGCAGGGATAGAGGAGGAATTTCGCTAGTTTGCCTTTCTCAGTGTGATCAAAAGCCTAGATTTCCCTGTTGGTCAAGGCAGGATCTGAATAGGTGCAGAGAAATGGTTTGGGGACTGTGATAACCCAGTTGTAATTCCTCCATTTCTTTCTTTTTTAATTTATTTTTTAATTTAATTCTTATTCAAGTACAGTTTTCTGTTTTATATTCCCTGCCCTACCCCCCCAGTGCTCCCCACCTCTCTCCCATTTCCGTTCCCCACCTTAATTATTGTCCATGTGTCCTTTATACCTATTCATGTGAGTCCCTCCCCTTTTCCCCTATGATTCTCTCCCCTCTCCCTTCTGGACCCTGTCAGCCTGCTCCGTATTTGAGTGTCATTGGTCATATTTTGCTTGCTTGTTTGTTTTGTTGTTTAGATTCCTGTTAATGGTGAGATCATATGGTATTTGCCTTTCACCTCCTGGCTTATTTCACTCAACATAATGTTCTCCAGTTCCATCCATGATGTTGCAAAAGGTAGTAGTTCCTTCTTCCTTTCTGCAGCATAGAATTCCATTGTGTAAATGTACCATAGCTTTTTGATCCAGTCATTTACTAATGGGCATCTAGGTTGCTTCCAACTCTTGGCTATCGTAAATTGTGCTGCTATGAACAGTGGGGTGCATAGGTTCTTTTGGATTGGTGTTTCAGGGTTCTTAGGATATATTCCTAATAGTGGAATTGCTGGGTCAAAAGGCACATTCATTTTTAGTTTTCTTAGACAATTCCATACTGTTTTCCATAGTGGTTGTACCAGTCTGCAATCCCACCAACAGTGAACTAGGGTCCCCTTTTCCCCACAACCTCTCCAGCACTTGTTGTTTGTTTCTTTGTTTATGATAGCCATTCTGACTGGTGTAAGGTGGTATCTCATTGTAGTTTTAATTTGCATTTCTCTGATAGCTAGCAATATCGAGCATCTTTTCATGTGTCTCTGGATCCTCTGTATGTCCTCCTTGGAGAAATGTCTGTTCAAGTCCTTTGTCCATTTTTTAATTGGGTTGCTCATCTTCTTTGAGTGGAGTTGAGTGAGTTCTTTGTATATCTTGGAGATTAAATCTTTGTCTGAAGTATCATTGGCAAATATGTGTTTCCAAACAGTTGCTTCTCTTTTAATCTTGATACTGTTTTCCTTAGCCATGCAGAAGCTTTTAATTTTGATGAGATCCCATTTGTTTATCCTTTCCTTTATGTCCCTTGTTCTAGGGGACGTATCAGTAAAAATCTTGCTGCGTGGAATATCTGAGATTTTCCTGCCAATGTTCTCCTCTAGGGCTTTAATGGTTTCAGTTTATATTTAAGTCTTTTATCCACCTTGAATTAATTTTGGTGTATGGTGTAAGTTGGTGCTCGAGTTTCATTTTTTTTGCATGTAGCTGTCCAGTTCTCCCAACATCATTTGTTGAAGAGGCTATCTTTACTCCATTTTATGTTATTGCCCCCTTTGTCAAATATTAATTGACTGTAGAGAGTTGGGTTTATTTCTGGGCTCTCTGTTCTATTCCATTGCAGTATGTGCCTGTTTTTATGCCAGTACCAGGCTGTTTTGATTACAGTGGCCTTGTAATACAGTTTGATATCAGGTATTGTGATCCCTCCTACTTTGTGCTTCTTTCTCAAAATTGCGGCTGCTATTCGGGGTCTTTTATGGTTCCATATAAATTTTTGAAGTGTTTGTTCTATGTCTGTGAAATATGCCATTGGTACTTTAATAGGTATTGCATTGAATCTGTAAATTGCTTTGGGTAGTATGGCCATTTTGATGATGTTAATTCTCCCAATCCATGAGCATGGTATATGTTTCCATTTGTTTGTGTCTTCCTTGATTTCTTTCTTCAGTGTTGTGTAGTTTTCTGCGTACAGGTCTTTTACCTCCTTGGTTAGGTTTATTCCCAGATATTTTGTATTTGTTTTTGCTATATCGAATGGGATTTTTTCCTGATTTCTGCTTCTGCTGCTTCATTGTTAGTATACAAAAATGCCTTTGATTTCTGGATATCGACTTTGTATCCCGCTATTTTGCCAAATTCATTTATTAGTTTGAGCAGTTTTTTGGTAGAGTCTAGAGGCTTTTCCATGACACTATCATGTCATCTGCAAACAATGCCAGTTTTGTTTCCTCCTTTCCCATATGGATGCCTTTTATTTCCTTTTCTTGTCTGATCGCTGTGGCTAGAACTTCTAATACTATATTGAATAGAAGTGGTGAAAGTGGGCAACCTTGTCTTGTTCCTGATCTTAGTGGAAAAGCTTTTAGTTTTTGCCCATTGAGTATAATGTTGGCTGTAGGTCTTTCATATATGGCCTTTATTATATTGAGGAATGCTCCCTCTATTCCCATTTTTCTGAGTACCTTTATCATAAATGGGTGTTGAACCTTATCAAAGGCTTTTTCTGTGTCTATTGATATGATCATGTGGTTTTTGTCTTTGCTTTTTTTTATGTGATGTATTACATTTACTGATTTGCGTATATACTTGTAAAGCTGGTTTGGTGGAGGCATATTCTTTTAGACTTCTTTTGTCTTGGAAGCTCTTTATTTGGCCTTCTATCTTGATTGAGAGCCTTGCTGGATAAAGTAGCCTTGGTTGTAGGCCTCTGTTTCTCATTACTTGGAATATTTCCTGCCATTCTCTTCTTGCTTGGAATGTTTCCATTGAAAAGTCAGTAGCCAACCTTATTGGGACCCCCTTGTATGTTACTTCCTTTTTCTCCCTTGCTGCCTTTAGGATTCTCTCTTTGTCTTAGAGTTTTGCCATTTTAATGATGATGTGTCTTACAGTAAGCCTCTTTGGGTTCCACCTGCCTGGGACTCTGCGATTCCTGGATTCATGTGACTTTCTCTCTCCTCAACTTGGGAAAATTTTCCATTATTACTCTTTCAAGTAGGTTTTCTATCCCTTGGTCTTCTTCTTCTCCTTGTGGTATTCCTATTATTTGGATATTATTACGTTTCATATTGTCTTGCATTTCTCTTAGACTCTCCTCATTTTTTCTGATTCTCTTTTCCATTACCTGGTCTGTCTGGGAGATTCTTTCCACCCTGTCTTTGAGCTCGCTTATGTGGTCTCCCGCCTCATCAATCCTTCTATTCATGCCTTCTACTGTGTTCTTCAGTTCAGAAATTGTATTCTTCATTTCCTCTTGGCCTTTGCTGATGGTTTCTATTTCCTTTTTCATGTTGGTATAGTTTGCGGAGAGTTCATTGTAGCTCCCCTGTAGTTTCTGGTAGCTTGTTGTAAGCTCTTTGAATTTCCTGATAACCAGTGCTTTGAATTCAATACCTGATAGTTGACTTGCCTCTATTTCATCTAACATTCTTTCTGAGACTTCCACCTTTTCTTTCATTTGGGGATTTTTTCTTTGTCTTCTCATTGTTTGTGTTGCTCTTCTTGTTGGCCTCAGCTTCTTAAATTGATCTGTTCTGGTACCCTGAGTTTATGGTGTAAACTTCTGTGGTAGGATAACTGTGAAATTCAGTGGTGCAGTCTCCTGTAGGTATCTTCATGTTCTCCGCTTCCACCTACTCCTCTGGTTGGTGTCCAGCTGGTCAAACCTTTTCTTCTGGTCTCATTAGCTGCAGCAGCCTGGTTAGTGTGGCCTTTCTCGTGCCTTGGTGAGCTCAACTGGTCTCGCCAGTGCCCCCCCCCCCCAAGATCCAGACTGGTGTCACTCTTCCCTGCCCTACTGAGAGCAGACTTTCTCCCAGGCTTTCCAGCCCTGGTCTGGCGTGAGGGCGCGCGCTCCCTGCCAGGCTTTTCTGTTCTCATGGGCTTGGGTGCGGACCTTTCCCTGTGCTGTGGCTGAACACACAGGGCAGCTCACAATTCTCCCAAACCAACAGCCACAGCCTGACTCCCTGTGTTTCCCTGTCTGCGCCGGCTGAGTAGGGATGGAGCTGGTGACTGGCTCTCTTCCAGGGGCCCAGCCAGCAGCCCGAGATTCCCCGAGACAGATCGAGAGCCGGTGCAGGTCCCGCACCACAAGGATAGCCCGGTGACTCTCAATTCCCCAAGCCGAGGGCCGGTGCAGGCCCCTTGAGGGCCGGGAGGCATTGTCGACTGGCAGTTGCTCAAGCCCGAGGCTGGCACGGGCCCCGCCAGCCTGAGAGGCCCCGGCGACTCGCAGTTACCCAAGCTGACAGCCACGGCTTAATTCCCGGTGCTTCCCAGTCTGCGCTGGCTGAGTAGGGATGGAGCTGGTCTGTGCCGGGTTAGTAGGGATGGAGCTGGCAACTGACTCACTTCCAGAAGTCCTGCCAGCAGCCCGAGGCTCCCCGAGACTGTTCGAGAGCCGGCACAGGCCCCGCGAAGCAGGGAATGCTCGGGCAACTCTCAGTTCTCCCAAGCCGGCAACCTGACTCCACAGGTTATCAGAGCTTTCTGGTTTGCTTCCGAATGCTCTCTGCTCTCTCTGCCACTACTGGCAGACCGATCTCTTATGGTGTTTTCCAATCTGCGCCCTGCCAGATTGGGGGGGGGGTGCAGTGCAGGTGACCAGTTCTCTCCCAGAGTCAGTGTTGCCCACCCCCAGCTCTCAGAGACCAGGGCGGCCCTGCCAGGGCCCTGGCACGGCCTGGTGGAGGGCCTGCCGCCGCCTCTGTGCTGGTCCCTTGTACCTTGTTGATCTGTGGTCTTCTCCTCTCCTCAACCTCTGGTCATTCAGTGTCCGCTACACTCTGTGGAGTCCTGTCTTCTTATATGCTGGGTCCCTGTTGGGCATCTGCTGTGCTCCTCTGCAGATCAGCCAGGTCCTTCTGCGGTGCGTGGAGGGAAGCGAAATCCTGTGTCCTACTCCGCCGCCATCTTCTACCAGAGAAAAAACCACTTCTTTTTTTTCTTTCTCACTTTTGGACTCTAGGAGATGTAGCATAGGTAAGGCCTAAGAGCTCTGACTGTGTATCAGAGAGTTGTCAAATTCCTTTCAAATGTGTGTGTGTGTGTGAGCAGGGGAGGGGAACAGCACCAGTCAGCCCAGGCTGTTTTTCAGTCATGCACTGTTTTCACCCATTGTTCAAAGCTGTTTCTATAGATGAATGAAATTAACAAGGATACTTGCTCAGACACAGGAGATATTCAAGAAGTGGTTGCTGACCTCAAAAAAATAAGCAGTGCCAAAATTAATACAGGTAGATCAATAATAGTTTAATAACACAAGAATGTAATAGTCAAGTTCTGAACCATATGGTCCAAATACCAGATGCTGGTGATAGCCACAGTGCCAGGAAAATGGTAAGGGCCTGGGTGATTATTGAAGACAAAGTGAGACTTATCTGGGCCTTCAAAAGCGGTCTTGACCATGGGCTTCTAGAGAGAAGGCATTTATTTCCAGTCCTCCCTTAAGGGTGATCTCTGTGATTAACTAATGCCTGGTCTGCTGCCTAGGAAGGTGAATATACAATACATGTATCTATGATTTTAGTTCCTAGGTCCTATTTTGAATCTCCATGAATACTTGCCCAGAACGGAAGTCATTGGGTCTGACATTACTTCACTGCTGGTGGTTTCCCAGCCACTTCCACTGGCACAGGAATAATGTCAGACCTACTCCATACAACTAAGTCTCCAACATGGGTAATGAGTAAGCACAGGAAGTCGAAAGAGACCAGTAGCTGATTCCAGTCCTCACTGTCTGTAAATCACCAGCACCAACCTTGGCGGAATCCTTTCCCATCTTCATGCTTCCGTTTCCTCATCTCTTCTTAGGATTTGATGAGAAAGATCCCATGTTCCTTGTAGGACACAGCTCGGATTCTGATGGCCATGTGCAGGAGGCCAGCCATGCTTACTTGCCCTGAGACAGCTTACGGAGTTAAGTAGTTGACAATTGCAAACACTCCCTCCTGAGTTGCATAAGATTGAGCAGGATTTTCAAACCTTTATTTCCAGTGTGGCCAGTAGGTAATGGCCAAGCAGGCATCTAGGATTAGAGGTTTCTAGTCACAGAAAAGGGCAACAGGATCCTAACAGAGAATCGTAAGCATTATCTCAGTGAACACTGTCCTGTCACATATAGCTTCCAGGTGAATTAGGGAAAAAATCTGTAACTGTAATTCATTTTGGAGCAATCAGTCCCCCAAATGGCAGGCCTGGGGCTTGAACCATCCACGTAGTTTGTGAAGCCAGTGCAAAGGAAGATATGGAGCCCTTGTTCAAAAATCGTTAGGAATCTCAATTAGCAACAGCGAGCAACAGGGCCTCTATTAGCAGGGGGTCCTGTGCGACTAGCTGCTCAGGTCACACCCCAGGAAATTGTCCTGCTGGACACTCTCACAGGGGAGGTGAGAGGGCTGACTACTGGTCCAGCCCAACGAGGAAAGTTCGGACAGGTTATTTTGCTTACTTTGTGTCATAAGCATAGCATTCAGTCAACTGAGTTCTGGACACAGGCATGTGCATAAGACTAAATCTAGGCAACACTAATTTAAAGCATTCTCTAGTATTATTGCTCATTGACTATGTTTCACTGTTTTTATGTTGTTTTCTTGCTCAGAAAGTACAGCATTAAATATATAAAATACGTTCACAAATTTTTGGTGACTTCAATATAAAGAGTATCAGTATGTTCTGCTTGATGTTCTGTGTTGCATTATGAGATGGACAGTGCCCTGGCCTCCGACGAGTGATGGTGCTCGTCCACTTATCAAAGCAGCCCAGAAGCACCTCTCCATAGGGGGACTTTGTCAGCCACCAGAAAGTGTCCCTTTATGTGTCCAGACAACACGAAATGGGCTCCCTTAACAATAGTTTGTGGATCCGATCTGTGACATTCTCAGGCTTAGCATATGATAATTTAACAGTGATCCAGAGATGCCTAATATTCTGCTGAGGCAGAAATTTGAATCAGGAACTGCAGGCTGAGGAACGAGGCACTTATCCTGGCCACTTGCTCACGTCTGCCTTTTGGTGTGGCTTTGGATCTCTTCATTTACCATTGCAGGGGTAGTCCATGGGACTAATTCTATGGGCCTGCAGTATTTACAAGGTGGGTGATTCATGAGGGACCTAGAATTTACTCCTCTAAAATGCTAAGGGATAAAGGTGAGTCAAATTTTTTTACTTATTTAGACTGGTATTATCATAATTGGTCTGACACAGAGAGCTGAATTTCTCCTTCTGTATCTTTATTTTTATGTTCTGGTTCCTCATCACACCTGTTGGTTTATATTTTTCCACTATTTCTAACCTTCCTAAAGAGTCTGAACTCTTCCCAGATAAGCCGCCTATGTCCTTTCCCACATTGTGACAGGGACTCAGTTTTCATATGCTGCAAAGGGAATATATAAATGAACATGTCAAAAATAACTGAATTGATTCACATAGTTTAGGTGGGAGGATTTGTAAAGAATATTTACTTATAAGTTGGTTAAACATTTGGGACCTCAAGTAGTTAATACTAATGTTAAAAGATAAGGTTTATAAATCCAATGACATTTCTAGGTTTTCAAAAAAAGACTTATGAATTGCTGTTTATTAAACAACTTATTTATAAACAGTCATGAGTCTTTGATACTAGAAAACCCCAGAAATTCCATAATGACCACCTCAGAAAGCCCCAATTCCATGCATTAAATAAACCCAGTTTTGTTCCTTGAGGGTCTTTGAGTCGAGCCTTCAGCGTGAAAGCCAATGTCAGGACTAGACAGTGGTGAGGCCTGTGTTACTAAGGAAGACTAAACAGCTGCTTTTCCCATGGAGACATTTTCTGTGTGTTCCTGAAAAACCTGTGAATATCAGTATCACCCTTTCCATGTACAGCCTCTTATGTGAAGAGGGTTTCTCAGAGTTCCACAGTCTTCATGCAAAAACTGTGAAACATGTATAGAAACATGACCTTTTTTCAAAAGTGTCACGTGCCAAAAGCAACCCTCCCTGACCCACCCACCCCCGATTTGAGTTTAGTGTTAGGAAACTTTGTGTCTTAAGAAAATTTTAAATTAAAAAAATAATTCTTGGTTTCCTAGAGTTCTAAAACTTAATTTTTAAATTAAATATTTTAAGCTGAGGATTTTCCAAATCAGCTATTAACTTTTCAGAGTTTCATTATAGTTTTTAAAAAAATCATAATTACTTGAGGTAGGGGAGAGGGGTGTCTACTTTATTCCTAATGGAAACTATACATATAGATGAAGTGTCTATATAAAAAATGGGAACTGTGATTATAGTAATACTGTCTAACTGATATTCAATAACTCACCCTTCTATTTCCCATTGTCCATTTTTAAACACTTCAAAAAGAATTCTAATCAAGTGGAAATTAATAGGGGAGGAAAGACTGGGGCTGGCAGGAGAAGGTTCTAATCCCACTATCTCTTAATATTTCAAAGTCTCTTTTATTTTCTTAATAAAAGGTTGAGAGAAAGGGAGGGAGAGAAAGAAAAAGAAATTAATCCAGTGCTCTGAACTGTCATCTCATCTTAATGCTTTAAATAAATTCTAAGAGAATATTACACATGAGAAGGCTATTTCTGGCCGATGGCTGGGCTTTACTTTTGCTTCTCAACTTTCTCCTGTCTTTTCTTCTTCCTTCCCTTTATTCTACCTGTCTTCTCTCTCCTCTTTTCTCAGTTCCCACGATCTTCAAAATCTAGTGGCGAGAGCTATATCTAAAGTCCGAGCTCTCCAACATTACCTGGCGGCACATCCCCCTGTCCCCTTTCCTCCCCATCCCACCACCTGGGGCACTGCTCCTTTCCACACACCCTGTGCATCCCTGCCTCTGTGTTTCTGGACTTGCTTTTTCCTTATTTCCTCTACCTTTACTTTGTCCTCTCCCCTCAAGTCCTATTTATTCTTCAGGTCCCACCTCTATAAAAGCATCTCTATGTAGCTGCTTAAAAATTTTAGTAATAATGAAACATTTGAACTGTGAATAATTATTAAGCAATGCCAGTATGCTAGGCAATTTACTCGCATTGTATCATTTAATCCTCTCAGTAATCCCTGGGAGATTATCCCAACTTCATGGGTGAGGTCTGAGACTACGAAAAGGTTAAGTCAATTGTCAAAATGATGACTCAAGTAGAAAAGCTGGAGGTAGGGTTCTAACATCTGCTTCCTCTCTTATCCCTGAACTGTGAATGTATTTGAAGTCAAAATCCACATGATTTACTAGTGTAAAGTTCTCTAATTATTTCATAGGGCAACATCAATTTTCTTAAGCAAATTGATAAGCCTTGTGAAGAGGACAACCATATCTTCTATTTGTTTGTACCTCTCCGGGATCTCATTTGGAATAGGTACACGGTAGGTTCTCAGTGCCTGCTGATCCTTAGTGATAAAGGTCTGGATTTCCCCTATGAATTCAATCGTTTTCACTGTGTGCACTCAATCATCCTGTAAGCCCAGTTTAGGTCTTCTAGAGATGCACATTATCCAGCTTTTCCTCAAAATTAAACTAAGCCAGTCAATGTTGAAACAGTGGAAAATTGCTATCTAATGTATATTATCAATTGATTGATTGATTAATTCATCCATTTCACAAAGACTTTTGAGCACTCTTATGTGCCCAGTTCCAGGTACTGAGGAATACAGTAGTAAATAAAAAACACAGAAAATCCATGCCCTGGCTGTGTTGCCTATATTCTAGTTGAGGGAGACAGAACAAAGTAAGTAAAACATATAGTAGATGGCGATTAAACTATACAGAAAAATAAAGGAGAGAAGACAAAGAGTTGGTAGGAGAGGGGTGGGACTACAATTTTAAGTAGGATGATCAGGGAAAAACTTGCTGAGCACAGTGAGGAAGGAGGTGAAGGCAGGTGAGTTTCTGGATCAACATAGTCTGGGCAGAAGGAAAAGCACGTACAAAGGTGGGAATGTGTCTGAAATGTGCAAGAACCAGCAAGGAGATCAGAGTAGCTCCCTTACCTGTAATCATAGAAGATAAATTATATTTTCAAAGGATATATATATGTAAACATTGGTAAAATTTTGATATAAGCCAGTGTTTTTCAGCTGCTGTGCCACAGTACTGACTCTTTTCCTGTAGATTATCAAATAAAAAATGACAACAGCCAACACAAAAACAGCCATCCAGTGTGAATGAATTAAAATGATACCCCTTTTTGTCAGATGGGCAAAAAAAAATGTTTGGTGTGCTGCAGAATTTTAGAAATTAGTTCAATGAGATTCTTTTTAAAAAAGGTTTAAAATTGTTGACATAGACCAACATAGGCAGGCAGATCTCCAAAGACCATTTATAGATTTTGAAGAGAAAGATAGGACAGGAGTATAAATGTGTTACTATAGAAAATAATAGTGGAATAGTTAGCATTTTAGCCTAAGTTCCCTGGTAAACAAAGTCTGAGGCAAGGATTAAGAGCTGAGTCTTCATCTGGGAGGTAAAATCCCAGGATACAGAGAACATAAAGGAAAGTGAGGCAGGAAGGAAGGAAAGCAGGGGAAAATGATGCATGGTTTCTTTGGTCACTGCCTCCCAGGGAGCTTGGAAAGACAAGAGGTGTCCTGGCAGAGGCACCTGCAGATCCTACAAGGCAACTTCAGAAGCTGTGGTTGGCCCACTGCATGGGGAAGATGGAGAGGAAATTTTATTGGTGAGTTCCCTGTCCTCACTTGTTTCTTATTGGTCAAATTTTATCCACTAAAGAACTACCACTACCACTCTCCTCCCCTCACCTGGGACTTCCAGGTTGTGAAACCTGGCTTTCTCATCAGGTTGCTATGTCTGTGGTGTGACAGCCCATGGCAGGAGGAGACACAGACCAGACCTGCACCTGATTAGCCTGGCTGTACTATAATGGCCAAGGCGGGAGGCTCAAGATCCCCACACAAACAACCTCCAGGCACCGGGCAGTGGGAAATTTGGGGTTTGAACAGGGTTGGTAAGCAGGAGCTGCTGAGCAGAGTGAGTGGCTGAGAGACTGAAGGTGACAATGCTGATGGGATCTGAGAAGGCATATAAGATGCTGTTTGATACAATCAGTTAATGGCAATATTTATCAAGAGCAAATGCTTACACCGCCCTAAAAGCACATAAAATAGAAGCCTCATCTCCCCTAAATTCGGGGTAAATGGTGTAGGAGATTAGTTTTATGTATATGTATTGTATGTTTTGTGATAAGTGAAGAAGTGAAAGATGGATTGAGAGAAGGAGAACCTGAGCTACAACTAATAGAGGACGATGTGCCTCGGGTACTGTCTTGGGAACACAAACCAGCTACACTAAGTTACCCTAACCAGGTCAACGTCCATTACAAGAGTGTCCCACAGAAGTTAAAGCCAGTGGGAGAGTATGGAGACCTATGTCTAAAGCTAAATATATATATATATATATCCTTATCACATATATATACATATATGATATATATATCTAATTTAACGGACTTAATATGATTAAATCTCCTACTTTTTAAAATAGGCACATGGGTGAATTAAATCATGGCTGAAAAAACTCACTGTATAAATATTATAGATATCTAAAATATTAGATGGCCTATTCTGCTATTTTTTTCAATTTTCAAATTATTTAGTAATTGAAGACACATAGTTGTAGAAGAAACTCCAAAAATTTAATTTAGTGAAATGTAACATTTTTATAAAGCAAAACAAATCTAGGAACAGAAACATATAAATATATAGCCAGGTATATCACTAAGGTAGAACTGTATGCAACACATTTTTGGTG
The DNA here is from genome assembly GCF_014824575.4 of Sturnira hondurensis. Classification (NCBI taxonomy): domain Eukaryota; kingdom Metazoa; phylum Chordata; class Mammalia; order Chiroptera; family Phyllostomidae; genus Sturnira; species Sturnira hondurensis. Next base: position 2,737,763 of record NW_028085930.1, on the reverse strand, counting down.
TCTGTCATGAAAAACTGCTTTAGAAAGATTGAGTTTAGAATTGCTTACATTCTCTTTCTTTTTCATTTGGCCTTTCTTTCTGCCTCTGGACCTGATGTCTGCCCTCCAGCCACATCCTTGGCCTTGCTCTAGTCTGCCTTCCCTCTGAAAAATAGTTTTATAAAAATGTAGTCAATGGAACTTGTCTGCTAAACTTTATTTTTTTAATATTTTATTTATTTATTTTAGACAGAGAGGAAGGGAAGGAGAAACACCAATGTGTGGTTGCCTCTTGCGCGCCCCCAACTGGGGACCTGACCCACAATCCAGGCATGTGCCCTGACTAGGAACTGAACCAGCAACCCTTCAGTTTGCATCCCAATCCACTGAGCCACACTAGCCAGGGCTAAATTTGTCTGTTTAAGTTTAATTTGCCATCACAGGAAGGGCATGTGTGTTTTGTGAGCCAACTATCTCATTCAAGAGGGAGCTCATAAAGTCATCATCAGCTAGAGGGGGCCTGGAGAGTGTCAAAGATACCCTTCATGTTGCACCTGAGTAACTTGACGTCTACAGAGCAAAAGAGATCCTGTGATGCTTCCCAACAGAATGCCTCCTGACTTCTGTCGGCCTGCAGGTTTAAGTATCTACTTTCATTTCTATACATACATAGTAAGCATGAATATAGGTGTTTAAGATTCAATTGAAACAAATATCTTTTATATTATTTTTATATTATTCACTTAACTGCTGCATAACAAGTTACCCTAAAGCATAGAAGCTTAAAACAAGAAGCATTTTTTGCTCAGAATTTCTGTTGGTCAGGAATTCAGGAGCAGCATAGGAGGTCGTTACTGGCCTGGTGTCTCTCATCTTGCAGTCCGGATACTGGCTGGAGCTGCAGTCCTCTGAAAGTTTCATGGGAGCAAGAGGATTTGCTTTCAACATGACTCACTCACATGACTGTTGGCAGCAGTCCTCAGTTTCTTGTACATGGGGTTACCATGTATCATGACATGGAAATTGGCTTCTGCCAGAGCAAGCGATCCAAAACAACGTAGAGGTTTTTTATGACTTAGCCTTGGAAGTCACATGCCATCACTTCTGCTACATTCTATTTGTTATATTAGTCAGTCCTGTTAAAGGTGGGAGGGTACTTCACAAAGGTGTGGTCGCCAGGAAGTGAGATTATTGGGGGGGCAGAGGTCATCATGGAGCTGGCTACCACAATTCCTTTGAATCAAAACCAGGCATCCCTTAGCTTTGTTCAGAAACATAACCCAGTGCTTAGTCATTGTCATTATCAAAAACTCCTACCACTCTTTTCTCTAATCAGTTTTGTTGCCTTTCAGTTTTTCAAGTACTTTTCTATTCATCACAGTACTTGATTGCTACAATAGCCTTTGAATATAAAAGTAGGATTGGAATTTCTGCTGAAGAAACAAATAAAGCACCAGCAGACAGAGATTAAGTAATTTGCTTAAAACTACCCAATGGCCCAGCTGAGGGTTAGAATAGTCTTCATGAAGGTTTACGCCATTCAATTACATCACCCTCTCTCCCCTTTCTGGTCATCTTTCTTCCTCCTGATCATTACCCCATCATTCAGTAAATATTTTTACTCATGGCTCAAATTCTTCCTCTCTATCTTATCTAATAGCATCCTAGATGACTTCATTATCTAAGTACCATAGATTAATACAGTTGTTACGCTGGACTCTCTATTTCTTGACCTTCACAGGTCCAATGACCATCTTCTCTTCACCCCACTTATCCAAATCCATGATCACTCCGTGGACTCTGTCATACTGCTCTACTTCCACATTCACTAATTCGGTCCTCTGGCTCTCTGACCACAATCTCTTTTCCTGTTATCACCATATGTGATGGTTAATTTTATGTATCAATTTGGCAAGGCTGTGATACCCAGTTGTTTGGTCAAACACCAGTTTAGATGTTGTTGTAAAAGTGTTTTTAGATGGGAGTAACACTTAACTTAGCACACAATGAGTAAAGCAGATTACCCTTCATAATGTGGGTGGGCCTCATCTAATCAGTGGAAGGTCTTACAAGCAAAGACTGAGGTACCAAGGAAGGAAAAGAAGGAAAGAAGGAAGGAAGGAAAGAAGGAAGGAAGGAAGGAAGGAAGGGAGGAAGGGAGGAAGGGAGGGAGGGAGGGAGGGAGGGAGGAAGGAAGGAAGGAAGGAAAGAAGGATATGTCATGGCTCCTGCCCTTGAAGAACTATCAGACTGGTAGAGAAGACAGACAAATGCAGCACAGTCTTTGTACTGCAATGTTATGAAGGTGCACACAGGGGAAGGAAAGCAGGATGATCACAAAGCAGGTCATTTCCATGGATAGGGAAGTAGTTGAAATGATCAAGAAAGCTTTTATAAGCTAGCATCTTGCAAGTGGGGGGCTCTATACTAGAAAATGAACCTCCTCTCATTATGGGGACAACAATACAAGGTGGAGAGCCAAGGGGATTTTAGTCCCTAAACTATTACTGAGAAGCCAATAACCTGGATCCACTCACTTCACCAACGTGGAGCCTTACTTGTCTCAACTAGACAAGGAGTAGATTATCTCTGACATTGCTCTGTATTTAATGATTTAAATGTCCATATGCAAAATCTTCTCTGCTGCTATTTACTCTCAGGGGTCTCCTCAGTGATCTTAAGAAGCTTACAATTACAACTTTGTAAAGCATAAAACTCCACATTTATTTAAGCTACTTTGTAGCATTTTTGTGCTTTACCTATTCAAAGCAACATTTTCATGATTATACCTGCATCTGAATTATGCTACTGACACATCAGATAAGTCAAGTAAGTATTCTTTTCTACATTACGTTATTATCAGCACTCCCATTTTGTAGATGAAAAAACTAAGAGTCTGGGAAAATAAAAAGCTTGCATAACCTAACTTGATAAGTGAAAAATGGGTTTTAGATAAAAAATCATGCTTTTCGAGTACCTGATTCCAAAGCCAGGGTTCAGGCTGGGGATGCAGGTCTTTACCACCTGGGGGACAGAATACTGTAATTTTCCTTTCTTGGGGATTTCTTTGAAAATCATCTCGATGCAACAATTCTTGCAGAATGTAAGAGTACAACTTTTCTTTGACACAATCTCTGGGGAACTGATCAAGCCTTTCTCACTGATGGTGCTGGTCCTGTTGGAAAAACAGAGTCTGAAGGCATTTTGTAACAAGATGATGACTAGTTGAATGAAACCTTTCTTTTCCTTTTGAATGGGGACAAAGAGTTCTGTCTTCTGGTTTCTCCTTCTGAATCACATTTTATTTAAAAACTAGGGAGTAAATTGAAAAAATTTGCTCTTTAAAATATTTTCTAAGTCTTCATACGTGGGACTTTATTGTAAAGTTAAGGTTTTGTTTATATTTTTCTATTCATGACAGAGAAACCAAACAAGGATTTAAGTTTCATTTGGGGCTTAGAAAACAGTTTCTCCATTCACGGCACTTGCTTTAACCCCAATATTATTCATTCAAGACTAAAACAAAAATTTTTTTTTCATTTTTTTTAGGTGTAGTTCTAGTTTCGTCTTTTTTCTGGCTCAGGAAATGCTTCAAGTGGTGTTTGTTTCTGGAATACAAAATGATTTGCCACATTAAAATACTAAAAAAATCATGATTATCTCAATAAATACAGAAAAAGCATTAGATAAAATTCAACATCCATTTATGATAAAGGTTTTGATTAAACTTGGATAAGAAGAAAATTACATAACCTAATGAAAAAACATATAAACCCTACACTAACATCATTTTTAATAGTGAGAAACTTAATGTTTTGACCTCAAAATCCAGAACAAGGAAAAAAAAATCTGCTCTCACTATTCCTGTGCAACAGTTTTGGGAGTCATAGTGAGTAAGCTGAGAAAGAGGGAAAAGTATTCAGATTGGAAAGGAATTTGCCTATAAACACAGATCCCAAGATTTCTTGTGTCAAAAATATCAAAGAATCTACTATAGGCTCCTCTCAAAACCTGATTTTTTTCAAAATATAGTTCCATAAACAGAACTCAGTTATATTTCTGTATATTAATAGTGTGTAATTGGAATTTAAAATAAAAAATAATACTTATAATAGCACCAGAAAAAGTTGAAGAACTCATACTAGTGAGGTCTAAGACTCAACTGTTCGTTAAAGACAGACGCATAGACTCAGTTCCATTGGGAACTGAACCATGAGACCCCAAATAGACCTACATAAATATAGTCAATTGATTTTTGAGAAAGATGCAAAGACAATTTAATAAAGAAAGAATGATAGATAGTCCCAGTAAATGATATTAAAACAATTGAATGTCCTTGTGCAAAACAATAAAGCTTGACCTAAATCTTAAAAATCTTATATAAAAATAAACTCAAAATGAATCTACACTTAAATGTAAGTGGTAAAACTCTGAAACTTATAGGGAACATCATAGACTAAAATCTGCATGGCCTTGATTTGGTAAAGTGTTATTAAATGAAACATCAAAAGCAAGATCCCCCAAAAAGTTACTGTCAAAAACTTTTGCTCTGCAAAAGACAGTAAGAGGAGCTAAAAGGACAAGGCATAGAATGGGAGAAAATACTTTTAAATTATGTATCTCACAAAGGAATGATATCTAGACTCTATAAAGAACTATCAATATTTAACGGTAAGTAAACAAAGAGCCCAATTAAAAAATGAATAAAACAATTGAATAGACACTTCACCAAAGAAGACATATAATGGGAAATAAGCACATTAGCCTTCAGACAAATGTAAATTAAAGCTGCAATGAGGTACTATTATTCATTAATAGAATAGCTAAAAATCAAAACAAAAGAAAAAATAACAATACAAATTGCTTGCAAAGATTCAGAACGACAGAAACACAGATTGCTGATGGACATGAACGAGGGTGTAGTTACTGTGGGACGTAGTTGGGGGCTGTTTCTCGTAATGTTAAGTACATGTTCACTGTGAGTGCCACCAATTGCACTCCTAGTTTTTCACCCAGAGAAATAAAACCTTATGTTCACACAAAACCTGTATGCAAGTGTTTACACTAGCTTCATTTTTGATAACCATAAGGCGAAAGCAACCCAGATGTCCTTCAACAGGTGAATGGATAAATAAATTGTGGTATGCCCATACAATGGGATATTATTCAGCAATAAAAAGGCATAAACTGCCGATTCATCTAACAGCATTAATGATTCCTAAATGCATTTTGTTAAGTGAAAGAAGTAAAACCCCAAATACTACACATTGGATTTGTTTCTTACGGGAGTATGGATGAGCAATTTTGAATCTGTCCTACAGTATAACAAATGAGTAATTATATGATAGATAATGAAAGGCAGATTTCTCATTTTGGATAAAAAAGTTATGAACAAATTGGGAATGCTGGAATGAACCTTCTGGTACTGGATCATAATTGAGAATTTTAGAATAAACTCATGTGTTTTTAAAAAGATATGTATGTCTGCATATGTGCATATGTGTGCATACATATCCAGTAAAATAAAAACTTGTGTTCACACAAAAGCCTATAGGTAAATGCTCATAAAAACTTTATTTATAATCACCAAAAACAAAAAACAACCCAGGGGTCCTTCAACAAGTGAATCTGTCTATCTGTCTATCATCCATCTGTCCTTCCATCCATCTATCTCTAAACATAGGTGTAAGGGTTTAGTGCCAATCTCTATGTTTTCTAGCTCTGTCTAGAGGCAGAGACACCCCAGTACAATCTAGTACTCTTATCTTGGGTTTTAAAGGCCATTCTCCAACGAAAGGAGCCAGGGTTCCTTGGAGAAGTGGTAAAATCCAGGAGCTGGGCCCAGAAAAATACAAGATGGATACCTTGTTATGCTAGAAATGAAGGAAGTGCTAAAAATTTATTTCCAGTGGGTTCATGTGTAAAGAACACTGAAGCCAACCTGCGAGAGTCCCGATGGCCAAAAATGAAACAGTTTGAGCAAATGTGATAGTGTTGGGTTATAGCTCAGAGAATAAAATAAATAAGCAGCAGGCCCTACTAATACAGATAAATGATTGAATAAATAAATAAGTGGGAAAGGAAGGACAATTTTTTACAAAAATATTTCAAATAATAAATGTAAAAGGAATGAGATAAATAGAAAATCACTCCCAGAATAATTGTTGCCGGCATCTTTTAATGAATGCTAACATCAGTGGGTGAAAGTTGAAGGTGAGACAGGATTTTTGCGTAGCTTCAAAGTATCTCCCTTCCCAAATATTTATTAATATTCCAGGGAAAGACAGTAACATTACACTGGAGAAATCTGTCAGACACCATCTTAACCAAGTGATCAAGGTTAACATCCCCAGTAACAAGTCAGATCAATATCATGTACCCACTTATATGATCCACTGAGTAGGGAACATCACTCTGTGGTAGCTTATCCTAAATCTGTAGCTTCAACCTAATCACTAGAAAACATCAGGTGAACCCAAGCCAGGAGAGATTCTACAAGATACCTGACCAGTACCCTTCAGAGGCATGAAGGTCAAAACAGACAAAGAATGACTGAAAAGCTGTTGTAGACTGGAGAGAAGTAAGGAAGTCCAATAACTAAATGCAGTGTGGTATTCTGGATTAGATGCCGAAGCAACAACAAAAAGGGACATCAGTGAAAAGACTGATGGAATCTAAATAAAGTCTGTAGTCTAGTTAATAGTATTGTGTCAAGGTTAATTCCTTATTTTTGGTAGTTGTACTGTGGTCATGTAAAGAAAGCTGGAAAAAAGGTAGCTAGTAACTCTGTACTACATCTGTAATTCCTTTGTAAGTCTAAATGTTTTCAAACTGAAATGTAAAAAATAAAATAAAAAATTATATATATATAATATATATATATATTATATATATATATATATCTTGCTGATGCATTGCTTGGTGTATAGAGATTTATGAAACTTTATGGTTTTCAAAAATTCTACCTTTATCATTATGCAACATGTTTTTAATACTGTTTAATGTAATTGTTCTTATATTCAACCTTATCTGGCATTAAATTTTTTTTCATTTGCCCCGAGTGGTTTTCACCTCCTTTTGCACCTCCCCGCCATGCCAGTGTTCCTTAGTACTAGAAATATAATAAGGTAGTGTTATTTTTAAAATTGTGAAAATATAAATCAATCGAAACAATGCATAAAATGTATAGGGCTTTGTTTCTGAAACCCGATCTGGTAGTATTTACCTCATAATAGGAAAATTTTGCTTATTCACATTTGGGGTAAATGTCTCCTTTCTTCATGTCACTTTTAAAAAATATCTGCTCCATTCATTTATTCGACTGAAATTCTTTCTCAGACATTTCCTTCAGACTGGTATGCAGGAGGTGGATACTTTGAATTCTTGCATTTATGCAAATATTTTTCTGTCACACTGATAGGTAAAGGATAGCTTGGCTGGGGATAGAATCCCTGGGTTGCAGGCATCTTCTCTCATGACCTACAGATATTATATACCTGCCTCTGTCTTCCAGTATGATCCACTCTGATTCTTTCTTCATTGTAAGAGATTTGCTCTATTTGAAAGTTTCTAATATTTTCTCATTCTCCTTGACGTTTAGGACTTTTACAGGATGTGTCCGAGGATATCCTTTCTCATTGATCCTACCTGAAACTTGGATTTCTGGATTCAGTCTATAGTTTTTTGGTCTGCCTTCAGCTCAGGGATATTTTTTCTATTGTTTAATTATTTCTTCTCTATGTGCACTTTTTTTTCCTTCTGGAACTCTTATTATTTTCATGCTAGCTCTTTTGGTCTATATTGAGTCCTTATCTTTTTCCTCTCTGTATTTTTGCTATGTGTTCCATTCTTTCTACTTGATCTTCTAGACTACTAATTTGGGTAACAACTGTGACCATACTCTCAACTCAATTAATCTTATGAGTTTTAATTAATATCTCACACATAGAAATTCACTTCACTGCTGTAAATAAATCTTTCTAGTTGCTGTATACTTTTGTGTAGATCGCATTTGCCTCATCCAGCAATTCTATTTAACTAGGTCTTCCTGTTTCGGATTTTGGCTTGTTTTTTATCCCTCTGTCTCCTGAGTCTACAGAAATGTATTGTTAGTTTTCTTTGTCTAGTCTTCAGAACTCAGATGCAACTGGTGACCTTAAGTTGTGGCAACCTCAAGACTGATGGACTAAGGGTAAATCATAAACCAAGTGGTCAGTCTCTGATTGAAGTACCAGTATAGGACCTTTCTTGTCTCTGATCAACTCAGCTCAAAGACTAGCATTCTTCAGCTTCAGGGAGCCCTCAACCATCTTTGCCATGGAGATGAGTAGGTCTTCCCAGAAATACTCACATAAGCTGGTGTTATCCTTCCTCGAGACGACATATGGATCTCTAAGCGTTACAGATGTTATCTAATTCTCAACTCATGACTCCCTCATCACTAGTTCCCAAGTTTTTACTACGCCTACATAAAAAGAAGTCCTACTTATGCACTCCAGTTGGCCTGGTAGAACCTGAACCTGATTCATATCTACTGTTCTCAATCTATCTGCTGGGCCTTATACTCTGATTCTTAGAGGAGAAAACTGGTGGGAAAATTGGACTTGAGAAGAAAGACTAGCTAAATTTATCTATAGACATCACCTTCAATAATTACTTCTCAGTTCCATGCACAATCAGCAAACACACCAGGCCATTCCTCTACACTCAGATTGTTCTAATGGAACATTACATTCTTATGGATTAAGCCTACATGTAGTTAAACATTTTACTTCTCATTTTGAGGTATTTTGTACAAGGGGGATTTTCTGATTATTTTAGTTTACTGTATTATTAGAAACTGATGTCTCCATCATGTTTACATCTATCTTTACTTGTTCAGTTTTTACATCTGCCTACGATTGATCCTCGTATTCATCTATTGGTAGCAGGTCTCTTAGATTACAGCCCTTTAAAGGAATAAGCTTCCTTCCTGCCCATGCCCACCACTGAAATCTATTAATTAAAACAATCTAAATAAAACATATGAATGTCTTCCATCAGAGATGTAAATGCTTATGAAATACCTTATGCTATGGATGAAAAGGAAAATAGATTCATCTTCGTATTTAAAATCTAGCCCTGGCTGTATTCTAAATCTTCGTATTCTAAATCTAGCTGTAGCTCAGTGGATTGAGCGCGGGCCTGCGAACCAGACGATCGCGGTTTGATTCCCAGTCAGGGCACATGCTTGGGTTGCAGGCCAGTTCCTGGCAGGGGCCAGTTCCCTGTAGGAGATGCACAAGAAGCAACCATACATTGATGTTTCCTTCCTCTCTCTTTCCCTTCCCCTCTAAAGATAAATAAATAAAATATTTTTTTTTAAATATTTTATTTTTTCCAGCTCTGTTTCTAGTCTAATGGTGGTAAAGGGACAGATCATATCTCTGGTAAATCAGAATAGTCAGAGAGGGAATCTGAATACTGAAGACGCAAGCATTATCATTTTAGCACACAACACGTATAATATCTATTCAGTAGACAGTTGCCAAACATCTACCATGTACCTATTGTACTAAGCACCAGAGATAACAAACCAAATGAGGCCCACCCAGCTCCAGAGATGATGCTGAATACGTGCAGTGTGAAACACACACATGCACAACAAAATCAGTCCACATCCAGTCCTGTCCTGCTGCCCTTCCACCAACTCTAGCCCCTAAGGGTTCTTCCTTTTCTTTCATTTCCCTTCCTAAACAAACAATCTCAACAGTGAAAAATCTGGGCAGACCCATAACTCTCCTGTAGCTGGAAGATCAAATAAAGCATATACAATAGCCAAGAAAACTCAGCAAATTACCTGGTTTTGCCCTTTTGAAGAGAAATTGCTTTCTCCTAAAGAAAGAGGCATTTCAAGTTATATTCATTAAAAATGGCTGGCTGACACAGTTTGTATTTTTGAGAAAGTCCATCTGTTTAATATAATGTACTGTTCAATTTGAAAGAAGTGGTCCCTTATTAGAGATATGATTTATTCTTAGATAAATCACTGATTTATGGCTCACTGGGGTATATATTTAATACTGTCCAAAATGAAAGGACACCCCAAACTATCTGCAGTGCCACAGCTACTCATTCTGCAAAGGATCTAAGGCAGCCGGGACCCCTGGGTGTTAAATGTAATCTTCGCCTGGGATAAAAGCACAGAGAATTGCTGATCTTTATAGAAAGATCTGTCTCTACCCACCGCCTTCTTCCTCTCTCTTCTACCACAGAGCAGTTCATCGTCAGAAAACTCAGAATTGGAAATTAAGGGGAAAAATGGGTTGTGTTTGTGTCATTTAAAAAAATCTGCAGCCAGAAAGGACTCTTTTTTAATGCTTGCTAGAGAAAAGTTCATCACTAAAACAAATATAGCTTCTTGATGGTAATGGCTAAATTTGACTAGAGAAATAATGGAAAACCTATAGGAAAACAGGAAATATGTTTCCCCAATCTTAGACTGTTATCATCAATTGAATGAAATGTAGTACTGGCTGCCAAAAATAACTACATAAAAAACTCATGTAGCACCAATTCCCAATCCTTAGAGTCAGAACTTATGCTTTTATTTTCACTGTGAGATTTCATCCACTTTTATCTGTATGGATTTGAAGTTGATGACTTTGAGATCTACAACTTCTATCCTGAACCTCCCACCTTCACAGAACACCCCCATTTTAAGGCCTCTTAATACTTTCTACTTCAGTACTCCAATGTCACACCAGATCCAATGGGACCAAAACGTAGCCTGAGCCCCTTTTTTAATTTCCTTTCACCTGAATTCCCTTCCAACTTGACTGCTTTACTCAAAGGCACTGGAACCCTTCTGGTCCCCCAGTTGAGAAAATTTTCAGACATTCTTCACTTTAGTCTTTTCATTCAGCCCTTATGACCAATTTGTCACAAAAACCACACCATTCTTCTTCAGAAATGCCCCTTGGATGTACCTGTTACTCTCCAGCACCTTTACAAAAAAGCTTGTACCACTTCAGGCCTCAATTTAAAAGGCCTCCTTCTTTGTGGAGCTCCCTGGCTCCACCCATTCTGATCCCTCTGCTTCTTCCAGTTCATCTCTCTGAGTTGAACTCCAAGAACACCTCTAAAGAGCTTCTGTCTTCTTGGCCCAGTATTATATCCTGCTGTCTTTGTCATCAGACCTATTCCTACCTTACCTTTTTTGCCCATTATGCTTTTCTTCCTGGAAGTGTCAGCCCTCCCATATACCAGTATCTGCCTACAGAAATCCAGCTCTTCCTTCAAATCCACACGTGCAAATGTAGTAAAAAATAAGTTTCATTTCTTATATATTTCCAAATGCAACAGTTAACTAACTGACAGGATGAACAAATCCAGTTACTCCTGCCTTGCACTTGCTCTAGCCCCAAACCAATGTATCTAAATACTACAAAGTATCAGCCTTCCGCAGAAATGGGGCAGAGCCATTTCTTTATTTTAACAAGGTTTTATCTTCCTCTAAAGATGATCCAATTATGTCTATTACAAACTTTCCCTTTGTTGTTATATGTATACCAGATATAACATAATGATCCTATCTTACAATGTATAATGATTGCAATGTTTGCATAGACACTACCATTCAAGGTGAACGAAATGCTGGCTTCTATCTTCTAGGCTGTGGCAGAAAACCACAGGTACTCTTTACTGCAGAGTTAGGGTTCCCACCACTTTGAGAGTTTTTTGCTCTCTCTGCATTCTCTCTCCTCATGAATTTGGAGCATCACCTTCTGGTTTCATGGGACCTGGACACTACATTTATTTTATGGTATGATAAAGAATGCATTCTGAGCCACTCTGATACAAAATTACTTATATACCCAAAGGATATTGCCCTAATTCTATTCTAATTCCTCTGATAGACAGCTGGCATGAGCATCCCCTACCATGGAGATATGAAGTAAAGTTTGCTTTGGAAGAATCTCATGGGTTCCTGAATCTGTGCCAAGAGTCCCTGCTGTGTAGTCCTAGAATTTCAACAGTGTGCCCCGAAGGTCTGCAGAAACGTGCACAAGAGGTCAACATTCAAAACTCGGCCATAAAAAAGAAGAAAATTTTACCCTTTGTGACAGTATGGATGGACCTGGAGAACATTATGCTAAGTGAAATAAGCCAGTCAGAGAAAAACAAATATCATATGTGGAATCTAATGCACAAACTGAACTAACAAGGAATATGTGGACAGACTCATAGATGGAAAGCAGGACGGCAGCTTAAAGTTGAGGGGAGGTTAGGGGGTGGAGAGACTGACCAAAAAAGAAAAAGGACTCATGGACATGGATGACAGTGTGGTGATTGGTAGGGACTGGGGGAGGGAGCATGTATAAGGTGACAAAATGGTAATGGGAAAAATACAACAAGAAAGAAGCTATTTTTTATGTCACCTGAAAATCATGGAGAATGCAGTCTGCAGTCTTGAAAACTGTAATAGCTTCCCATACTTACGATAGTATTTTATATAAACTAGAAAAATAGATACTGTTATATTTATTTGAGCTCAGCAGCCTGCAATTTCATTTCAAACAAAAACTTAAACTCCAATAAATACATTTGGAATAACTGGCTAAATAAACAAATTTAAGATTATAAGTATGATAATTTTATGAGTATATCAAGTTTTATGCATATAAAACTTATAATATATATTATTCATAAATTAGCAATCTGACTTTAGTGCTGTAGAATAGTATAGTAATCATTGTTAATTATTTTACATTTCTACTTGAAACGAATAATGTTCACTCTTTTGGCTTTGGTCATGGAAGTTCTGAGAAATGTTCCTTTCCAAATGAAAGGAGTTGTGGGCTGGGGACTTCAGCTCTTTATCATGTAAGATATTCATGCCTGGGAGACATGGGGTAGTGGTAGAAGTTAACATCATGCGTCAACATTATTAGTCAAAGTCAGAATCAAGGTTTGAGCAGGCTGATTTCGTTCTGCCCCAACACTCCCAACCTGACGTGAAACCCATGCTCTTTAGCACTATCTTCCACAAGATATGTAACTCTCCAAATAGGCAGTGCTTCCAATAATTTCAATGAAAATCCTAGAACACAGCTGCATAATACATGACATTTCCCTGGAAAAATTCCCTTAGCATATTTGTCTGCTAGAGGAGGCTGGGGTCGGGGGCAGAAGGGCTGTATCATCTGTCTTTCTTGTCCCCCCACCACCACATCACAGGGTCTGGGCACCATCATTCCTGCCTCTTTTCTCCTAGAATTCTCTATTCTCATCTCATTTATGCTCACCCCTTTATCATGCAGAGCAATGTAAATCTGCTGCAACTCCTCTGCCTCTAAACTTGCATCCTCCACTGTTGAGGACATTTGGCTTAGAAAGAGCCCTCCTATTACCAGGAAGCACCCCAGCCCACAAGTCAGGGGGATTCAACATAATTTTAAATAGTTTTCTTGTTATCTTTATAAATCTCCTTTATCATATCTATCACATGCTGCAAGCGGACAAAGGGTCAGTTTAGATGGTTTCAGCTTCCCACAGGTGAACACACATGTGTGGGTGGCATCGTAATGCTGTTTTGGCTGGATCACCCCCTGGGAAGGGAAGAGCAAAGAGTGGGTGGAACAAAGTGCACATGAGGGGAAACGGGGAGTAGAGGGCAGACTACGGAAAAAAAACAGAGTCTTTTCAAATACTTAAAAGTGGCAGATAAAAGGAAAAGGCACTGCTCCCATGATGGTTCTGATAAGAAATGTAGAAAAGCCATTACACCGAAGGTGAGAAGCAAGGTGACGCAATGTGGGGAGCACAGGTTGTCCCACACTGGGACCAGCAAGAGCCTGGGCTGGCTGGCAGCCCCCAAAAAGGCAGGAAAGGAAGCCCTGCTGCCCCCACACTGCACCTGTGTGCCTGGTGTGGGGAGTCTGGTACCCCAGCATCTGCGGGTAGCCTTTCCTAGGCAACTCTTTTACCACGGCTTTCTCACATCTGTCTTAGGAGCAGCTTCTAGATGAGACATCTAAAGATAAAAAATTCAAGCAATTAAACCATGTGGCAATTCCACATCTTGCCACCTGTGCTGGTGAGTTAGTTGCTCTTAGATGGGCAACTCAGTTAAACTGTTATTAATTAATGTTTAGCTGGTGTCAGACCCTGTGCTAGTGGTGTACTGAAGGCAAAGGTAAATAATTCACTTTCAGGAGTTACTTCACACCAAATATCATATTTCTACCTGTGCCAAATGGTTTCTGACCTCTTTTATCTTTATTTTAACCTTGACACTTCTCACTCATGGGTATATTTTTGGAATCTAATGCTTTCTCAAAAAATTTGAATGTAGTCAGATCAATTAAGACTAAATAAACATATAAAAAACGTATATGAAGAGAACCTTGGTCCTTGCCTTAGGAAACTTGCACTGGACTGAGGGATATAGTCATTTTCTAGGCAGACTGACAAGGCAAATAAAAGTTCCACAGAGCACTAATGATACAGGGTGCAGCCAAGGGGGGGTGCAAAAAAGATTTGGAATGGTGTCCAGAACTCAAGGTGTATAGGAATATTGGAGAGACATATAAGATGTCCTCACCCCTTCCCCCCCCCCCCACAGGTGTGAGTTGGGGGAAGGGACACATGGAGCAGGAACATGCAGGGCAGTTTTGTACAGCCACAGCCTTGCAGCTAATCCATGGCCTGGTCATTTAACATATCTATAACCTTTGGCGGGTCACTTGGATATGTTAAATGGCTGTGGCCATGCTTGGAGCTAGGGGAATGAAGTCACTTGCCCCCCAAGATGTAACTGGGGGGCAGGTCACCCAAGTGACAGTGCCTGCGTGGGAGCTTGGAGAAGATTGGCTCTAGGACATGGGGCCATACCTGCCCAGACTAACAGTGGCAGCCCAGTAAACTTGTAATAATACAGAAATACTAGCAGGTGTAACTGATCGTGGGAGGAGTCAGAAATAGGCGTACAGAGGAAGATTGGTGTGGGGATTTAAATCCAGACGCAGCAGCCATTGGAAGGAGAGAGCCACATGGTTTCAGCAGAGTAAGGATTCTCTCTTGGTGAGGTGAAGGAGAGCCACGCGGTTTTGGGGGAGTGCAGACCCCCTCTTGCCCAGGTGAAGAAGAATGCCACGTGCTTTTGGCAGAGTGTGGACCCCTGCAGCTCTGGTAGAAGAGGCCCACAAGGCTTTGGGGTGCTCCCTTTGGCTCCGTGGCCTGGGAAGCAGGAGAGACTTTGCCTGGAAAAATTGGTACAAAGAACTCTTTGCTGGTAGACTATGAGAAGGTGCCATAAGGCTTTGGAGTAATTAGAGATCCTGCCTGGAAGATGACATAGCTGACAGTGCCAGTGCCCCGAAACACTGACCTGTGCTTCTTTTCCTGAGATACAGTACCCTGAATTAGTGCAGGGGGGAAGGAAGCACTGTGGGCGCCTGTGGTTATTCTGAAGGACTTTGGTATATTAATGGGGACATTGGGTCACTACTTTAAGTCTGTAAAGCTTTAAATAAACCTTTCCTTTCCTTTTCACAAATCTCTGGCATTGAGAGATGTCTTTCCTCTGGCGGTGGACAGATGACGAGCCCTGTAGGTATTAGTATACCATCCTTGGGAGGGGCCCCTGTTGTTCTGTAGCAGTTTTTGGCATCCCTGGTCAGCCAAGTATTGCCCCACCCTTGGACCTCTGTTCGGTAACAACTTCATCTGCACTTAAAACTTGTTTTGTTGTTGTTATACAGATGTCTATACAAGGTATTACTCGTAGTTGGTCAATCTAAGAACACCCCCAATAAAAGCTGAGAGGCAAAAGCTTGGTTAGGAATGAAATCTCTAATCATAAAGTAGGACAGTCTTGAGATCCTTGTCATGATCTACTCAGTAACAACTTTTCAGGAGCATAACCTATTGAATACACAGGGTTGTATATTTTTAGAAAAGTAGCTAGACATCAAAAAGGTATTCCATATACTGCATTATTATGTAGAACAAGTTGTATTTAAAAAACAATACCGGGGTAGAGCAAGAAAAGGAAAAGAGAAATTCTAGTTTTAAAATGTAAGAAATCACATTTTGTAGAAGCAATAGGAAAATAGAAAATTGAAAAACACAAATCCATTTTCAGTGAAATCAAAGAACTGCAATCTCCAGTCGTGATATAATGGAAAACAATCCCAAAGCCACGGAGGTCACAAGCAGACGTAGAAAGATACTAAGAGAGGATTCTGGTGGTTGCAGGCCTCAGACAAAAATGCCAGAGGCCATTTCTCCAAAGTAGACGACACACCCTGTATCACAAGCCCTTGTTTAAAACAAAGAAAATGCGTGTGCAGAGTGGTGGCAGGGCTTTCCTGAGTCAGCTTTAGTCTGAGTTCTCAAGAAGCAGGGAAAAGGTTGTATAGGCGACTGTGTTTGCAAGATGCAAATTGTCAGTGAAGTGCGAGATGAAGGAGAGAAACTTTACTAGCAGCCTAGCAGTGCCAGTCTCAGTTGGCTGGGGAGGAGTAAAGGGCAAAAGAACTCTCAGACCCAGCGTTGAATCACAGGGAAATTCATGAGAGCCTGGAAAACAGCCTGGGAGCATTCCTTATTAAAAAAAATTCTGCTAAGTAGCTGGTATAGAAAAGTCTTCAGATGAGTAACGACATAAATACAAGTGGCACAAAGAGGAAGGAGTCAGGGAGGGGATAAATAAAAGAGTAAAAACATAATCAGAGAAAAATAACTCAGTAAAACTTTGTCACAGCCTAGGATGAAAATGGTGACTATCATGTTGACAAGAATCAAATTCTTAAAAAGACCAGACACTCTATAAAGCAGTAGCACAAAATGAAGATGCAAGGGCTTGGGGATGAAACTGTGTGTGATGGTTAGAATTTGGGAAAAAAGGGAGAGAGAGAAAAAAACCCAACTGGCTAGAGGATGAGGGGTGTAAAGGCAGAGCTGAATGAGGCAAGAGGGGAGGGAAGCCCAACTGGACCTTCTTCACCAGAGTGGCAATGTGGAGAGCTTTAAGTCAGTGGGACAGGATGGAGGATAACATCCGAGTCAGGAGTAGTTGAAAGAAGAGGTCATTATTTTGGCATAAGAAAAATCTGATATTAGAATCATTTACTCTTTTTTTTACCTTTTTAAATTTTTATTAAAATTTTTTTCTTATTGTTTAATTACAATTGTCCCCATTTCCCCACATTGCTCTTCCCATCCTATCCCACTTCTCCCACATTCAAGCCTCTCCCCACCATTGTCCTTGTCCTTGGGTCTTTTACACACATTCCTTGACTGAACCCTTCCCCTTCTTTCCCTTGTTATTCCTCTCCCCTCTCTCCTCAGGTCACTGTCATTTTTTTCTTAATTTCCATGTCTCCAGTTCTATTTTGATCACTTGTTTGTTTTGTGTGTTTGTTAGGTTCCACTTATAGGTGAGATCATATAGAATTTGTCTTTCACCACCTGGCTAATTTCACTTAGCATAATGCTCTCCAGTTCCATTCATGCTGTAGCAAAGGGTAGGAGCTCCTTCTTCTTTCTTTCTGCGTTGTAATATTCCATTGTGTAAATGTGCCACATTCATGATATCAACAACTATGTATTTATTTCAAAAATCTTATGCTGAGCGAAGTTTTGCTATCATAGTGAAAAATTATAATTTATTTGAATTTCAAATCAAACAAAGTAACATTCATTTAAAAAGTGTTCTTTTATAAAATAATATGACAACAAAAGAAGCTTTGACTGCAAGAAAATTCTGATTCTAGCTCAAAGATTTTCAAAAGAAATGATGTATAAATGGGATAGTATTAAAATTGATGCAGGTAACTCCAATCAAGAAAATTTCCCTGTATTATATGAGATAAAGATAACAAAAAAGACACACTATAAATGCTTTCTTGAAAACAAGTGTAGCTTTTTGATTGATTAAAAACAACTGCAGCCAGAAGTTCACTACTGTCTAGAACATAGGTTAAATCATGTGTTACTTCCAACCTACCAACTCAAAAAGCCACAAAATCATAGCATTTCTTTAACCCTGTAGAGGGATGAGATCTCAGAACAACAAGTAGCCAGAAGTCCAAGTAAAAATAGGCCCATCCAAGGAGAAACAGACGTGAACACTGGCTGACCTGCTGCAGAGCACTGGAGAAAGGGAGAGCAGGAACCATCCAAGAAGGTAAAAAGTGCAGGTGAAGACCAAGTGTGAGAGTACAGATTTGGCGTTCACACTTCCTGGCTAGTTATTCTCTGCAGACCTCCGCTTGGTCTCACAAACAAACAAACAACCGGTGAGTAGCGGGCCCCAGGGCTTCTCTTGGTGATACAGGCCTAGAGGAGGGAAGTGACTGCTTCTGCAGGAAGCACAGGGAGCCCTACCCACACCCCTCCTACTGCCTTACATTGAAAATCCACGTAGCTGGGGGGAAAGATGAAAGAATAAACCCTTTTTCTCAAGGGGAAGGAGAAGTCAAAGGTTCTGGTGATGATAAATAAAGCTGCCATAAACATATGTGTACACAGTTTTGTGTGAACTTAAGTTTTCGTTTCTCTTTGGTAAATACCTATTAGTAGGATTGCTGGATTATATATGAGGGTATGTTTAACTTTTCAAGAAACTGCCAAGCGGTTTTCCAAAGTGTCTGAACCATTTTGTTTTCCCACCACAATGGATGAGAGTTCCAGTTGCTGAATACTCTATACAGCACTGGAGATAGTCAGGGTTTTCATTGTTGTTTTAACTATAGGCATTCTAATAGATTTATAGTGGTATCTAACTGTGGTTTTATTTTGCATTTCCCTCATAACTAATGTTGTTGAGTATCTTTTTAACATGTTTATTTTCAACTTATATTTCTTTTTTTTCCTATCTTTGCCTCATTTTAAAATTAGGTTGTTTGTTTTCTTATTAGTTTGAAAGTTCTTTATTTACATATTGTGTATACAAGTTACTTATCAGATAATGAGTCTTATAAATGTATTTTTTTACAATCTATGCCTTGTCTTTTCATGTTCTTAATAGTGTCTTTTGAAGGTTTAAAGCAGAAGTTTTAAAATTTTGATTAAATCCAATTTGTCATTTTTAATCTTGTATAGATCATGGCTTTGTGCGTATCTCTAAGAAATTTTTGCCTAGCTCCAGTTAACTAAGATTTTCTGCTTTCTTTTAGAGGTTTTATAGTATTAAATTTTACATATTATTCATTACTTCATAATTCTTATAAATGTTGTGATCAATGGGATTAATTGTGTGCTCATTTATTTGCATATTGAAATTCTATTTTTTCCAGCACCACTTGTTAAAAAGACTTTCCTTTTTTTTTAGATTTTATTTATTTATTTTTAGAGAGAAGAAAGGGAGGGAGAAAGAGAGGGAGAGAAATACAATGTGTGGTTGCCTCTCTTGTGGCCCCCACTGGGGACCTGGCCCACAACCCAGGCATATGCCCTGACTGGGAATCGGCGACCCCTTGGTTTACAGCCTGCGCTCAATCCACTGAGCCACACCAGCCAGGGCTAAAAAGACTTTTCTACACTGAATTGCCTTTGCATTTTTCTGTGTTATTTAAACTGTTCCTAAGCATAGAAAAATATCTTCCAATTTCCAAATTAATTTTATGAAGATATCCTAACACTAATAGCATAACCACCAGATACACCCCATAAAACAGACCACAAACCAATTTCATTCAATACTGATGCAAAAATCTTACATATAAGGTTATTCTTCATATAAGGTTATTTTAGAAATGTAAAGACAGCTCAGGATAAGGATATCTAAAAATATAATTCATTATATTAACTGATTAAAAGTGAAAAATACCACCAGAAATTAATAATTCCAACTGACTTTAAAACATCATAATAGTTTTATTTATTTCTTTTGGGTTATACCTTAATTATAAAAATAATTTAAAAAATTTTAACTTGTTAAACTAATCATATTAGGGGGAGTACTGTTAGTAATACTACCCTTCAACTCTTGTGTGTTTAGTGTATAAAGAAAATGAGTACTTACATTCATGTTTTAAGGACAGAGATTTCATTATAGGAAAAAATAGGTATGGATGTAAGATAAATAAAACTAAGTAAAAACCCAGTAGTCCTGACTTTGAATTAGAAGTATCAGTATGAATTCATGATGTATTTTATGTTTAAAAAAACTCTTCTCTACACACTGAAAAGACTTAGAAATAATAACCAAGCCAAAAGCAATACACACTCATAGCACCCAAATCATGATCTGTAAATATTTCAAGGCTCCTTGGATAAATGATAGATTCAGATCTTTGAGAGAAGTTATTTTATAATTTTTGAGGCTTTTTAGCCAAGAATATGATACAACAGTTCTCTCTATTCATAGGTTCACTTTCTGTGGTTTCAGCTACCCACAGTCAACTAGTCTGAAAATATTAAATGAAAACTTTTACAAAATAACAATAACTTTTAATTGCACACTGTTCTGAGTAGTGTGATGAAATCTCCCAAGTCCTACTCAGTTCCACAGTCCAAATACTGGGAAATGTATGCATCAATAAAGATAATAACTACAATGGACTTGGAACACATACATGTGTTCATAATGATGATGAGTTTATAATGATAGTAAAACAAGCATCGGTCACCTTTGGAGCATGCTAGGGAGTCACGTTATATTTTTAAAACCCATCAATAAAGGGAAAAAATCAAGCACCTCTCCAGTCTCTTCTTCCTGAACTGTATCTCAGGGAACCCTAGTACTTGTTGAGAGGAAACTTCTCTTTAGTTATATGGCTTCCGGCCAACAAAGGAAGAAGGAAGAACAGAATATCACCCTTTGGAATGTCTTATGAGTTGATGCATCTAGAAAATAATCATCAGTGGTTGCTAACACCCCCCAAAGGGAGGAACAGAAGACATGTGCCTCCTTCTGGAGGACCCAACACAACCTAGGAAGTAGTCTTACAAAATCATCCCTATTACTCTTTAATTATTGTTATTGTTAATTTTTAGGTAAGATAATAATGTAGTTATGTTTATTTTTAAATGTTTATAATCTAATATGGAAATGTTTACAGAAGAACTAATATGATTTCTGGGATTCACTTGAAAATAATTTGAAGGGAAGAAGAGGATTAGGTAGAGTTTAGGTGAAATGCCGTTTTCCGTAAGTTGATAATCATTGAACTTAGGTGATGGCTATGTGGGGCTTAGTTAAACTATTTAAAATAATTAGTTAAAAAACAATAATTTAGCCATGTACTATTAAAAAAGATAAACAACCATGTGAGCATTGATAGCTGCTGAGAAAGAATTTAATAAAATTCATAATCCATACTCTGGTTTCTCTTCAGATTGCATAAATCTTTCACCTTTTAATAAAATTCACAATCCATTCATGATTTTTAAACATTTTGATATATTGATAGGTGAAATATTTATTAACATTATTAGAAATATGCATTCATGTATTTACATATATATAGTCAAGCTAAAGGAAAACTTTAGTGTTAATGAATAAACATTTAAACACTTTAAAGAAACAAGTCAGGGATATCCTTTATCACCACTATTATTTTATATTGTTCTGGAAGTATTAGCCACTATAATTAGGTAAGAAATAATTTTAATATAAAAATTAGAAAGGAAGAGATAAGATGATTATTTGCAGATACACCTTTTTACCTAAAACAAAGGCTCTACAGTACAACTTTATAAATAATTTTAAAATGAGTGAAGGAGCAGGGCAGGAAACTGGTTTCCGGAACTTAAAAGTCATGATGGACATGAACTATAACCACTGTGAAGATCCTTGAGGTAAAAAGCCCCACTTTATAATAGCATTTTAAAAAGAAAAATACCAGTGAATAAAAGAACAAAATGTGCAACATCAAAACAAGGAAAAAACTAAAATGCTACTGAAGAACACAAAAAAGGCTAAAAGAAAAGTATACGGTAGTGCCCCCTTATCCCAAGGGATACATTTCAAGACCCCCAGTGGATGCCTGAAATAACAGAGAGTACTGAACCCTATATGTATACTGTTTTTTCCTCTGCAGACACATCTATGAAAAAGTTTAATTTATATTTTAATTAGGCACAGTAGGAGATTAACAATAATAAGTAATAATAGAAAAATATCATATGATCTCACCTATACATGGAACCTAATCAACAAAATAAATAAGCAAGCAAAATACAACCAAGAAACAAGTCAGGGTAGCTGACTGTGGGTAGCTGAAACCACGGAAAGCATTGAGATAAAGAACAAACTGACAGTGACCAGAGGGGAGGGGGGAGGGAGGTAACGGAGAACAAAGGAGAAGGGTCATCAAGGAACATCAGTAAGGACCATGGACAAAGCCAAAGGGGAGAAGGATGGAGGATGGCAGGTGGAGGTAGGTGCGGCGGGGGAAAGTGGTAGCAGAAAAATGGAGATAACTGTATTCAAACAACAAAAAATAAACATAAGAAAGAATAATTATAATATACTGTAATACATCATGTGAATGTGGTCTCTCTCAAAATATGTTGTTACTGTACTTGCCTTTTTTGTGATGATGTGAGATGACAAAATCCCTTATTAAGTCAAAAACTTTCACCTTTTCACTGAAAGGAAGCACTTTATGACTTCTCTTTGGCATATCAACTTGCCAGCATAACTACTCTTATATTTGGAGCCATTATTAAGTAAAATAAGGGCAACTTGAACACAAGCAATGTGATACTATGATAGTTAACTTCATAACCAAGATGGCTACTAAACATCTAGCAGGTGGGTAGTATATACAGCATGGAGATGCTGACTCATGTCCTGGGTGGAACAGAGTAGGACTTGTAAGATTTCATCACACTTCTCAGAACAGTGTACACTTTAAATGTTATTAATTGCTTCTTTGTAAAGTTTTTCATTTAATATTTTCAGACTGTGGTTGACCATGAGTAGCTGAAACCACGGAAAGCAAACTTATTAATAGGGAGAACTACTATACCATAGTCTTGCTTTAAAAGACTCAAAAATTATAAAATCTCTTCTCTCAAAGTTAGTCTTGAATGTAATGTATATCAACAAAAATGTCAATAAATTTTTTTTCTGGGAGTCAATAAATTGCCTCTAAAGTTCACGTATATAATAAGTAAAGAAAAAAGAAAAAATTAACCTTCCTCAAATCTTAAGAAATGTTATTATCATAACCAAACATTCAAATATACTATAATTACAATAATTAAAACATACTGGTGCATCTAGAAAAAGACTCAATTGTACATAAAAATTTAGTATTTGAAAACATGCCAATTCCAACTTGTGAGAGAGAAATGGATTATTCAACAAATGGTGTTAGAACAATTAGAAAGCCCAGCTGAAAATTTAGTTGGTTTTCTACCTCATACTTTTTGCCAAAATTAATTCTAGATGAAGGAAATCTTAAACATGAGAATAAAACCATAAAAGTACACTAGAGATTATGAACAAATTAGTTGATAACCTAAATTTATCCACTGCAGTGGGGAAGACTTTTTCAAGTATGATGTAAAGCCTAGAATCCATAAAATAAAAGATTAATAAATCCAGCCATATAAAAATAAAAACTTTCTGCAAGGGAAAAAATCAAAATCAAAACACAAATGATAAATTGGGAAATAATCTGCTATCAACCTACTGGAAAAAATTCCTTAATACATGAAAAACTCGTATGATTTAATAAAAAACAATAGCAGTGAAACATTTTTAAATAGACAAGTGATATAAACAGCCAAAAGAAAAAAGGTAGAACAGGACCTTAAATGTGTAAAAAGAAGCACAACCTCACTCATCACAAGGGAAATTCAAAACACCATATTTTCCTTATTTTATTGACAGACTTTTAAAAGTTTAATGGCCCATTGCACTAATGAGTCTCTAGGGAAAGTACAGTTGTTTCTTGTGAAAGTAAAAATTGATTCCTCCCATGTGGAGGACAATTTGATAACATTGACTAATATTACAAATTAATTGATGCAGAAATTTAATTTATTCCCTAAATATCCTGCAAATACATATCCACAAAGTGTGGCATGCACTAGGTAATCTTCATAATGTTGTTTAAATGGCAAAAAAAAGAAACAATTTAGAATCTTATAGACTAGTGGGTTTTGTTTTTGTCTTTGTTTTGTTTTGTTGGTGACCATCTGGGTTCTTCTGCTTATCCTTATGTTTGTGATTCACTCGTGTTGTATATTGTGCTATTATTCTTGCATGGTGTTCCATTGTGTGACTATACCATTCCTTCATATTGATGGGCATTTGTGGTTTCTAGCTTTGGCTATAATAAACAGTGCTGCTCTGAATGTTCTTGTACATCTCTGGGTTAACAAATATGCACATTTCTGTTGGGTTTATACCTAGGGCTGGGAGTTTCAGGTCATAGGGTATGTAAACATTTTTCATAGAAATTACTAAACATTTTCATAAAATGTTTGTACCACATCCTTACCCTCATTTTGTTAGACCAATCTCATATTTAGCCATACTGGTAAGTAAGTAAAAAGCTATTGCATTGTATTTCTAATTTGCATTTCTCTGAGGTATAATAAAGTTGGGTACCTTTTTAGTAAAGTGTCTGTTTTGGGTCTTTGCCCATTTTTACTTTTTCTTTTCTTTTTCTTTTTATTAAATTTTATTCAATTTCTTGGGGTGACATTGGTTAAGAGAGTCATAGGTTTCAAATGTAACTTACTGCGATACATGACCTGTATATTGTGTTGTGTACCCATCACTCATAGTCAAATCATTTTCCATCACCATGTATTTGGCCCCTTTTACCCTCTACCACCCTCCACTCCCTTCCCTCCAGTAACCACTATACTGTTGTCTGTCTGTGTTTCTGGTTTCAGTTTTATATCCCACATATGAGTGAAATCATATGGTTCTCAGCTTCTCTGATTGACTTATTTCACTTAGCATAGTATTCTCAAGGTCCATCCATGTTGTCACAAATGGAAATATTTTATCTTGTCTCATGGCTGTACTATTCCTTAGCATATATGTACCATATCTTCTTTATTCAGTCCTCTATCAAAGGAAACCTTGGTTGTCTCCATGTCTTGGCCATCATGAATAATGCTGCAGTGAACATAGGGGTGCATATATTTGCAGATAAATGTTTTTGAGTTTTTTGGGTAGATACCCAGAAGAGGGATTGCTGGTTCATATGGTAACTTTATTTCTATTTTTAGTTTTTTGAGGAACGGCCATATTGTTTTTCATAGGGGTTATACCAGTTTACATTCCCACCAGCAGTGAATAGAGTTCTCTCTACAGCTTCTCCAACACTTGCTACTACCTGTCTTATTGATAATAACCATTCTAAGGCATGAGATAGTATCTCACTGTAGTTTTGATTTGCATTTCCCTAATAACTAGTGAAGTGAACATTTTTTCAGGTATGTGATAGCCATATGTATGTCTTCTTGGGAGAGGTATCTGTTCAGATCCTCTGCCCATTTTTTAAATTGGATTGTTTGTTTGTTTGGTGTTGAGTTGAAGGAGTTCTTCATAAATTTTTAATATTAGCCCCTTGTCTGAGCTATTGTTTGCAAATAACGTCTCCCCTTTGGTTGGTTGCCTTTTTGTTTTGTTGGATTTTTGTTTGTTTGTTTGTTTGTTGCTTTTTTGCTGTGCATAAGTTTTTAGTTTAACATTCTCATTAATTTATTTTTTTTGCCTTTACTTCCCTTGCCTTTGGGGTCAAGTTCATAAAATGTTCTCTATGACCCAGGTCCATAAGCTTAGTGCCTATGTTTTCTTCCATGTACTTTATTGTTTCAGATCTTATATTTAGGGTTTTGATCCATTTTGAATTAATTCTTGTACAAAGGGACAAACTGTAATTTAGTTTTATTCTTTTGCATGTGGCTTTCCAACTCTCCCAGCACCATTTACTGAAGACACTTACTTTCCTATTGGGTTTCCTGAATTTTTAGTATTTATTTATATATTCTGTATATAAGCCCTTTGTCAAATAACTACAGTGTAAATATCTTCTCCAACTTTGCAGCTTGCTTTTTCCCTTTTAATTAATACCTTATAAAGATAGCTAATTACACTTTAATGAATTAAAATGCTCTAAAATGACAATTTATGAAGAATTACATGCACAATAACTGTTCTAAAAATAAATTGCCAATTGAGTAAAATATTAATTTAGGAATATAGTTTATGCACCTTTTTTCTATGTATATGTAGATAGATTTGTTTTTTTTATTGCTATTATCTCCGTAAAGACAAAGGCTTTTTTGTAAGCTAAACTTTAAAAAAAGAAAAATATAAAAGCAATTACAATTCAACCATTATTTATTTATTTAAACTACTTTATTGATATATGATTGACATATAAAAAGCTGTGTATATGTAATGTATGCAACTTGATGAGTTTGGAGGTAAGTATACATCCATATAATCATCATCACAATCTATGTCATAAACATATATCACCTCTAAAAGTTTCCACCTGCCCTCTTTATTTATTCTTATTTTTTGTGTGTGATAAGAACACTTAACATAATGTAAGATCTCCATCACCACATTTTTAAGTGTACAGTACAGTATTGTTAACTATAGTCTCTATGCTATAAAGTAGATCTCTAGGACTTACTCATCTTGTATAATCAAAACTTCGTGTTCTTTGGCTAATACCCTCTATTTCCCCTTAATCATATTTATTGACTACCTACTTTATCCCCAGGCATAAACAAAGTCTTCGTTGTCACGGAGACTATATTCTAGTTAGGAAAAATATATAATATGTACATAAATAATTAGATGTAAAATGTTACATGATGAAAGACACTGTCAAGAGAATCAGAAGATGAACCACACACTGGAAGAAAATATTTGCAAAAGTTATATCTGATGAAAGATGTTATCCAAAATACACAAAGAACTCTTATAACTTAGCAATAATAAAATGAACAACATAATGAAAAATTGGGTAAATAATTTGAACAGACACCTCACCAAAGAAGATATACTTAAGCAAATGCAGATGGTAAATAAGCATATGAAAATATATTTAACATCATGTATCATTAGAGAATTGCAGATTAAAATAAGGAGATACCACTATACATCTTTTAGAAGAACAGAAATTTAAAACGCTGACAATACCAAATGCTGGTGATGTTGTGGGGGCAATAGGAATTCTCATTCATTGCTGTTGGAAATGCAAAATGGTACAGCCACTTTGCAAGATACTTTGGTGGTTTCTTACAAAACTAAACATATTTTTACCATATAATTCAGCAATTGTGCTCTTTGGTATTTGCCCAAATGAACTAAAAACATATGTTCATACAAAACCTGTATGTTTATAGCAGTTTTATTCATTATTGCCAAAGTCTGGAAGCAATCAAAATGTCTTCAGTAAGTGAATGATACTGTGGTATATCCAGACAATGGAGTATTATTCAGTGCTAAAAAGAAATAAGTCATAAAAAGACATGGGGGACCTTAAATGCTTATTACTAAGTGAAAGAAGACAATCTGAAAAGGCCGTATACTCTGATTCCAATTATATTACATTTTGGAAAAGGCAAAACTGTGGAGACAGTAAAAAGATCAGTGGTTGACAAGAGTTTAGTGCCATGATATCCTCATGGCTCTCTCCCTCACTTCTTCAGGTCTCAGCTCAGATGTCACACTGTCAATTGAGCCAACCCTAATTATTTCACATAGTGAACCTTTGCCTAAAACTGCCCGGCACTTCTTAACCCTATTGCCCTGCTTTGATTTCTTCTTGGCACTTATCACCACATAACATGCTACATAGACCCTTTCTTTATTTTTCCTTTCTTCCTTCCTTCCTCCCTCCCTCCATTCCTTCTTTCCTCCCTTCCTTCCCTTCCTTTTTTCCTTTCCTCCCCTTCCTTCCTTTTTTCTTTCTACCTCTTCCACTACCATCCTACTGCCAAAGTCTCTATAGCAGGAAATTGCTTTGTTTATTGCAGTGAACTACAACAGTGCCTGGAACACAGTAGGCTCTCAATACACTTTTTGTTGGACGAGTAAGTACAGGCTAGATGACCTTCTCAGTGACTAACACATATTTTCTTCTCTTCTCTCTGCATCCCTCTATGAGACATGGCATTTCCAAATTCAAATGTACATGTTTGTGATAACAAACATTTTATTATGAAGGAGTGATTTCAAGTTTAATATTTAAGGACTAAAAATTAAAAGTCTGCTTTGACTCCAAAAGTAAAAAAAAAAAATCACTTTGACTCCTTGTCTGTTTTGCCATGAAACATCTGCAAAGATGGTTTTTCTAGCACTGTACACACATACAGTGCACATTATTTTACTAAATAAATTAAAGAAAAGCAATCTCCTTGTTCAAGCACTTATTGATTATTTTAAAAATATAATTATCTAATTATATCAAACTCCAGAAAACCAATCACCAAAAAACGAATTGCTTGACAAAATTCATCATTATTGTCAAAGAAGTTGTGTGAGGGTACTTATGTGTGAGTGTTAGTATAAAAAGTCATTAAGTGTGAGATTTTTTCTTTCTTTAATTTTTGTTCAATTATAGTTGTCCCCATTGTCCCCCCATTACAAATGAGATTTTAAAACATTCTTTCCGTTTATGAGTGGACAGAGAGAATGGAGCTTCAGTTAAACCCACTGAACAAGAGTGATACTTTTGACGACTGTAAGTTGTCTAACAATCATGTACTAGACATCTCTCCATGCACAGCCCAGGCTCATTTCCTGAGGATTCAGAACTATTTAGTGGGGAGACAAGGTGTAGGCCTAAGTAGGTTGGCAAATAAAATTGAAAAACAAACAAAATGCATTATTATTCTTTCGTCTCAGCCTCAACTTCTTGCTCCAGTTTGACTTTGGCCTCCTGGCTGCAGGATGAGTGACGTCTCTGACTTGAAAGAGATTGTGTGCAAACAGCACTGCTCTGCTTCTCTCATAATCCATTTTAGGACAATGGAGGTGATAGAAGAGAGTGTCTCATTTGTGTGGATGGCTTAATTCAAATAGTTCCTCATGAAAGTTGACTTGGAATACGAGGCTAAATGAAATAAGTCAGGCAGAAAAAGTCAAGAAGCAAATGATTTCCTCACTTGTAAGATAGAAAACTGAAAACAACAAATGAACAAACAAGAAAAATGAACTAAAAACGTATAGACACAGACAATAATATGGTAGTTAGCAAAAGGAAGAGAGTTTGGGTCAGTAGAGGTTAAAGGAGGTCAAATACATGGCAATAGAAGATCTGGCTTTGGGTGGTGAGCACACAATGCAATTCACAGGTGATGTTGTGTAGAATTGTACATTTGAAACCTATATAATCTTTTTTAAAAAATATTTTATTTATTTATCTTTAGAGGGGGAGGGAAGGAGAGCGGAAGAGAAACATTAATGTATGGTTGCTTTTTGTGCATTCCCTGCTGGGAACTGGCCCCTGCCGGGAACTGGCCTGCAACCCAGGCATGTGCCCTGACTGGGAATCCAACCGCGATCATCTGGTTCACAGGCCCGCGCTCAGTTTACTGAGCTACACCAGCCAGGGCCTGAAACCTATATAATCTTATTAACCAATGTCACCGCAATAAATTTAATTAAAAAATAAAAAATTGACTTGGAGCAAGGGTAGGGCTTTTACTTTAATTATTCTTTTAAAAATTTTATTTATTGATTTTATAGAGACAGAGAGAAACATCAGTTTGTTGTTGTCCTTATTTATGCATTCACTGGCTGATTCTCATATGTGCCCTGACTAGGGACCAAACCCACAACATTGGCATATTGGGATGATGCTCTAACCAACTGAGCTACCAGGCCAGGGTTAGGACTTTTGTTTCCCCTCATCCTGTGACTAGGGCTACTACTTCTCATTACAAAGTCTCCAAGGCATAATATGTGCTCACCTTCTGTGTAAATTTACACAAAATTGATTAACACTTCACTTGCATGTTATTGAACTTGATGTATGAGTTTTAAATCATACAGCTCCTGGTACTTAGTCAACAAAACACTAAAATGCTCTTTTTTATAATGATTTGGATGATGTTGCTGAAGTTTCCTAAATTATTGATAATATAAATCAATGTATTAAATTTAGTGAAAAGTTTCCATATTAAGTAAGATGACTCTCTTTATGCAAAACCTTCTATGAAAGGTTAAATAACTTTCTAATCATTCTCTCAATGCCTAAGATAAATGGTCTTGGGTAGTCAGGTAGATGAGATTTAACTCAGCACTCTACCAAAATTAAAAGCAGCCTATGAGAAGAAGAAGGAAGAGAATAAAGGGTGTTGAATAAAATAAATGTCATATTCATGTTTATGTGTGTGTGGTTAGACTCCCAAACAGACTATAAGGGGTCAAAAATGATGTGTTTTTTTACCTTCTTCATACTGTCTCACTCTCACACAGTACAATGATATTAAACAATGAACTACTGGAGATGTATAGCCTGGAACAGAAATATTGATGTTTGGAAAAATTATAAAGATACAATGGTGTATTTTCAGCACTTACCTTCAGTTATTTCCTTCACATCTACCTTCTTAATTTCCCTTCATCTTTACAAACACTTTAATGTTTTCAAGGGTCCAGGATCCCTTCTCTCAGAGAACAAAGAAATAGTGATGGAATGAATACCTACCATGTCCACATGTTGTGCAGGGGGTTGGCTTCCATAAAGACTAAAAAAGATTGGTATGGCAGAAGAGATACACTACATAAGATGCATCATATATAAAATATACATGCATGTTTAAAAAGCTATTGAAACACAGAAAAGTCATTTATTAATATAATTCTGACAGTCTATGAGTGAACAGAAAAATTCGTATTCAAAAAAATTTTAAAAACCACCTATTTGTATGAAAAAAACTTTTAAAACCCCAAAAAGGTAGTAGTTAAGCCAACATTTGGGACCAGATTATGCAAGATATTGAATAGCAGCTGAGGAAATAGATAATTACACTGAGAACAAAGGAAAGACATAGAAGGTTTTGGCAACAACAAACAAAAACCAAAATTTCAGAAGAATAGTCTGGAACTGATGTAAAAGATAAACTGGTAAAAATAAAAAGTAAAAATGTTATTTAGAAAGCTACTGTTATAAAAACTAGCATGAAAGTAAATAGAAAATTTGAATAGTCTTATTTCTATTAATGAAATAATAGTTTCATTAATAGAAATAATAATTAATAATAATTTCTATTAATAGTCCTATTTCTTCTTAATTTTATAATAAGAAGCATTTATATTTTCTTCTGCTTCTGAACATGATAGATAATTTGGCACAGACATGCTGTCTTGCAGTGAAAAACTGAACAAAACATAAAAAATTGTTTCAGATTTTGCACAAGTAATAGCGGACTCTGCTCCCTGAAGAAAAGGCATAACGTGATTCCAATATTACCCTGAAAGCACTTCCTAAACTGCAGTGCAAGGAAGGGGACAACAACAGAGCACAGTGATCCCTCTGAGTTGAGAAGACAAAGACTAGAGTTCGGAACGGCTGAGGCAGTTGGAATTTGTGAGGCAGAATATTGAAGAAAAGGTAAATGCACAAAGAAAGAACCCCAAAATCGCCATAGTGGGTCAATTTGAATGTTTCTTAATACTCGGCTGTCATGCACAGGATGAAACTCGACAAGGATGAACTAAAAACTACCAGGGAGCTGTAAGGTAAACAACTCCAAGAACTCATTTAGGGCTGGGAGTTTCGAGTTTTGACCAACCAAAGCAAAGAGACCTGAAAGATCATATTTTATTAGTAGGGCTAAGCCAGTTCTAGAGTAAAGACCATTCTATAACTACCCCCAAAATGCTTTAACAGATGTGAAAAAATTAAGCTGAATCACAAGTAAACTAACTGCCTGCTAAAACAAAAATCAATCTTGTTTTAAAAATACAACAATCTACACTTAAATATCAATAAAATAACATTCCTAATGCTCAGCATCTCATGAATAATTACCAGATGTGTTAAAAAGCAAGAGAACATCACTCAAAAAGGAGAGGAAAAAATCAATGAACAGACAAAAAATAACAGGAAAGACTATACTATAGTTATTGTAAATATAAATATTATAAATATGATCAAGTATTTAAAGAAGAAAGAAAAGATCATAATGAAGAGTAAAATGGAAGATGTTAAAAATACCAAATGGAACTTTGGAGCTGAATAACACAGCATCTGAAATGTAAAATAAAAAATACATGCAATTAATAGCTTATTAGACAACATAGAAGAAAATATCAGTGAAATTGAGGACATACAAAGAGAAACTATTCAAACAGTAGCAGGAAGAAATAAGACAAAAAAGTGAACAGAGCTTCAGTGAACTGTGGAACAACAGTAAGCAGTTTACCATATCTGCAATTGGAATCCCAGAAACAGCAGTCATATATTGTACAAACACTGATCATCAGAAAACTGGAGAGGCTATATAGTCATGCACTACATAACAATGCTCAGTCAGTGACAGACTGCTTATATGGTGCTCCCATAAAATAATAATGGAGCTGAGAAATTGCTATCACCTAGTGACATGTAGCTGTCATAGTATGATAGCACATATACGTGGGGATGCAGGTGTGAACAAATCTGTGCTGGCAGTTGTATAAAAGTATAGAACATATCATTATTTTCATTACATATACTTGATAATAATAAACAATTGTGTTATTGGGTTATGTATTTACTATACTATACTTTTAATCATTATTTTAGCATTTACTTTTTCTACTTATAAAAAATGTTTGCTGAAAAACAGTATGCTATTTTACATTGACAGCAGCCCCATACATCTCAGGTTTACCACTTCTCTTGATTGCATGATTTTCTCTTGTGCTTGATTTAGTTTCATGTTGTTTTGTTCATCATGGCCCCTAAGTGTACAAACATCTACTGGTAATGTTTCCAGTAAGAGGCCATATCAACGGACTGACCTGGAAACAAAATTAAAAGTGATTGAGGATTACAAATGTGGAAAATCAGTCATGCTTATTGCTTACCAGTTGGGCATGTTCATTTGTCTACAGCTGTAATCTTGAAGAACAAGAACAAAGGGATGGAAGGTATCAAAGGATCTGCTTCACTGAAGACAACAAGACTAACAAAAACTCGAGAAGAGCCTATATCAGATGTGGAAAAACTTCAGATGACCTAGATCAAGGACCAAACACAGACGCGTGTGCCTCTCAGCACTATGATGATCACAGCCAAAGCAAAAAGTTTGTTTGCAACGTTGAAAGAAATAGTTGGACCTCACTGTGCTGTTGAACTTACTGCTAGCTCCGGCTGGCTTAAATGATTCAAGAATTATTATTTTTCATATTATGTGAAAGTGAGTGGTGAGTCTGTGAAATGCTGATGTGAAGGCAGCTGAAGAATTATTGGAAACTCTAGATAAACTGATAATTGAGAAAACTTACTTGCCAAAGCAAATATTCAATATAGATGAAACTTTGCCATTCTGGAAACTAAGGCCTGAAAAGAATTTCATCCATAAGGAGGCCAAGTCTATGTTTCAAGGCTTTAAAGGACAGGATAACAGTCGTGCTTGGGGGAAAGGCTCTAGGCTACAAATTGAAATCATTTGTGATCAGGCACAGTGAGAACCTCAGAGACTTTGAGCATGCCAGTAAGCACACACTGCTGGTGTACTGCAGGACCAATGAGTCAGGAAGGACCCAGCTCTTCTTCCAAGATGCCCATGATTACAACGCCAGAAAAATGGAACAGTACTATTTGGAGAAAAATATACCTTTGAAAATTTTGCTTATTATTGGTAATGCTCCTGGACATTCTGCTTTAGCTGTTGATCTTCATCCCAAAGTCAAAGTGTTGTTTCTCCCACTGACAAGATCTGAGAAAATTTGAGTATCAAAATAAATATTGGTAGTGATGAAGTATTACTTGTTGAACAGAATAAGAATCCTTGAATCACTGTGATATAAATAAAGTCACACATAAAAAAAACAAATAAAGAGGAGAAGGGGAAAGTCTTTCTCAACAGAATTCCAACTGGTGATTACATAATGATGAATTAGAAAATCATCAATGGATTATAAAAGGAATGGGTAAAAGTTTGTTGAGGACAAGATACTAACATAATTTCTAAATACCTCCCCACAGATTACATATTATTTACAAAGGAGAAATGGTAATTTTAAGTAGAGTAACTGAGAGGCACAGCTTGAACAGTACATTAAGGTTAACATCACCAATATTCAGACAAACTGAAAGCATAGTTTTTTCTGAGGAAACACAAGACACACCCAAATTGAAGGATACTCTGGAACATAACCAACTGTCCTCTTCAAAACAAACTCAAAGTCAAGAAAACAAAGGAAATCCAAGAAATTACTCCATATTAAAGGAATTTAAAAAGATATTACAAATACCTGAACATTTTTGGACATAACACTTTTGGGACAACTGATTACATTTGAATATGCACTATAAATTATATAATAATAATGTTGTATAAGTTTTATATTTCCTGATTTTAATAACCATACTATAGTTATATAAAATAATTTTCTTGTCCCAAGTAGACACATTTATGGGCTAAGTGTTTAGACCATAAAAAGGGATACAAAACACTGAAGCAATGGTGAAGAAACATTATTTTGTTGTTACTATTATTGATAAAAATCAGTGTGATTTCAGAACAAAGTTATACCATGTTATTGACTTTAGAGGATCCTGATATTTCCAAGGTATTAGGTTGAGATATGTGGGACATGAAATTTACCATTAATTTGTACAAATTCTTGAGAAAAAATAATGCTGGGGGGTTGGGGGCAGGGTGGAGGGGGATAAAGGGGAAAAATTGGAAAAAATGTAATAGCATAATCAATAAAAATACTTTTAAAAAAACAAAACAGTGTTACAGATAAGCCTGAATTTACATTCTAATTTCTCTAAACATTGATCCTGAACTTATTTAAATAGTCTGAACGTAAGAATTAGACTTGAAATCAGCCAACAATAAGAGGCTAGTTGAGCTACAAGGGAAGGAAAAACTTTGTCATTCTGAGGCACCCTCATATTAAGTCCCACTTGAAATCAGGAGAAAGAGAAAAAAGGTGAATTACATGTTCCTTTAATAGATTCTGTGCACTGTCCACAACCACCTCCATCTTCCTGCTCAAATACAGGTTTCTCCCCACACACATCCTTTGCATTTGGAAATGGACTGGAATCATTTTTTGTATATGTTTCTCTCTTTAATCTGAGCAGCTATTGTGTAATGTTATATGCTTTTTAAAGGCCACACACCCTGGCAAGAGTTAACAGGAATACCAAATACTATCAAATATATTTAAACATGATGCTTGAGTGGTCTTTGCAGCTGGTAGGTTATACATAAAATATGTTCAGTCAGTGATAGCATTCTTATCTAAAGACAGAAGCTAGCAAAATTTCATCCTATATGCTCTGTCAGATTGTTCCCTTGGACAGATGGCAGAAGACTCCTGATGACAAGTGTGAGATGCTATCTGAGTGTCATGGCAGTGGTTTTTTCATTGTCCTGGACAGA
The DNA here is from genome assembly GCF_014824575.4 of Sturnira hondurensis. Taxonomy (NCBI): domain Eukaryota; kingdom Metazoa; phylum Chordata; class Mammalia; order Chiroptera; family Phyllostomidae; genus Sturnira; species Sturnira hondurensis. The sequence goes on along the minus strand of NW_028085930.1, from coordinate 2,702,249 downwards.
GTTCCTTGGCTACTCTCCTCATTTGAAGCGTGCAAATGAGTAGATGTGGATAGTGGAGTAGGTGTGATCAATAAACTCATGTAATTACAATCCTGCTGAAAAGAGTAGTCTCTCTATGAATAAAAAACCTCCATTGATGCTTGGTCTCCCTGCCTAGACAAGGGCTCACATTTTTCACCTTCTTGTGTATTTTTCCCAAGTGACAAGAGTAAACTGACAATATGAATGGCCGATTTTAAAAGTGCTGCTCACCTAGTTCAGAATCCAGCCTGTAGTTCCCTGACTTATGGAACCAGTTGGTAGCTCACTGGGGAAATCCAAACTCAACAACCACCTCAGTATCCTATCTGTTTTTATCTTAGTTCATCTTCCTGCTACTTAACAGCACTGCTATTCAGTGCACATGCACCCATGCATCCACAGTGCATGATTTCCTCCCTTGGATCCCTTCACTGTACCATGTCATAGCCACATGCACCAGGCTTTGTCTTTAAACCACAGGTCGAGGTTACCCTTAAAAGTCATCTGTGTTTAAGCCTTCCACCCACCCTAGCCATTGGTCCCTGAATAAATAATAAAAGTATTCTCCCAATGCACTTTTGCATTTCCATACTTCTATAATTACACACAGTGCTAGAACAGATATTAGATAAAAATTAACATCTTAGCCATTCTTAGGTGCACTATTTAGTAGTGTTAAGTACAATCACATTCTTGTACAACCAATCTTCAGAACTCCTAACTTGCAAAACGGAAACTCTGTACCAACTATATAACATTCACCACCCCCCTTGCCCGACCTCTGACAACCACTATTCTACTTCTTGTTTCTATTAATACAACTGTTCTAGGTACCTTGCATGAGTGGAATCATACACTGTTCGTCTTTCTGTAACTGACCTATTTCACTTAGCATAATATCTTCAAGGTCCATCTATGTTGTGACGTGTGTCAAAATTTCCTTTCTTTTAAGTATAAATAATATTTTATTACATGTATATACCACATTTTGTTTACCTATTCATCTGTCAATGGACATTTGGTTACTTTCACCTTTTTGACCACTTGTTATTTTTCATGTATTTAAAAAAAATTTTTGATATTAGGTATATTTGTTTCCTAGGACTGCTATAACAAAATACCACAGAGTGAGTGGCTTAAGCAACAGAAACTTATTTTTTCACAATTCTGGAGGCTGGAACCGAAGATCAAAGTATCAACAGCTCTGGTTTCTCCTGAGGTCTTTGTACTTGACTTACCGATGACTGCCTTCTCCTTGTGTCCTCACATGGCTTTTTCTCTGTGTGTGAACATTTGTGGTGTCTATCTTCTTTTAAGGACAACAATCCTATTGAATTAGGGTCTCAGTCTTATGACCTCATTTAAATCTAATCATTTCATTAATGGCCCTATCTTCAAATGCAATCACATTCTAAAGAACTATGGGTTAGAAATTCAACATGAATTTGAGGGTGTGGGGAAGCACAATTTAATCCATAACAGTAGCTTTCTTAATGGGCATCTCATTGTGATTTTGATTTGCATTTCCCTAACTGGTCAGTGACGTCGTTGAGCATCTTTTTATGTGCTTTTTGGGCTTTTGTACATCTTAGAACAAATGCATATTCAAATCCTTTGCCCTTATTTTAACCAGGCTGTTTGTGCTTTTGTTGTTGTTAGTGATATGTTATAGAATTTCTTTATATATTGAGTATTAATCTCATCAGATATATGAGTTCCAAATACTTCATTCCATTCCATGGTTGGTTTTTTACTCTGTTAGTTGTTTGTTTATATATTCATTTTTTTTAGTTTGCTGGTATTTTTTAATGTTTTTAAAAAATCATTAGATTTTTTAAAATTCTAGATTCTAGCAGAATCTAGAAACTGCTATTTAGCAGATATTAATGTTGTTTAGACAATCAATAATTTGTCTTAAAATACAAGTAATAAGATATTACTGAAACTACTTGAGAAAAGTATCCAAAACCATGAAGGGCTTATAAACCTATGTTTCTACTGAAAATATTATTATTTTTATCCAGAGTGGCTACATCCCTGATATGTTAAAATCTTACTGGTTACTATCACCATGTAATCATGTACTTCTCCAAATATAAAGTATCTATGTCCTTGAAAACAACAATTCCTCCCTTGATATTCACCCAACTTCTTTCTAAACCTAAGAAAAGAGGTAGCTTAAAATTTGTATTTGCTCCTAACAAAGAGAAAAAATAAGGATTATTCATGAAAATATTCTAGTCAGCAACATACTCGGCTAATTGAATCTTGAAGGACTACAATAGAGGGCTCAACCTCAGGAACTGTAGAATAGGGACCTCCAACTCCCCTATACCACAAAAGCAATGAGAACACTGGCAAAAACTGTGAAAAATCAACATTTTCAGAACTCTGAAATGAACTGAAGGTTTGGAACAATCTAAGGAGTGTTAATTCAAGAAAAAGACTAAGTCTCTGTAAGAATAGCCCCTCTCCTCAGCTCTGCAATAGCTAAAAAAATCAAACATCCTGGTTTGACAAGCGTGGCTCAGTTGGGCATCATCTCGCAAGGCAAAATGTCACATTTGATTCCTGGTCAGGGCACTTATGTGAGTTATAGTTTCAGTCCCCAGTCAGGGCAACCTATTGATGTTTCTCTCTCACATTGATGTTTCTCTCCTTCTCTTCCCTTCTCCCTTTTCCTCTCTCTAAAAACAAATCAATAAACAAAGTTTTTAAAAATTCCAACAGCCTCACAAATATTGTAGTAGCTGTGAGACCAGCAGCCTAGTAGCCCTCGGGGAAGGGTTACAAATTAACTGAGAGCTCTCCAAAAGTCCCGCCCCTAGAGAACTGTCACTATTTGTCCTGTTTAGCAGCTTATTGAAAACTTACATTCTAAGGGTTTGTCTTTATTTTTATTCAAAATTCACTTTGTGTAAACAGTCCTTCTCACCAAGAATTTGACAAAAACAAACTGTTTCAACTGTTTAAATCACAGCTACCTGAGGCTGTGACATGCATGCACAAGGCAGTCTGCATGCATGAAGCTGTGTGCAAGCCCCGGGAAAATCTGAGGCCCTAATCTCTCTAGTTCTATTGGAGCACTAAAAGCATGCCCAATACATACACAAAACTCCTTAGCAATGGCTCATAGACTTATTGATTCAAGGTATTTAAGGAAATCTCTGTCCAATCATTACATGAAAACTAAACAAACTGATGACCATAAACAACAACAACAAGACTTTCTGAATATATCCAGGAAGTAACTAAATAAAACACAAACAATAGTAATTAATAGTAATAATAGCAAATTTTAGGCAAAAGGAGAGTCTGAATTTCAGAGTTGACACATTATTTAAAAGGTACAGTTTTCTGCAAAACATGTATAAGGCTTGCAGAGACACTGTGGGTATAGTTGGGGGAGCAATGAATAGAAACTATCTCTGAGAAAGACCAGAAGTTGGATTCACCAGATAAAGATTTAGAATCAGCTATCATAAATATGTTCAAAGACCTAAAGGAAACTATGTCTAAACAATGAAAGGAAGTATAAGAATGATGTTTCACCAAATAGAGAATATCAATAAGATATTGATTATCAATAGAGAATAGAGAAATTATTGAAAGAAGAAAGGGAAGAAACCAATTAAAAATTCTGAAGTTGAAATTTTAATAACTGAAATTTAAAAAGAATTAGTAAGCTTTATACAGGCCAATTGAGAATACCCATCTGGGTAACAGAAAGGAAAAAAAAGAGTAAAATTAAAAGAGGCTCAGAGATCTCTGGGACACCACTAAGCATGCCAATATACACAGAATGGGAGTCCAAGAAGAAGAGAATAAGGAGAAAGGCATAAAAATACTTGAAGAAATTATTTCCTAAGACTTCCCAAATTTAATGGAAAAGATTAATCTGTACATCCAAAAGGCTCAATATACTTCATATAAGATAAATTCAGAGGTATCTACATCTAGATACATCATTGAAAAATTGTCAAAAGTTAAAGACATAAAGAATCTGGAAAACAGCAAGAGGAAAGGGACTTATTAACATAATGAATTCTCAATAAGATTAACAGCTGACTTTTCATTAAAGCACAAAGACCAAAAGGCCATAGGATGACATATTCAAAGTGTTAAAAGAAAAAGATTGTCAACCAAATGTGTACATCCAGCAAAACTATTCTTCAGAAATAAAGGAGAAATTAAGGCATTCCCAGATAAACATAAATGGGCAAAGTTTATCATTAGCAAAAATTGACAAACTAATCCCAACATTCATGAAAAAATGGTAAGGATCCAGAATAGCTAAAATAATCTTGTACTTGGAGATACACCTGGAAATAAATGTCATAATCCTATATATTGTTTGTAGTTTGCTGTACAGGTTTATTCTTACATTTATTGTATTGTAGACCAAATAAAGTTCAATGTTTCTACACAAAAAAAACTTGAAAAAGTAGAACCATGATGGAAAACTCATACATTTCAATTTTTTTAAAATGTCACCAGGAGAATAAAAGGTGACAGAGGAGACTTGGGTGGTGAACACACAATATAACATACAGGTGATGTGTTATAGAACTGTACACTCGAAACCTCTAATTTTATCAACCAGTGTTGCCCCAACAGATTTACTAAAAAATAATAAAGTAACTTCAACAAAAACAAAAAAGTAATCTGTTACTATACAGACACCTAGTAGAATGGCCAAAATCTAAAATACTGACAATACCAGATGCTGGTAAGGATATGTAGCAATAGGAGCTGTCGTTCACTGCTGGTAGAAAAACAAAATAGTATAGTGACTTTGGAAGACAGATTAACAGTTTCTTACAGGACTAAGCATACTCTTACCATACAATCCAGCAACTGCACTCCTTGGTATTCACCCAAAAGAGTTCAAAAGTTTTGTCTACACAAAAAATCTGCACACAGAGTTTATAATATCTCTATTTATAATAGCCAAGATTTGGAAGCAATCAATATGTCCTTTAGTAAATGAACAGATAAATAAACTAAGTTATGCCCTGGCTGGTGTAACTCAGTGGATTGAGCACGGGCCTGCAAAATCAAAGGATCGCAGTTCGATTCCCAGTCAGGGCCCATGCCTGGGTTGCAGGCCAGTTCCTAGCAGGGGGGTGCACAAGAGGCAACCATATTTCTCTCCCTCTCTCCTTCCCTTCTCCTCTAAAGACAAATAAATAAAATCTTTAAAAAAATAAGCTAAGGTACATTTAGATAATAGAACGTCATTCAGGACTAAAAACAAAAGAGCTATCAAGCCATGAAAAATATGGAGAAAATTTAAATGCATATTACTGAGTAAAACAAGCCATTCTGAAAAGGCTGTATACTGTTTAATTTCAATAATATGACATTCTGGAAATGGCAAAACTATGGAGGCAGTGAAAAGGACAGTGGGTGCCAGCAATGGAGGTTGGGGAAGGATGAATAGGCAGAGCACAGAGGACTTTTAAGTCAGTGAAAATATTTGATATAATACTACAATAGTGTTTACCTATTATGCATTTGTCCAAACCCATAGAATGTACAACACCAAGAATGAACTATAACATAAACCATGGACTTTGTGATTATGATTTGTTGATGTTAGTTCATCAGTTGTAACAAATGTACCACTCTGGTGGAGAATGTTGATAATGGAGGAGGCTATGCAGATAGATCTGAGGGTAGGGAATATATGGGAAATATTTGTATCTTCCCCTCAAATTTATTATGGACTTAAACCTGCTCTAAAAATAGTCGTAATATAAAAAATAGAAACCAAATAAAAAATACAACACATTAAATAATATTACATTTTGAGGTGCAAAAAAACTTTACTACAAACTACAGGAAGACAATGTGGTATTGAGATATAGCATAAGTATAGAAATATAGACCAATGTAGTTCAGTTAAGACTCCAGCAATAAACACACATCTTCAGTCAATTAATTTTGAACAAGTCCACTAAGATAAATCAATAGGGAAAAAGTAGTACTTCAGCGAATGTTACCAGGACAACTGGATATCTAATGCACAAGAATAAAGGTGGTCCCCTACCTCACATCATATACAAAAATTAATTTAAAGTGAGTAAGAGAGCTATATGTAATAGCTAAAACTATAAAATTGTCAGAAAAAAAAACAGACACAGAGCATCGTGACCTTGAATTAGGCAATGGTTTCTTAAATATAACACCAAACAGTAGCAGTGAAAAATATATATAGATAAATTGGACCTCATCAAAATAAAAAATATTTTGTGCTTCAAAGGACATCATTAGGAAAGAGGAACACATCCTATTAATTGGGAGAAAATTTTTGCCAATCTAATCAGATAAAGGACCTCTATTCAGAATATACAAAGAAATATCACAACTCAGCAATAAAAAGACAAACAACTCAATCTTTAAAATAGGCAAAGGAGCCCTGGCTGGTGCAGCTCAGTGGTGGTGGTCCAATATCTCATACCTTAAGAGCATAGCCCTTTATAACCTCAACATCTAGATTTCTTCCAGGCTTGTGTTCTCCATAAGAAGCAGGTGGGCCTTTCAGGTGCCTGCTCCATTACTGGCCATTGATAGACTTAAAAGCATCTTTGTGACATTGTCATCAATTAGATGTACAGCTCTAGTGATTGTTAAACTCGCTTTGTGGGAAAAATTAGCTATGAGCTGATATACCCATACTGATCCTATTATAGGCACTAAATCTGCATGTAATATTTCCATAAGACTCTGAGGTCAGTCAGTTGCCTGACAGCAGATCATTTCCAGTGGAATAAAACACGTTTGAACTCTGCATCTTATCGCCACCTTATTTATAGCTATTGCCTTTATGACATGAGACCATAATTTTCTCAGCTACATGCAAAACTCCCATATCCATCCTCCACCCAATACTCCGCTATAGGAAGCCACTTGGAAAAACTCTATGCGCAGGTGTTACTTTATTACCATGAACAGAAAAGTCCTCTGTAGACCCTTGCCCTTGCTTTCTAACTGCTACCAGGGAGAATAACAAGATCAATTATTCCAAAGTTAAAATCATTGATTGTGGTAAATATATTTCAACTTTTATCTGTTTTGTAACTAAATGCAGAAGCAAAAAACCTGTATCAGTGATTGCTTTCAGGCCTAGTGGTTTAGTTTAATATTTTTGTAAATGATTTTGTAACCTGTTAGAGCAAATATTTTTGCCACCAGATTATCTTGGATAGCTGACCCAGAAGCACATTGTTTAAAGTTAAGGGTGCTTTCCTCTCTGAGGCCTTTATTCATTAACAAGAGACATTCACAAGCCAGACTGGTGTGGCCATAACCACCTGCCCACCCAAACATTGAATCTGATCTCAAATGTCTTTTGGTGTCTTGTCTCCACTTGTAGACATTTCGTGTGAAGGAGAATTGGTTTTCTTTTTATTTGAGGTTCCAGTAGAGTTCATCCATGACCATGACTAAACACCAGCTCTTATTTAGTTGCCTGTTAAAACATGGGGACCTGCAATTAACTGACTACACAGAATATCTGCGTGCTGGTTACTTGTGAGGGAGGATACTTTTGAACACATTACAGCTCAACACTTACCGGAAGTTCACTTGAGCCATGCAGAAAACTATTCATTTCCATTTTGTCAGTAATCCTACACTAGGAAACACACTAGGAAGTTAAATGGTGAGATGTTACATTTACTATGAAAATATTATTAGGGATGTTATCAGGACGAAGAGGACAAAATTTGAATCTCTGAAAAAGAGATTTTCGTGTCTTTCTTAAGCAACTGGTTTAATTCTACCTCAGAGATGCTCTAAGCCCTGCAATCGATCCTGTTTCCTTTTTCATAGCGGCCATGAGGAAACTCGGAGGCAGGTTTATAGCCTAGTCCGTCTAGTACCCAATGCTTATGATGCATGAGCTCATTCTGGCTACATCTTATGTTTCTACTTTTATTTTACTTTGCCCCTATTTTTCCTCTGGCTTGTATTTTCTTTTTTTATCTTTCTGTCTATTTTTGTAAGCTGCTTTAAATACATCTTTCAAAGAGGACAGACATAAATAAATACATTTCTGTAATAGCGCTGTGTGAAGGATAGTTCTACAAAGCCGTAGGATAAAAATCTTATCAGAAAAAGGGACTTCTGTAGAATCTCTGTGGGTAGAAATTCCATTCTCACATAATTAAAAAGTCATAATAGGGATATGTTACAACCCACCTGACCAGGAAACTGAGATAGAAATATTAATTGAGACTGTGGAAGCTGTGAAATTAGACCAGGTAATAATAATGGGGGTCTTTAATTACTCAATCACAGATTGGCAAAATGCCTCACTGGGACAAGGGTTGGAAGTGAGATTTTTAGATAAGAGAAATTACTACTTCCCAGCAAAGGTACCGAAGGAGGCTGTGCAAATGGGAAATATACCAGACTGATCTCTGAGTGTGAATGGAAATAGGTCTACAAGGGGATGCAAAATCATTAACAGTAACTACTGCACCATTTAATTCCATAGCCTTGTGGGCAAACTAAAGGCACTATATCTATGTAATATGAGAGAGTGTCCTATGACAAAAATGAAAGAATTTAAAAATTCACTAACATGAAAGAAACCAAAAAGATATTTTCAGAGCAATTATTAGCAATCCAGGAGGTTATAATAGTCCTCAGTGTCTAGTTGACAGAGACAAAAATGTAACTTCTGGGAACAAGAAAAGAAAGATGGTTTCATAAAGCAGAAAAGAACCAAGGAAAGGAAACGTGTATACTGACAAAATATGACAGGTTAGGAATAACTTCAAAATTAGATAAGCCCCCCATAAAACAAAAAATGTGATGCATCTTAGATCTCCAGAAGAATTAGGAAGAAAATATTTAAATCTATCAAAGGAAGAAAAATAGCCTGAGAAACAATAGAATCTCTTTAAAATAATGGCACCAAAGTCAAGCAAAAGGAAAAAGAAATAGCAAAAGGCTGGAAGTATTTGTCTCAATTTTCAGAGAGATCTCCTCTACTAAAATATCCATTGAAACTTAGATAAGAATTAAAACTGCAAATAGTGATCATAAGGCAAGATAATCAGCTAACACACCAAAGTACATATAGACAATTTGGAGAATTTGGGGGTAAAATACTCAAAGAACGAATAAAGCAATTTTTAGTTACAGTGTGTACCTACAGTGTTATTATAGATGGCTTCTGTCCCAGAAATAATAAGGCTTATTTCTTCTTCGGATAAGGCAAGGGGGCTATAATTAGAGACTCATCGGATCCTTTTCATTTTTGAAAGAAGGGAAGAGAATATGGCTTAAGAATGAACAAATCAATATCTGCTATTTTGATGTCATATATGTGTCAGTAATAGATACATATGTCCAAATGGTTAACCAAGAATGTATATTTTAATTGAATTAAAATTGAGGGAGATGATGACAGGCTGACTATTTTAGGCAGAAGAAGTGCAAAAACACTGTGTGTCAGGAATTGTTCCAGGCCTAGTGGTTTAATTTAATTGTAAATGACTTGAGAGAGGGAGCAAACAGCAAACTCTCTAATAATTCTTAATATGAAAGAAATACTGATGAAGATTTTATAAGTATTTTAGAGCATGTGAGTAGAAAGAAAAATGCTAGTGAACAGAACTTGTAAGCATAAATAAGCCAAATTTTCCTAACAAAAGAAGACCTCTAATATAAGAAATATTCCAAAGAAAATACACTCTTCTTAACTTTGCACCCAAATCCTTTTCTTTAACTCGTCTGCCCCCTGAAGCTGTTCACTAGGAGTGAAGCCCGTTTCTCACAGGTTGAAGTTTCAGGGCTTCTGGGATGGAGAGGGTGACCCTGTTTTGAACAGAGCTTGTTTCAACAGAAGCAGCACACTGCATAGCTGTGGAGTGCTTAGCATTTACAAGTCATGTTCATACCCAGTATTCCACCTCATCCAGAAACCAGCTAACCTTCCAGGTTAGGGAACTGGGGGTGGGAAGCACACCATGGGCTGCCTGGCTGACCACCAGGGAATGTTTCTGCAGTGTGAGCCCATGCTTCTGCCAGGCATCTGGCCTCCAAGTGTTAGGATACAAACTTGAAAAAAGGACTCTGGAGCCAGGAAGGCTGGTTCAAGCCTAGTCTGATGCTTCCTAACTGTGTGACCTTAGGCAAGACATTAAAGTCACTGGCCTTGGTTTTCTCATGTATATGAAGGTGCTAACAATCCCAATCTCACAGAGTAGAATGAGTAATATTGAAAAGCATAAGAAATAAGTAAAACTTATGACCTCAGAAAGTCAACAGACCCCCTTTCTTTGCCTTCCATTTAGCTGAAATTAGCCTCCTTATAAAATCCCATGTATTGGCTTTGTTTGGCAATATAAAGTACTCCCTTTTCCACATGACAATCCTCTAAATATTAAAAGACACATACATATTATTTTTCTTAAGATACTTCATGCTGAGCAGAAGTGCCTTTTCAAATTTATGGTAAATGGCAAACAGTGTATTGGCTAACCCAGCAGCCAGTTCTGAATTCTTTCATACTTTCTTCCTTGCTACCCCCCATTACAGTGCTAGAATAGCAAATGTTCACTTTCCATGCTGCCCTTGCATCTAGGAATAGGCAAGTGGCAACACTGTGGTCAAAAAGACATAGAAAAGTTTACTTGGGGACTTTTGATTTTTGATAAAGAAGATAGACCCACTTAGACTCTCTGCTTTCTCCTTGCTTATACCTTTAACTCACATGTGACGCTTGAAGCTGCAGTGGACATCTGACAACCGTGGAGTTCTGGGCATGAGGGTGCTATGGAGAGAAACACAGACACACACAAAAAGCCTGGGCCTTGAAGGTTAAGTTGGTGAATATGCGCCGGTAACTTCGCCTCTCTGGACTTCTTGTTGTATGAGGAAAATAATCTCCTTTTTGTTTAAGCCAATGTTAGTCCAAAAGCATCCTAATTAATATAGCATATAATTCAGTCTCTCAAGGTTCTTGTCCTCTCGCTTATATTTCCTCAGGTGTAGGTTACACCTACAATTAGTTCTGAAGAGACAGTAATCATGTATCATAATTTTATATCATAATTTTTAAGGCATGTTTCAAATCTTTTACTCATCTGCCATTTTTGATAATTTCCTAAAAATCAGGAGTAGTTCTGAGCATGTCCAATAAAAATACCGGTAATTTTACTGTACCTTTGCTGAAAGCATTTTCCCTGCACAACTAATTGTCCATACAGCAACCACATTGTAAAATGTAAAACAGCTGGTTGACAATTTGACTGACATGTATTTCAGCTAGGTGCCACTTTGGTTTCATTTCTTCACTGAAGAAGTTCTCACAGTACTCCCATTTTTATATTACATGAATCTTAGCCATCATAATGGTCTATACAGTGACAAGTGAGCCCTGGTGGTCTTAAAACAATGGATGATAAAGTCAGAGTGTATAGTACAAAGTCAGATGTATAAAGTCAGATTGCATACGATACTAGAAAATGATAAGACATTGGTTTGCAAATCCTTCAGTGGGTAGTCATCTCTCTCACCCATCAAAACCAAAAATGTTTGCCAAGCTATGGCAAATGTACAAGAGGCAGCTACTAATTTGCAACTGTCTTCAAGGGCGTTCATACCCAATTCTTCAGTTGGAAACTGACACCTGTCTTAATAAGGAAGAAACCGTAATGAAAAAGAAAAAGTGCAATGTCAAATGAGAAGATGAATCAACAAACAAAGATATATGTGTATATAATATATGAACAAAAGACTTCAAAGACAATGAATTTTCATTTTTAACAATGAAGTTTTTAAAATTTTGTAATTAACTTTTTATGTTTTATTATGTTCTTTTCTTTTTTTTAAGACTTTATTTATTTATCCTAGAGGGGAAGGGAAGGAGAGAGAGAGAGAAACATCAATGTATGGTTGCCTCTCATTTGTCCCCTGCCGGGAACCGGGACCCGGGAACTGACCTGCAACCCAGGCATGTGCCCCGACCGGGAATCAAACCGCAATCGGGGGGTTCGCAGGCCTGCGCTCAATCCACTGAGCCACACCAGCCAGGGCTATTATGTTCTTTTCAATGTCCTTTTTTTGCTACTTTACCTTTTACCATGAAATTGCCTTATAGCCAATTATTCACTTCAGAACTAATTGCAGCAAAGATGTTCATGGCAAAAATACTTGTGGTAAACATTCCTAGAACCACTTCCAGTATCCCATTTTTTAATTTTTTAAAATTTATGAGAAATGTGATATGTATGATATGGATAAAATGTATGCATAACTGGGAATTTTAAAATATGTTGCCTTTAGGAAACTACAAGACCTGAAATCTTACATAAAATCATACCAGTGATAAATAAATGATTGAAATATTTTATATTAGAAAAGTACTAGAAGAAAATATAGAAGGATATTTTTTAACTTCTGAGATTGAGAAGACTTTTGCATATGGAGAAATTTCCAGAAGTCTAAAAAAAATGAACAGATCTGACCATATAAAAGTTAAAGTTTCTATATGTAAAATGGTAAGTATAAGTAGCAGAAAAGAAAATGATCTATGAACTGTGTGGAGCAGAATAAGAATTACTGTTGATAACATGTTAAAAATTCCTACAAGTCAATAAGATAATCAGTCTATTAAAAACAATCACCCAACTCACACAAAGGAAACATAACTGTCCATTGAAAACATAAGCTACAGATTTGGACAGGCACTTAACCTAAGAAGATGCCCAGATGGCAAATAAGCACATGGAAAGTTTCTTAGGACCTTTTGTCATCAGGGAAATGAAAATTTGAACATAATGAGATGATACTTCATACCATTTAGAATGTCTAAAATTAAAAAGAGTGACCATGCCAAGTGTTGACAGTGATGTGGAGTTACTGAGATTCTCATACACTTCTGGTGGAAATGTAAAGTGCTACAATCATTTTGAAAAAGAATCTGACAGTGTCTTAAGAAGTTAAGCATGTACCCGTCGTGACCCATCATACTCCCAAGTATTTACCCAAGAGAAGTGAAAGCACACGTCCACATCAAGACTTGTGTATGATGACCCACAGCAGCTTTATTTGTAATATCCCCACACTGGAAACAATCCAAATGTCCTTCAACAGGTGACTGGATAAACTGTGGCATGTATATCCATACCGTGGAACACTATTCAGCAGTAGAAAATGAATAAACTATTGATACATGTGATAACACAAATAATCTCAACATAGCCTGAATGGAAAAGCTAACCCCCTAAAAAAGAGTGCATAATATGTTTTTATATTTATGTAAAATTCTAGAAAATGCAAACTAATGTACAGTACCAGGAAGCAGAACAGTTTTGGCCTAGAATTGGAGCTGGAGGAAGGAAAGGGAGTGTGGAGGGATTATAAAAGGTCCAAAACAACCTTGGAGAGTGATAAGCATGTGCATTATCTTAATTGTGGTGCTAGTTTCCTAGATGAATACACACAAGTCAAAACTCATCAAATTGTACTCTTTAGATACGTGCAGTTTATTATATGTCAATTCTACCTCAATAAAGCTTTAAAGAATAAAAAAGAAAGAAAGATCACAAATAATTCTAATGCATAATTTTGAATTGGATCCTGGTTCAGAAAATAAAGTTGGTGTAAAGGGCATTATTAGGGCAATTGGTATAATTGTAAATTAGATAATATTAGTATGGTTTAGATAACAGTGTTCTATCAGTGTTAAATTTTCTGATGTCCGTGGTACTACAGCTAGATAAAAGATACATGTCCTCAGGAATTGCACACTGAAGAATTTGGGAAGGAAAGTACGTGGTGATTGTAACATTCTCAGATGGTTGGAAAAAATAATAGTGTGTGTGCATAATACAAAGAGAAAGAGAAAATGTGGAAAAGTGTTCAGGTTTGATGGACCTGTAGGATTTCCTTGTGCTATTCTTATACCTTTTTTATATGTTTGAAATTACTTCAAAATAAAAAGGTTAAAATTACATGTGAGCACAAATATCTATGAAAAGGATATTTCAACATTTGTTTTTCACGAGCAAAAGGTCATATGACCTAATTGGGCATCTTTAAGGGAAGTCTTAAATTATGTACACACCCATATTAAGAAATAGCCTGCAGCCTTTGAAAAGCATAAGGTGTATTTCATTTTTTCCTGACGTGAGTTTTTCAAGATAGATTAGTTTTTATGAAATGTAATAACATGCAAAGCATGATTCATATATGTGAAAAAACAAGGAAACTATTCTACATGATTTGTGTAATAAATTTCTAGAAAATGATTTGAAAAGACTTTCAGTCATCCCTCAGTATCCATGGGAAATTGGTTCCAGGACCCTCACAAGGATACCAAAATCCTTGGCTGCTCAAGTCCCTTAAATAAAATGGTGTAGCATTTGTGTCTAACCTACACACATCCTCCCATATACTATAAATCAGCTCTGGATTATTTATAATACCTAATACAATGCAAATGTTATGTAAATAGTTGTGTGGCTTTGGGGAGTGGGGTATAAGGGGACTAAATACTAAGGAAAAATAACAAAATGAATTTAAAAATAGTTGTTATACTGTATTGTTTAGGTATCAACTTTCTGGGTTTTTTTCAGAATATTCTAATTTATTCTTATATTGGGCTTTTTTATTATTGTTGTTGTAGACATCTCCCAAGATATGAGTCCATCGAAGGCTCTAGAAGAAGTGTCAGTAATTTTTTCACTACTTCTCCCTATCTTCCTCACTGCAGCTGTGAAGCGTGTTGTGAAGAGCCTCAGTTTAGACGCTGTAGGCTCCAACTCAGACCATAGTAATACCCCTAACAGTGAGAAATAAACGTCACTGTCAAGTTCAAGTGAAAATGTACCTTCTCTTGCAGAAAATATTTGGAGGCTACTACACACATTTTATGGCCAAAGACTGCATTTTTCATATTTGATTTTTTTAATCTCACAAGGGTGTTCAAAAAATGTTTCTTTAATTTATCATCTCTTCATATTTCCTGTTTAAAATGAAGAGAAATCCACATTGTAGAACTGCCAACTAATTACAGATGTGAAGCACTCAAATGTGCCTCCATTATTCTTCCAGGAATCCTTGGAATGAGGTGGCAGGCTTTTGGGACAGTGGAAGGTATTGGGGCTGCACGACTGCCTTGTCTTGTAGGCAGACAGGAGAGCTGGCTACTAATTTTCCACTTCTAAAACTGCTGGTTTCCAAATTTGCCAATTGCAGATACAGATGGATGCATTTGCCAGAAGGCCTCCACTGCCTATTTGACTCTCTATGTTTAGAAGAATGCATAATAGTATTACTCTAAACCTTATTTAAGTTTATAGCAGTCAAATCACAGTCGAATTCCTATAACTAACTCAAAAGTTATATGGATTGTCTACAACATTCAGTTGTCACCAGTGAGAGAAGCAGAAGAAAAAAAGGACAAGTAAAGGAAATTAAAATGACTTACATTCTTTTTGACTTCCTGGAGGTGGGTAGGGACTGGTTGCAAGAATTAGAGAAATACGTGTAATTAAGTGCTCTTCGGGACACATGATTCTACCTCTCTGTCTCTCTCCCTTCCCCACCTCTATTCCTCTCCCTCCCTTATTTCGCCTTGCCTTCCCCTACCTCAGAAAGTAATCTCATCCTTTCGTCACATATTATTGAAATCCCAACTCTTAAAAAAACTCTCATTTTTGCCCAGACTGAGAGCATGTCATTTGGAAGTGATGTGCAAGGCAAGAGATAACCAGGTAGAACTCAGCGATTCGCCACAGAAAATGGTTCCATGTTTGACTGTAATGCTATCAGAGTCTGTCCCTCAATAGCTCTTTACTGCTCGGAGCTCCGAATCTGCTGATTCAAGACTTTGCCTGCATGGGGAGGTGTGAGGGTGGCAGAGAAAGGGGAGCCAGGCAGTGCAGGAGGAGTTAGGAAGAAATATTAATAGTCCTTCCAGAACACATAAGAAGTCAGAGGATTTTTTAAATAGAAATAGTGCCCCCTCCCCTTCTCTTCCTCCCTCTTTCTACCTTATTCCATGTCTTCATTTCATGCTATGGTTCTGTTGATTGGGAGAGAAGAATCTTCTCAGCTAGCTGCTTAGTACCAAGCAGATGCACTTCAGTTGAAAATGGTTAGCACTTCGGGGTTAGCCAAATACACGCAGCAGACACGATAAAGTTAAGTACAGATGTTTGGGTGGTGCAGTAATGGGAATTCAAAAAATGAAAGACTTCAAATCACCCAAAAGCACATTGGCACAAATGTATATTTCCATTTGTACAGGTTCCAGAGAGAATCAACACACACCACAAATGGGCTGACAGAATAGAAACATCAAAGAATAAGTTATTATGTTTCCATTTCTTTAATAACTTTTCTTCCACTTCTAACAATTTCACACAAATTCAGAGCGAGATAGCAAACTTTCATTGTCTTTGAACCAAAAGGACTGCAAATGGTTATACTTTCATTTATCAATGATCTTCCTGTTTTAATGGTGACTCCTAAACTTTTATTTGCATCCAAAAGTATTTTAAATTCATGGAATAAATAAGTCATCATTTTTTCACAAATGCTTTGTTCTAGTAATGGCTTTTCAACCATTTCTCATGCTTGAATCATGGACTTTAAGCATCACAGACACATTTAAGTCTTGGTTTATCAATAATACTCTTGAGACTATAGAACTAGCTTTACCAGAATGAGGTAATAAATTTGCTAATTATAGCTATGTTTTCACACATATTTTAAAGTGTCTCATCAGGAAGCAAGCCCCCTCAGATACTTTTCTGTGATGATGTCTCAATCAAAAGATGGCATTAATTAAGGAAACTGATAAGAAATTTTGTGGATCAAAGTGAACGTAAAGGCATAAGCCATTAATGTTTACATTTTATTCATTTTTACATTAGTTGATCCTAGCTAATTAGCAAAATACTTTACCTAATATGTAGGGGGAGTGGGAGTGGGAAAGGGAAAGAGTGTCCAGTTTTCATTGTTTGCCCCATCTAATAAACCAGCCTGATCTTAATGCTAAGCACCTTTTCCAGCTGATTCTTGTCTGTACTTCCTATCCGGCCATGCTACCACTTGGTAGCCTCTTCTTTTTTTTCCTTATAGCCTCAAACTGAATGCCAAGCCTCGCCCATGATTAACTTTCCTTCCTCAGCACATGCACAAACACACTATGGCTAATGATAAGTTAGGAACCATGTGTATAGGAACCAGGATTATGTCTGTAAATGAGGAAAACTAGAACAAATTGGATTTATCACCTTTACACTTTAAATTCTGAACATGTTGATGTATTCTGAGGTGTGGATTCTATTGTCTGTTACTGCTAGGTAGTAATGATTATTAGGAATAAGGTATTTAAATTTATATTTATGAGTGACTGGCACAGAATTTGTATTTCTTACCTGGACTGCTGCTCCAGGTAATTTTCACAAAAATCTGAAAAATATGTGTGCTTTTATTTAAACTAATAAATTAAAAAGTAACACAAGAAGAGCTTAATTTATGAGTACGGTGATACAACATCTTTTTTCTGTCTATAGTTATTAACAATTTTCAAAATTATTGAAACCTAATGATTTCAGTATCAAATAACTTGTTATTTCAACTATCTTAATCTAAAAAGTCCTATAATATCTTACACTCCTATTTCCCTAAAACATAAAAAAGTAAACATAAAAAAACATCTAAAACACTCAAGACTACTATCATTGTCTTTATAATTGTAGTATTTATTTTTAAAAACTAAAAAAAGAAGATGAGTGCACTTAAATTTCTTAGGCATTAAGGCCAGAACACAGATAACAGTTTGGAGGCAAACTCGGAGAGCAAGTCAGACAAGCCACATTTTGAAGACCTAATGGAGGCAGGAACTAGAAATCTTCAGCTGGTTAAGTTGAGGGTGGGATGTGGGACAGAGAATCACTGAAGAGTGGGGAGGGCACAAGCCAAGATTTTCTCAGAACAACAGACAGCTCCTCCACCCATTTACACTAAAAACCACTGGTGTCTGTGCTGAGGTCACTTTTTTTCATAAGCAGCTGAGGAATAAGATAATCGGCTCCACACCTAGAAACTCCTAAATGACTTGGACCCTCTACCATGAGTCTTCAGTGGTGTCAGTATCTGGGACTCATCCAAATACTTTCACCACCACGATCACCATCAGTACCATCATCAGAGTTGACATTTATTCCAGATATTTTACTTTTTTATTCGATTCTCACAAAATCAATAGGATATTGGTAGTATTACTTTGAAGATGAGAGAACTGCAGTTTAGAGGGGTTTTATAACATCCAACAGGTCACATAACTGGGAAGTTATGAAGGTGGAAAGCTCAAGTTCATTATCATTAAAGTACACTATTCCTAGTCTAATGGCTCTCTAGACAGAGAGTTTTGTCCTCATTAGGTCTGATAATCCTTCAGTTAGGTCCCTGACACCAATATTCATGTCCATTTCCACATTCGCCTTCATGACCTTTCAGTTCTCTTACCTCCCAGTTTCACATCCACCTTCAACTCAAAGCAGCCCCTCTGCACACCTGCCTGCCCCACCGATATGAGCACGTCTCTCTCTACTACATCCTCCAGCTATTAAATTAATGCTGTCTCTGTCCACAGCCTCCTCACCTTTTCTACATCCTCATTCCCACCAAATCTCTCTATGTCTTCCCTTCCTTCCTTCCCCATCTCTGCTCATTTGACTCACCATCACTTCATTCAACTTCACCAACTTCCTCAGCCCCCTTCTGGAAACACTCAGTCTTGATTCTTGAGTTTGCTATTCTAATAAGGCCTTCAGCCCCTCCAGATTCCCAGATTTTCTCCTTCACAAACCACAGTTCATAGACCTCTTCCCTCCTCCTGCTCTACAGGATGCTGCTAGATACAGACTAAATCCACTGAGGTTTACATAAGATAAAATCAAACACTGTCTTCCAATATGTGATGTTTGGCCCAAACTTTATTAATCTTCTCATTTTTCCCCACTTCCTAAAGTTAACATTATAAGCCCCTTTTGCTTTCCTCGGCCCACATTTCAGGATTCTTCTATGAGAACATAAAGGACCCTGGATGCCTCCCTTCTTGTACTCATGCACACTGGGTAGCAATAATCTATGCTAACCTGGTGAGTGAAATGGTAAATTGAAGTTGAATCTGTTTTCATACATTTTTAGCTGTTTGCAGTCAAACTTACTAAAGACAAAACAACAGCCAAAAACACTGCAGTGTATGCTTATTCCATTTCCTGTGGAAAGGAGGAAGGGAGGGTAGAGAGAAAGCTAGGAAGCTAAATTAGAGCTATAATTCTCATGCAGAGTCTCAGACCTTTCCAATCCCCTTCATCTCTAACTCATAGAACACTTAAATTCCTTCCATTAGAGATCCCCCTCTCCCTTTCTGTCACCCTCTTCCTGTCTGGCAAACACAACCAAATGTCTAATATTTTGAGGTGAAATGTAGAGATGCAGCATCTGTGTACTGTTTCTTCATTTCTTCTATCAGCTTTACAGTGCTCTTTGAAACATGCCATTTCAATGAGAGTTACACAGCTGTCAGTTCACAGTCCCCTTTAGCTTTGGCACAAGAGTAAGATCTCAAGCAGTATGCTCATTACAGAATCCCACTCCAACTAAACAACTTGGATGCACTATGAAGTTCACTGAACAGTGTTTGATTGGTATGGAGATGTTTGCCTTTAATCCTGGCAAAACCTGTTTGTTAGAAATTTAGGTCTTGTCAGAAGGAGAGGTAGATTTAAATGAGGGTAAGGGAAGGTGGAAAGGTACTTCTTGGGGAAGACAGAATAATTATCAGATGGAGACATGAGAGAGGCCTGAAAACATTGGGAAAAGAACAGTTATCATTATCACTCAATGTATTTATAGTTACCTTTACCCTTTATATAGCCTACTACTCTACATATAATCAACTTTGGATGGGTTTATACTATAACTGAAGTCTTAAATTCTGCCTTCTACTTCAGTGTTAGATTAGAGAAAAGTTTTGAACCCCTTTTCCCAGCGGTTGCCAAAATTTTTCTAAGGTTTGGAATATGACATAGTACATTGACAGAGCTATTGAAAGATAGTTGGAATATTTTCCCCAAAAATATGGGTTACTTCTTTCATTTGCAATTTTACTTAAACAAAAAGACAAAAGTAGATCTCATAAATTTTCTAAAATGTTTATGTATGCTTCCATTGGTAATCTAGAATGACCAATGGAATTGGTAATTTCAATTCTAGAATCTCTGGCCTAGAAGAAAAGTCATATGGCCTTGTCTTCTCATTCTATGGTTAAGGTAACATAAGTCCCAAGATGTTAAGATGCATTCAGGCTCCATCTGCACCCATGTGGAAGACTAGAATCCCAGCTCCTGAATCTGTGTCTCCTGCTCTTCAGGACACAATAAGTTTTTTGGTATGACATCCTAGGAAAGCTCCTTTCCTTTATGGGTGTGAGGCTGGAAAATGAAGCAGAAAAAACTTGGTGGAATCAGTGGCAGATTCTTCTGTAAACAGGTAGGGTCTCTGCTTTGTTCCCTGTACCAGATTCTTCCCAGGCTCATCATTCCCTTCATTGTTCTCTTCAGAGGACTTGACCTGAATCTGTTCTCTTTGTAAATTCAAAGTCTGGAATTGGAGTGGCTTTTCCCATTAAAGACTATTATTTGATTACCTTCATAACTCGTAATGCCTTAATTTTCTTTTGCAATTTTTAGCTCATATGTGATTAATCCTTACTGATAATTTGACAGTTTAAATGACACATTTTTAAAAGAACTATAATTAATTTGAATGTGCAGCTCATTTTTTAAATATCACTCTTATATTTATCTCATTATACATGTTGGATTAAAGATATTAATGTTTCATTTGAGCAAAACATATATTTCAAGTCTCACATTTCTGGAATGAAGTAGAGAAATTTGACAACATACAATTACATTTTTCAAAAATTTTGAACATAAAATTTATATAAACCTTCATCCTCCAAGTATATTTATTACATTCAATGCAAAAAAAAAAAAAGAATCAGAGACTCAAAGCCTCACAAAAATTCAATTCAGTCCTGAGACTAACAACTAGGTCTTGTGGGTCTCAGTCCATTTCTCACTCCTCCCTGTCACATACTTCTGCATTTATTCTGATTAAATAGCAGCTGCCCTAAACATTATTACATAGTGAAATATACACCATTTAAGGTGTGTGGGACAAGTATCAAGAAGAACAAGAGAGATGTGAAACAGAAGCTTTCTTAGAGAAGAAGCAATAAACATTATCAAGAACTAAGTCCAGGTCTAAGGGCAAGATAACGAAGAGGGCTGATGTTGATATTAAAATCTCATCCTATGATTTCTGGAGGACGAGAACCATTGGGGGGAAATACACGTGCCCATTTTCCCTGGAATCCCTCTTGTTCCCATTGCATGATGAATCCTCCAAGTGCCTGCTATTCCTTTCTGTCACAGCTATTGTTTCTGGAGTATAGTTTTGGAGTATGATTTCATTTTCAACATGATCTTGTGGGCTTTGCGTCTTTCAGGAAATCTCTCACAGTTCCTAATGTAACAAAGGATCTTCTTACTTTTTCCAACGTGGTAATTAGAAGAGACTCTATTAACATATCATTTTAATACAGAAATATGTTCTTAAACAGAAACACCAAACATTCAGAAAAATCCAACACCATGTGAACCAGTAAACTCAAAAAATGGAGGAAATGTTATTCAAGAAAGCACAATTAATAGAATTAGTAGAGTAGGCCCTGACCATTGTGGCTCAGTTAGTTGAGCATCAGCCTGCAAAGTAGTTGTGGGTTGGTTCGATTACCGGTCAGGGTACGTGCCTGGGTTGTGGGCCTAATTTCAGGTTAGAGCACATGGGAGAAGCAACTGATTGATGTTTCTCTCCCTCTCTTTCTCCCTCCCTTCCCATCTCTCTAAAAATAAAATATTAAAAAGAAAGAATTACTACAGCAAGACAATATAGTACATTGACTTCAATTAATTTCCTCAGAGATAATATGAGAAAATATAGTACTTGTGTATATGTATATGGGTATACAATATGCATACGTGTGTGAAATAATCAATTAGAAGTCATAAGTATTAAAAATTAAAATTGTTGAAGAAATTCAATAGATGGTTCACAAAGCAAAATGCCCTTGGCAGGATGATGATTAATGAACTGAATAGACCCAAGATGGCAGAGGAGTAGGTAAAAGCTACACTAGTCTCCACCCATGACAAATCTGTAATTACAACTAAATTGTAGAGAAATCAACTTGAATAACCAACTGGACACTAGCTGGAGTGAAGCATTATAACTGTGGACAGACGGAAGAAACCACTTCGCCACAACAAGGTTGGTAGGGGGTGTGGAGGAGACTTGAGAGGGCTGGCTGGGCTCCCATGGGTGGCAGCTGAAGTTATGAAGGGATATTTCTGTAGCTGGGGGGTTCCCCTGAGAATTTTGTGGTCTAAACCCCAAGCTGGCCTCCCTAGTCAACAGCACCAGAGCCAGGAAAGGAACCCACATAATATTCAGCTATGAAAAGAAGCATGGTTTCTGTCTTCCAGGGAGAGATGGCTGGAGAGGCAGAGAGCCTCTTAAAGGGCCAATGCACAAAATTTTGTCTGCAACCACTTACCCTGGGCTTTAGCAGAGGGAGGGCACAGTGCACTAGAGACACATGAGGAGAGGCTTGGGCTGGTGGTTCTGGAGAGAGAACTGAAGGAACAGCATCCAGGATCCCTGTGCTGACTCATTCCTCATACTGAGAGGCCACCTTTCTCAGGCAGAGCACTCTCATCCAAGGGGCATCAACCTGAGGGAAGCAACAGCCCCACCTTGAGGAATTACTCTGCCCCACCCTGTGGAGCTTAAGCCCAGCTGTTGAGCATAGCTTGAGGCTATATTACTGATTAAGTTGAATAACTAAAGTGGATCTCTGGGAGCTGTGAGACTTTAGATGACCCTCCTCTGGGACAGGTGCTGGTAAAAGTTGGCCTTGGTGTGCAGCCTGGTTCTTTCTGCACACGAAGAGGCCCAGCATAGGAAGCCACACTGATCACTAAGAGCTCCAAACAGGTAGCCCAGGGCAAGTCACATGCAGCATCTGACAATGGCCAGCACCAGAGTCTTTGCAGATCTACCTAATAGATAGAAACAAATACAGAGAAGCAGCCAAATTGGAAAGACAAAGAAATAGTGCCCAAATGAAAGAACAAGAGAATTATCCAGGAGAAGAACTAGATGAAATGGAGACAAACAATTCATTAGATAGAGTTTAGAGTAGTGATTATTAGGATACTCAACAGCATGAAAAAAGACATAGAAACCATAAAAAAAGGACCAGTCAGAAATAGAGAATTAATATCTTAAATAAATAATGCAGTGGAAGAAATAAATAGTAGGTTAGAAGAAGCAAAGGATCAAATCAATGATTTGGAAGACAAGATAGGAAAAACCCCAAGCAGAGCAGCAAAAAGAAAAAAGAATTTTAAAAAATTAGGAGAGCTTAAGAAACATTTTGGACTACATGAAGTGTAACAACACCCACATTATGGGAATACCAGAAGGAAAAGAGAGTGAGCAATGAATCAAGAACCTATTTGAAGAAATAAAGAATGAAAATTTCCCTAACCTGGTGAAAAAGAAAAACAGAAAAGCCCAGGAAGCTTAGAGACTCACAAAAATGTTGGATCCAAAGAAGCCTACACTGAGACACACCATAATTAAAACAGCAAGGTTTAAAGACAAGGAGAGAATCCTAAAAGCTGCAAGAGAAATGCAGATAGTTATAAACAAGGGAGCAGCAATTGTACTGTCATCTAATTTCTCAACAGAAACATTTTAGACCACAATGGAGTGGTGTGAAATATTCAAGGTGATGAAAAGCAAGGACCTACAATCAAGACTGTCTTATCCAGAAATGCTATCATTTAAAATCAAAGGAGAAATAAGAAACTTCCCAGACAAGAGAAAGCTAAAGAAGTTTGTTAACACCAAAGCAGTACTGCAACAAATGTTAAAGGGCTTGTTTTAAAAAGAAGGTGAAAGAGAAAAAGAAAAAAAGAGGAAAATAGTCTAACAACAAAATGGTACTAAATGTGAATCTATGAATAATCACCTTAAATGTAAATGGCTTAAATGCTCCAACCAAAAGATGTAAAGTAGATGAATGGATAAGAAAATGAGACCCATATATATGCTGCCTTCAAGAAACCCATCTCAGGTTGAAAGATGCACACAGCCTAAAAATAAAGGGATGGAAAAAGATCTTTCATGCAAATGGAAAGGAAAAAGACTGGGGTAGCAATACTTATACTAAATGAAATAGACTTTAAAACAAAGGTTGTAGTAAAAGACAAAGAAGGACACTACATAATGATAAAGGGAACAATCCAACAGGAGGATATAACCCTGCTGAACATTTTTACACCCAATATAGGAGCACCTAAATATGTAAAGAAGACCTTGATGGACATAAAGGGAGAGACTGACAGAAATACTGTCATAGTCAGGGATTTCAGCACCCCATTGGCTTCAATGAATAGATCTTCCAGATAGAATATTGACAAGAGACAGCAGGTTTAAATGACACACTAGCTCTAGATCAAATGGATTTCTTTGATGTCTTCAGAGTATTTCATCCCAAAGCAGCAGAATATACATACTTTTCAAGTGTAAATGAAAATTTTTCTAGGATAAATCACATGTTAGGACACAAAACAAATCTCAATATATTGAAGAAGATTGAAATAATTTCAAGCATCTTCTATGACCACAGTGCTCTGCAACTAGAAGTCACTCACAAGGAGAACACTGGAACAAACAAAGACATAGAAGCTAAATAACATGTTATTAAACAATTAATGTGTCAACAATGAAATCAAGTAAGATATCAAAAGATATTTTGAAGCAATGAAAATGAAAACACAACAATCCAAAATCTGTGGCAAACAGGAAAAGCAATCCTAAGAGGGAAATTCATAGCATTATAGGTCTATCCTGGGGGAAAAAAAACAAAAACTCAAATAAACAATCTAATTTTACATTTAAAAGAACTTCAAAAAGAACAACAAACAAAGTGTAAAATGAGTAGAAGGAAGGAAATAATGAAGATGAGAGCAGAAATAATTGAAATAGAATTTAAACGAAGATACAAAAAATCAATGAATCTAAGAGCTGGTTCTTTGGAGAGATAAATAAGATTGACAAATATTTAACCAGACTCATCAGGAAAAAGAGAGGACCCAGATAAATAAAATCAGAAATGGAAGATGAGAAATAACAACTGATAGCAAAGAAGTACAAAGGATTGTAATATTATTAACAACTATATTCCAACAAACTGGACAATCTGGATGAAATGGGTAAATCCCCCCAACATACAATCTCCCAAAACTAAATCAGGAAAAATCAGAGAATTTGAATAGAGAGATTACATCTAGTGAAATTGGAACAGTAATCAGAAAACTTCCAACAAACAAAAGCCCTGGGCTGGATGGATTCACAGGTGAATTTTACCAAACATTTCAGAAAGTACTAACACCCCTCTTTCTCAAAATATTCCAAAAAATTCAAGAAGAGGGAAGAAGTCTAAGCTCATTTTAAAAGTCTCATTGTTCACCATCATTATCATAATTCCAAAACCAGATAAAGACATCACACACAAAAAAGAAAATTATAGGCCAATATCCCTGATGAGCATAAATGCCAAAATCCTCAACAAAATATTAGCAAACTGAATACAGCAATGCATTGAAAAGATCACACACCATGGTCCAGTGGGATTTATTCTGGGAATGCAAGGTTGGTACATTTGCAAATCAATAAATGTGATTCACTACATAAATAAAATGAAGGATAAAAACCACATGATAATATCAATGTATGCATAAAAAGGATTTGATAAAATTCAGTACCCATTTATGATAAAAACTCTCAGCAAAGTGGGAATAGAGGGAACATACCTAAATATTATAAAGGCCCACTCTCAGCATCATACTCAACGGGCAAAAAACTATAATTGTTTCCCTTAAGATAGGAAATGAGACAGTAATGTCGGCTTTCACTTCTCTTGTTTAACATAGCACTGGGAATCCTAGCCACCACAATAAGACAAGAAGAATAAATAAAAGGCATTCAAATTGGAAAGGAAGAAGTAAAACTGTCTTTATTTGCATGTTATATGATACTGTACATAGAGAACTCCAAAGATTTCACCAAAAAACTCTTGGAACTGATAAATGTTCAATAAAGTAGCAGGATACAAAACTAATATTCAGAAATCAGTTGCATTTTAATAGGCCAATAACAAACTAACAAAAGAAAACAATCCTATTCACAATTGCTTCAAGAAGACTAAAATACCTAGGAATAAACCTAACCAAGGTTGTAAAAGACCTGTACTCAGAAAATTATAAGTCACTGAAGGAAAAAATTGAAGAAGATAAAAATAAGTGGAAGCACGCACTGTGTTCATTGATAGGAAGAATTAACATCATTAAAATGTCCATACTGACCAAAGCAATCTATAGATTCAGTGTAATTTCTATCAAGATTCCAATGACACATTTCACAGAACTAAAAATATTTCAAAAATTTACATGGAACCACAAGAGGCCCTGCATAGCGATAGTGATCCTGAGAAAGAAGAAAAAAGTTGGAGGAATCACACAGCTCATATGAAACTACATTATAAGGCCATAGTAATCAAAACAGCATGATTCTGTAATAAAAACAGAAACATAAATTAATAGAATAGAGAACCTAGACATAAACCCACACCATTATAATTGATTAATGTGAGGTCTTTCCAGATAGCTGGGCCATTAATATAACAAGAATGGTTTGCACAACATCAATGTAAACTGGCAGCCAAGGAGACTGGACTATAATGCTCAAGCATGAACAATGATGACTTCATTGTGCTAATCAGATGCCACTGAGTGAGCATGTGCACTGTGTGCGGATGCTCACATTAAAAATGACTGAACAAGTAAAGCAATGAATCTCCATCAAATTTTGTGTCAAGCTAAAACATTCCTTAATGGGAACTATACAGATGACTCAGAAAGTTTTCAAGGAGGACACAATGAGTGTAGGTCAAATAAAAGTGTGGTACAAGTGCTTCAAAGATGGTCCAAAATCTGTTGAAAGTGATCCATATTCTGGAAGGCCTTCAAAAAGCAGAACACCTAAGAATGTTGAACGTAACTCTACACCCCACAACCCAGGTTTGGTGCCATGTGGCTTCAAAATTTTCCCACAACTAAAATCACCTTTGAAAAGGAAAAGATTTCAGACCATCAATGACATTCAGAAAAATATGACAGGGAAGCTGATGACAATTCCAACAAAGGATTCTGTGAAGTGTTTTAAATGGTGGAAGAGACACTGGGAGAACTGTGTGAGGTCCCACAGTGCCTATTTTGAAGGAGACCTAGGTGTCCTTGTCTTATGTACAATGTTTCTTATAACTTGTATGTTCTTGAATAAATGTCTCTATTTTTCATGCAAAATAGACAGTATTGTATGGCTGAATACTTTCTGGACGGATCTTATATATGTCAGAGGAAGCAAGCACATACAATGGGCTAAGGATAATTTATTCAATAACTGGTGTTGGGAAAAATGGGCAAATATATGCAGAAAAGTGACACTAGACCACCTTTTTATACCACATACAAGAATAAATTTTAAAAGGTTTAAAGACTTAAATGTTAGGCCTAAAATGTAAAAACTGTAGAAGAAAAAATGGACAGCAAAATCTAAAACATTATTTGTAGCACTACTTTATTGGATATATCTCCACAGGCAAGGGGGAAAAAATGGGACTACATCCCACTAAAAAAAGACAGCCCACAGAATGGAAGAACCTATGTGCCAATGCATCTAATAGGGGGTTAATATCCAAAATTTATAAAGAACTTAGAATACTCAATACCAAAAAAACCCAACCCAATTAAAAAGTGGGCAAGACACCTTTTATATGATTATATATGTATAAACACACATAAACACTTGCTATTCACATCATGGTGAAATCTCAAACCAACAAGATAAAAAAGAAGATTCTAAAAGTTTTTACAGAAAAAAAAATTATGTATAAAGAAACAAGAATAAGAGTCAGCAGAGTTTACTGGTTTGAAGATAGAGTGCATAGATTTGATTCTGGTTCTACCACTGCAAGCTGTGTGACTTTAGGTACACTATTTATCCTTGGTTCTTCATTTCCCTCATTTATAAAATTGGATAACAATAAGGCCTCCTTATTAGTTAGTCAGTGGTTAGAGAAATAAATGAGTTGATATTTGGAAAGCACATAGAAAAAAATCTGACACATAGTATATTCTATATAATTGTTAGATCAATTGAAATCAGTAATCCTAGATGGAGGAAACAAATCAATATCTTCAAAGTTCTGAAGAAAAATATTTTTGCATACTTTTGAATGACAATACTACCAAGAGCCATCCATAGACTCAGTGCAATCCCAATCAAGATTCCAAAGGCACTTTTTACAGAAGTTGTAAAAACACTCCTAAAATTTATTGGAACCCCAAAAGACTCAAAATAACCAAAGAAAACCTGAGAAAGAACAATGTGGAAGGCATCACAGTTCCTGATTTTAAGCTATATATATTATAAAGCTATAATAATCAAAACACTACAATATTGGCAAAAAATAGACAAATGGAACAGAACTGAGAGCTCAGAATAAACCCAAGCATATATAGTCAACTAATATTTCACAAGGCAGCCAAGAATAATCAATGGAGAAAAGGATAGTCTCTCCAATAAATGATGCTGGGATAATTTGTTATCTGCATATAAAGGAATGAAACTGGGCCACTATGTTACATGACTCATTAAAATTAACTCATAATGGATTAAAAACTTAAATGTAAGACCTGAAACCATGAAAGTCCTAGAAGAAAACAGGAATAAATTTTCTTGATGTGGGTCTTAGAATGATTTTTTAAGTGTGACACCTAAAATACAAGCAATGAATAAAAAATAAGTAAGTGGGACTACATCATTAGAATGGCCATCACCAAAAAGACAAGAGATTAAAAAATGCTGTGAATATGCAGAAAAGGGAAGCCTTGTGCACTGTTGGCGCAATTGTAAATTAGTACAGCCACCAAGGAAAACAGTGTGGAGAATCCTCAAATGTTAAAAATAGAATTACCATAGGATCCAACAATTCCACTTCTGGGAATATATCCAAAGGAAATGAAAACGGTAACTCGAAAAGGTATCTGCACCTCTGTATTTATAGCAGTATTTCCAATAGCCAAGATATGGAAGCAATCTAGTGTCTATCAATGAATGGATGGATAAAGAAATTGTAAGTATATATATATAACATAACCATTAAAAACTGAGGAAATCCTACCATTTGTGACAAATGGGTGCATCTTGAAGGCATTATGCTAAATGAAAGCAGTCAGACAGAAAATCTTTTAAAAAAACACCTCATAGAAAAAGAGAACAGGCTTGTGAGTACCTGAAGTGAAGAGTGGGAGAGGGCCAATTGAAGGAAGGCAATCAGAATGTACAACCTTCCAGTTGTAAGATAAATGAGTGCTAGGTATGTAATGTACAACATGATGACTAGTTAAAACTCTTCTATGATATATAGGAAGGTTGTTAAGAAAGTAAGTCCCGAGTTCTCATCACAGCAAAAAATCTTTTCTTTTTTTTCTTTCTTTTACTTTTATTGTATCTATATGAGATAATGGGTGTTAGCTAAACCTAGTGTGATTTCATAATACATGTAATCAAACCATTNCCTTCCAGTTGTAAGATAAATGAGTGCTAGGTATGTAATGTACAACATGATGACTAGTTAAAACTCTTCTATGATATATAGGAAGGTTGTTAAGAAAGTAAGTCCCGAGTTCTCATCACAGCAAAAAATCTTTTCTTTTTTTTCTTTCTTTTACCTTTATTGTATCTATATGAGATAATGGGTGTTAGCTAAACCTAGTGTGATTTCATAATACATGTAACCAAACCATTATGCTGTATACCTTAAACTTATACAGTGATGTATGTCAATTATTTCTCATTAAAGCTGAAAAAAAAAACCAGAGCATCGTCAATCTACTTACTTCTCCATGTTCCCTTCCATGACCCTCAACCAGAGATAAGTGCAATTGTGAATTTTGTGTTCATTATGATCTTCTTTTTGAAATTTTACTTTTGCGCATAAGAATGTCTCCTTAAACAGTAGTTTTACTTGTTTTTGAACCTTATAAAGGTGACATCATATCTATAGATTAATAGAGAGCAATAGATAGATATACAGCTAGGTTGATATTGCTACACTTCCTAATTTTTCCTCTTCAATGAGGTTAAAATAATACTTCATGATCTGAATTTGCATTTCTATATTTTCAGGTGAAGTTCAGTATATTTTAGTGTATTTATCATTTATGTCTCCTGTTCTGTAAAATCCTGCTTATGTGATTTGCTCACTTTTCTACTGGGTTTTGGCTTACTAATCTTATTGATTTGTAAGAGTTCTTTATATATTCCAGAAAATGACACTTTGTCAATAATGTACTGTGTGAATATCTTTTCCAAGTTTGGGGCTAATCTTTTCACTTTATTGATAGTGCATTTTGATGAACAGAGAATCTCAAATTGAAAATGATCAACTTTTTAATTAGCATTTTCTCTATCTTGAGGTTAAAAAGTATCTTGCCTTTCTGATAAAAGTTTTAAAGTTTTGCCACTACAGTTAAATTTAATCTATCAGAAATTTAATATATATATGTATATATAATATAATTTAGAAGTCTAATTCCATTTCTTCATATTTTTATTATATAATCTCAACATAGTTTATCAAATACTTCTCCACTGATTTGCAATATGAGTGTATTAGATTCTTAAGAGCTGTAACTTATCACCACAAAATTGGTAGCTTAAAACAACAGAAATGTGCAAAAGTAACTTTCTGTTTTTAAAACCAGAGTCTGTGGTATTTTATTGTGGTAGCTTGTTGTGAACCTCTCTTTCATGTCAGATACTTTAATATACCATGTCATTAGTATTCCTTGAAAATTAATTCAGATGTCTTTATCATAAAGTTAAAAGATAAACTCAATAAAAACAACAACAACAGAACTGTGTTGTCTCAGTCTGGAGGCTAAAAGTTTGAAATCAAGGTTTTGACAGAGTTGGTCCCTTCTGGAATCTCTGAGAGACAAATGGTCCTTTGCCTCTCTTCCAGCTTCTGATGGCTGCCCAATCTTTGATGTTCTTGGCTTGTACATGCATGACTCCAACATCTGCCTTCATCCTCACATCACCCTCTCCTTCGTATCTGTGTCCTCTCCTCTTCTTGTAAGGACACCAGTATTAGATTTAATGTCCACCCTAATTTCAGAATAGTTTCATCTTTAGATCCTTAACTAATTACATCTTCAAAAACTATATTTCCAAATAAGGTCACATTCTGAGATTCCAGGTAGATAAATATTTTGAAGAGGGTACTAGTCAACTTATTACAATGGGTCAATATCAAGTTTCCATATAATGAAGTGTCTAGTTCTCTGCCCTGTGTTCTGGTCCATTTACCTATTTTGCTATCCTTGAACCAATGCCACACTTCTTGTTTTCCTCACCCAAGAATGCCTTTCCATTGTTTTTGGAGAGGGAGGGAGGAAGGGAGGGAGAGAAAGAGAGAGACATCAACATGAGAGAGAAGCATCAATCAGCTGACTTCCCATATGCCCAGATCAGGGATCCAATCTGGACCTTTCAGTCCACAGGACGATGCTCCAACCATCTGAACTACACTGTCAGGGCCAAGACCACACTCTCTCAATTGTAGATACATTAATACTTTTATAATAATTCCTGATATCAGAAAAGCAAGTCTCCCCTCACAGAGGTGTCCAACCTGCAGCCCACAGGTCACATGCAGTCCAGGGTGGTTATGAAAGTGGCCCAACTCAAAATTGTAAATTTACTTAAAACATTATGAGATGTTTTGTGGTGACATGTTGCAATGTATTTAATGTGTGGCCCAAGACAACTTTTCTTCTCCCAGTGTGGAGCAGAGGCGCCAAAATGTTGGACACCCCTGAGAGTGTCTTGGCTATTCCTGGGGCTTTGTTTATCTACATAAAGTTAAGCATAAGTTTTCAAATTCTATTTTAAATTTCTGTTGGGAGTTTTATTGAAACATACTGAACCTATAAAAATATTGGGGGAAATGGACATCTTTACATTATTAGATCCTCCAATTCATAAAGATGATATATCCCTCCCTCAAAAAGGGAGATGTATCTCAAAAAGAAACTTTGTTTCTTTAATGTCTTTCAATAAAGTGTCATGTTTTCTACATAAACTTCTTTTACAGTTTTTTTCAGTAGGCTTTTTATTTTGGAATAATTTAAAATTTACAGAAAAGTAACAAAGTTAATACAAAAGGTCTGGGTTTGCCCTTACAAAGTTTCCCCAATGTTAATATCTTATATACATCTTTTGCTAAATTTATTCCTGGGTGATTTATATATTGTATTGATTTTATAACTGGTAAAACATAAAACATTAATCCAGGTGATTCAGCAACCAAATAATAAGAGTCCCTAATAATGAAAACAGAGGAGAGAAATTTATCAAACAATAAAATTTCTAAAAGCTGCATAGACAAAAAATCTTTAAATTGAAAGAGCTTACCCAGTGCTGAGCCAGATAAGTGAAAGGTAGAATCTTACCTAGATATTTTCTTGTAAATTTCAGAATGAATGCCAAGGGGGAGAGATATTAAAAGCTGCAAAGACAGTTTGCTGTAAAATGTGTTATCCTAGAGAACATCTTCTACATGTAACTCAAAGTTCCTGTGTTGCATCTTTCCTTCTGAAAATACCATCTCTTTCTATTCCCTCAGTAGTTCCGAAGTGTTCTGATGTACATCTTGCACACTCCCTTGTACGTTTATTCCCAGGTGTTTTTATATTTTTGCTGTATTGCAAATTGAATTCTTTTTATGCATATGTTCTGGTTACCATTAGTGTAGGAAAGCTATTGAGTTGTGTTTCCATTTATCCGTATACTGGTCACTAAATAAACTCATTATTTTAGTTGAATCTGTAGTGCTTTCCTGTTAGATAATTACATAATCTTCAAATAATGATAATTTTGTATTTCTTATCACTATTTTTTCCTTATTACTATGGCTAGAACATTAAAAAAACTGAATAACAGCAATGACAGTGATTCCTTGTCATTATTCTTTGTCTGTAGTATTGTACTCTTAAGATAACCAGTGTTTTTGGTTTCAGACTTTCTATCATCTTTCAGAAGAGAGAGATGTAGAAGTTTAACATGTCTTCTGTATTAATTGAGATGATCTACTTTAACTTTTTAATTTAATGAACTCAATAGAAATATTCCAACTATTGAAACAACTTTACACTCTTAGTATTAATCCTACTTGGTTAAAGTGTGCTATGGACCGAGTTACACCCTTTTCAAATGTATCTGCTGAAGCCCTAACTTTCACTGTGATGGCATTTGGAAATGAGAGGGGGCACTCTGGGAGCTGATTAGATTTAGATGTGATCATGAGGATGAGTTTTAGTGGGAGTAGTGTCCTTATAAGAAAAAATTCCAGAAAGCTTGCTCTCTGTCTCTCCCTGCCTTGTGAGGACACAGCAAGATGGTGGCCATCTATGAGAGAAAGAGAGCTCTCACCAGAAACAGACCATGCAAGCACCTTGATCTTGAACTCCGAGACTCTAGAACTGGGAGAAAATAAATTTCTGCCATTTGAGTCACCCAGTCTACGGTATTTTGTTATGGCAGACTGAGCCAACACAGACCTCTTCCTGCCTGACTGCCTTGAGCTGGGACATCCATTCTTTCCTGCCATTGGGCTCCAACTGAAATATTGACTTTTCTTGGGTCTCAAGCTTGCTGGCCTTTAGACTGGCATTGATACTATTGTTTTTCCTGGTTCTCAGTCAGGCCTTTAGACTCAGACTAGAACCACACCATCAGCTCTCATGGGTCTCTAATTTGCCAATTACAGTGTTTTGGATTTGTTGTCCTACATGATTACATAAGCCAATGTCTTGTGATAAATCTGTGTGTGTGTGTGTGTGTGTGCGTGTGTGAATGTGTCCTATTGGTTCTGTTTCGTTGGAGAAATCTAATACAAGGTGTATGGCCCTTTTAATACATTCCTAAATTTATCCGGCCAGTGGTTTGTTTATACATTGTTAACTACTCTTGTTCCATAGTTTTTGTATGTATGTATGACAATTTTAGCATTAGGCATTGTCATTGAGTTCATGTTAATCTTGTAAAATGAATTGGAAACTTTTTTCTTTGTTGGGGCATTTTAAACAGCATAGAATGTAATATATGTTTCTTGCAAGTGAGCTGAAGTTTTCTTTAAAAATCATCTGGGCCTAGCATGCTTATTGTGAATAATTCTGTGATTTTTAAAAAATTATTATTATTATTTATTTCATAGTTATTTTTGCACTCAGGTTTTCACCTTTTTTAGTCAATTTTGTTATTCTTTAACATTTCCCCCAAAAATCATTGATTTTTTTTAAAGATTTTATTTATTTATCTTTAGAGGGGAAGGGAAGGAGAGAGGGAGAGAAACATCAATGTATGGTTGCCTTTCGTGCGTCTCCTGCTGGGAGTTGGCCTGCAGGGAACTGGCCTGCAACCCAGGCATGTGCCCTGACTGGGAATTGAACCGCGATCGTCTGAGTCGCAGGCCCGCGCTCAATCCACTGAGCTACACCAGCCAGGGCTTCATTGATTTTATCCAGAATACTTTTTAGGGTTAAGTTGTACGGGGAATTTCTTTAAAATCTGGCCCAGGCTGGTGTGGCTCAGTGGACTGAGTGCCAGCCTGCGAACTAAAGGGTCAGAGGCTGATTCCCAGTCACACACCTGGGTTGTGGAACAGGTCCCAAGTAGGGAAATACACATTGATGTTTCTCTCCCTCTCTTTTTCCCTCTCTTCCCATCTCTGTAAAAATAAATAAATAAATAAATTTTTATTAAAAACAAAAAACTCATCCTTTTCCATGGCGATATTCCCTAACATTGTGTTTGTCGGAACTCGCTTTTTTCTCTATAATACAATCACAAATTTCTAAATCTGGTTAAATTTTTAGAATTGGTAGAGTTTATATAAACTAATATTTTGAGTAAAACTAATTTCTACCTTTTCCTAGTTTTAATTATTGCATTTTAAAATTTCTTGCTAATTCTGCCCTCATTTTTCTGTCATCCAATTAATTTTTCAGTGATTTTCTAATTTCTAGGATTAAAACTAGTATTATTTTCAAATTTTCTCATGCTCTAAAGCATCTCTAGTCCTCCTTAGGTCTGTGGAGTTGCCTTAGGTTCACATTTGGCCATGTCCCATAGATTTTAATTTTCAATAGTCTCATTGTTTCTAATTCCTAAATACACTACACAGAACTGACACACTACACTAACTTTAGAAAAGTTAGAAAATACTTGAAAAATCCTAAGGCAAGAAAATTTAAATATTATGGATACCTGTTTGGAATGGAGATGGGGCAGGGAAAGAATATAAATCACTATCTCGATTTGTGCTACCAAAAAATGTTTGGTAAATGGGTAAACGTTTCCCCATACTTGAGATCTTGATTTTGAATCACTTCTCATTCCTTGGCAACGTTTCTTTTCAGGCCACCTAAATGTCTGGTTTGAGAATCTTCATGAATTGGTCTAAGAATCCTTTTCTGTTGCTTTCTTATTTGAGGGGTATGGAAAACCCTTGAGTTACAAACTCTCTCAAATCTTTTTAGATATTGCTCTATCATTTTCTGGCACTTAGTCTTTCAGATTAAAAGCCCAATGATAATAAGATTTTATTTTCCTTTTTATGCACTCCTTTTCCCACTCTATGTTAGAGAATAGATTTTTATTCTTGATATTTTAAAATACGATCAGAACTTTTGGATTTCAATAATGAGAAAGACTTGATATTATTCCCTTTTTTAATAAACAGAATGCTCTCTCTGATCTCATTGCAATTTGAAATAAAGATTTTCTTATATTTACTCTTATGTCTTGGTACTAGTAAATATCAATTATACCTGTGCTGTGGCCCTCTTTTCTTGTACCTATAGTCTTTTCATAACTCTGGTAACATTGGTTTGCCCATTCTCATTGAAAAGTAAGATTTATGTTTGCCCAGACTTGTGAATGCAAATGGTCCATGTCACAGTTTTAGAGGAACCTGTTTCTATTTTTTAGTCTCAGACACTGTGAACATTTTTATTTTCCAGAATTTCATTTTAACACCCGAAGAAATAATTGGCCATAAAAGCTATAGCAAAAAGTGTTTCTCCAGAAGTTTCTTTTCCAAGTAGTGAGGAGTGGCCATTCAAAGACTCATGGATTTTTTTCTCCCTTTTCCAAGTGGCATGACTGGAGTGCTCAGGACTCTACTGGCTCCTGCAGAAATTGACTGACATGGCTTACCATGCCACCCAGCCCTATTCAATCATTTTTAATAATATTTTAAAATTCTGGGACTCATAAGGGAGTTCTTGGGTGAAGACATAAATTTGGGTGTCATTAAGTTAGAGGATAATTAAGATTATGGGAGTGAATTCCATAGCATAAGTAGAGTATGAAATGAAAAAATTAGATGGACTAAGATTGTTTTAATGAAACTTAATTTTTAAAAATTTGGTGGAAAATAATAAATTAGAAATGAAGAAGAACTTTTCAGAGAAGTAGCAGAAAAAAATTTAAAAAAATAGAATGCCTACTCTACTCCAGACATTTATTTGCTTTCTAAATACTTATCCCCTTTTTATTGCTTGCTGACAAAGCTCATCTTGGTTTGGGGTAGCCCTTATTTCCAGTCCCAAGTGAAACACTCACTTTCTCAATCTCCCTCATTATGTAGGAGTAACCATGTAACATAATTCTGGTGAATGACAATAAAGTCTCCTATAGGGTTTTTTTGAAGCTTTTGAATTCTGATTTCTTTTTTAAGAAGGAAAGGGGCTTCTGATACAGATGGTGCTTTTCTTTGTCCTTTTCCCTTCTTCCTGCCCTGAAGACAAACTAGTCCTCTTAATCTTCAGCAACCACCTTATACCAGGAGGTAATACACATGGAGATAAAAGTCAACCCACTAAAAATAGGAAGGTTTGGATATATTCCCAATGGGATTATTTAGCAGTATGAAAATGCTAATAGCCACCCACCTCCAGATTTAATGTTAGATGAGATTAAAGTTATTTTTTATTTTAGCCACAGTAATGAGCTTTTCTATATTTGCAGATGAACATATTTCTAATTAATAAAATTTTCATCATAGACATAAACTTAAAATGGTTTCTACACTACAAACGTAATTGTCTATGTAATCTGAAACATTTTTCTATTTATTGCCCAGTTCGTAATATAAAATAAAATACCAGAAAACAAAACAAAACAAATCTTCTTGTTTTCACCTGATTTTCTTTGGTAATAAAAAAAAAAACTAGCTCTGGCTGGGTGGTTCCGTTGGTTGGAGCATCTTTCAGTACATCAAAATATCACGAGTTTGATTCCCAATGTGGGCTCATACTTAGGATATGGATTCAATCCCCAGTTGCAGTGTGTCCAGGAAGCAACAAATTGATGCTTCCTTCTCTCCCTCTTCCTCTATCTCTAAACTCAGTAAACATATCCTTGAGTGAGGATTAAAAAATAATAGTATTTTTTTTAGCCCTGGCTGGTGTAGCTCAGTGGATTGAGCACGGGCCTGCGAACCAGAGGATCGCGGTTCGATTCCCAGTCAGGGCACATGCCTGGGTTGCAGGCTGGTTCCCTGCAGGCCAACTCCCAGCAGGGGACCCACAAAAGGCAACCATACATTGATGTTTCTCTCCTTCTCCTTCCCCTCTAAAGATAAATAAAATCTTTTTTAAAAAATAATAATAATAGTATTTTTTTCAGTTTTGCTACCAAATGTCCAAAACTTAATTTTCTTCAATAACCAAATGTTCATTGCCCATAGGGTTTGTACCTAAGGAAGAGTTTTCTACATTTACTAAAAAGAGAGATCACAGAGAGGGGAGATCTCAGGAAACCGACTTCTTCAAATTTTTAATAAAATCCTGGGCTTACCCACGAGTGGTGCGTGTACTGATTTAACCCTAAAAAGCGTTGCTAGACTTTGACAACTGAGTTATAGGGTAGATCACCACCTAGACCCCTAGACTGGCTGCTGCGTGGCACAAACAGAGCAGATCAGAAGAGCACAGCAGCAAAGGCTTTGTAAATGGAACTGACATTGAAATCATACACGTAGAACACAGATCTGAAGTTCTGGCCTCAACTTAACAGGGTCAAATACCAGTTACGACAATAATAACAACATTCTCCATATGATTTACACAAAATGCAGGATCTCAAAACATAATATTAAAGTGTCCAGAATATATGAGAAAGACCAAGAAAATCTTAACTCACAAGGAAAAAGAAAATCAAGACACCAATGCTAAGATGATACAGAGGTGGAATTATCTGACCATGACTACTATACGAGTGCACCAAGACTTCTGCTTCTGGAAAGATGAAGTGGATGTACTTCTCTCTATTCACCCCACTAAGTATAGCCAAACACCCTGGAGAGTATGTCAAACAACCTTAAGTAGACTGAACAGAGCAGAGAAGAAAGAAAATTGGCTAGAGACCTTGACACCTGAGGTGGTAAGTTCCTTGGGTTTTCCTTTTGCTGCATATTTCCCATTGGGTATTAGAGAAACCAACAATGTGGAAATGCTAATGGGCACAGGCAAAAAATGATGGCAATAAAAGCCCACTCTCTCTGGCCAAAAGATCAAGAGCACCTACAAAAAAACCTACCACTGTTTTCATACTTAATGATGAATGACTGGAGGATTTTCCCCCAAGTCAGAAACAAGGCAAGGATACCTGTTCTCACCACTGCTGTTCAGTGTGGAATGCCTACCCAGGGCAATAAAGCAAGAACAGTAAATAAACAAATACAACTCCCTGCATGCAGGTGACATAAATAGAAATCTACATAGAAAATCACACACACACACACACACACACACACAGTCTACCAAGAAAACTAGATCTAATAAGATCTAGTGAGTTCAGGAAGATTGCAGGATAAAAAATCAATTGTATTTTCATGTACTAGCAATGAATATGTAGAAATCAAAATTAAAGGTACAGAGACTTCCAGCCAAGATAGAGGCTATAGGTAGATACAGTTTGCTCCTTGCACAACCAAAAGAAGGACAACAACAAATTTAAAATAAAAAAATAATCAGAACTGCCAGAAAATTGAACAGTATGGAATTTTGACTGTAACAGTGTGCAGCCAAGAGGGGGGCCCTAAATAGGGATTTGTAATGGGGTCCAGAAGAGCTTGGAGATGATTGACTCCACACCACAGGGCCACACCTGCCTGGAATGCTGTCAGCTGTGGCCAATTGTGGGAGGAGTCAGAAATGAGGCTGCAGGGGAAGATTGGCTCTGGGATTTAAACCCAGGCATGACTGCCATGTGGCATCTTTTCAGGAGAATCACCATGCAGCTTTGGCAGAGGACAGGATCACGTGGCTGCAGCAAGAGAGGGGGGCCACTCAACTTGGGTGAGAGTCCAGACCACATGGCTTTGGAAGTGCTCCCTTTTTGCCATGAGGATAGTACCAGGAGCCCCAATCACGGACTTCTGCTTCTTTCCTGAGATATAGTACCCCAAACTGGGCAGAAGTAGAAGGAAGAACTGTGTACATTTGTGGGTATTCTAAAGAACTTGAGTGTGTATAACTTTTAAATAAGTAATAATTCCTTTCCTTTTCACCAATCTCTGGCATTGAGAGATGTTTTTCCTCTGATGGCAGGCAAAGAGAACCTAGTACAGGGGAGGAACCCCTGGAGAAAAAGGAGGGTCTTTTATGTCATTCAGCTCCCCCGCCAGTCTGTTGTATATATAAATTGACAACAAAGGAGTTAAAGAAACATTCATCCATATCAGTAGGAGGAGCAAAGACTGGCAGCTGGAATGGAGAAAATGCGTGGCAAGGCGGCAGCTGAAGAGCCAGGTGGGCAAGGCTGCTCCTGGCAGAGTGGGTGGTTCCACATTTGTGTGCAGATATAAACAAAGCGGGGGAAACACAGGGAGTGAGATAGACCATGCAACCCAGGGTTTCAGCACAGGGAAACAAAGCCTCAAAACCTCTGAATGAAAAAAATCTGTGGGGATTGAGGCAGCAGGAAAAACTCCAGCCTCGTAAGAGAGTTTATTGGAGAGATGCACAGGGTCCTAGAATGTACACAAAACCACTCTCCCAGGAATCAGCACCAGAGGGCCCACTTTGCTTGTGGGTAGAGGAGGAAGTAACTGAAAGACTACCGAGAGCTGAGCAAGCAGCATTGTTTCTTCTTGGACCCCTCCCCCACAACACAGAAACCTGGGTTGCCCTGCCCTGGCAATTACCTAAGGCTCCGCCCCACATATGTAACAGGTGTGCTGAGACAAAAAAAAACTTGGCCCAAATGTAAGAACAGATCAAAGCTCCAGAAAAAAAATACAACTAAGCAATGAAGAGATAGCCAATATATCAGATGCAGAGTTCAAAACTCTGTTAATAAGGATGCTCACAGAAATGGTTGAATATGATTGCAAAATAGGAGAAAAGGTGAAGGCTATGAAAAGTGAAATAAAGGAAAATGTACAGGGAACAAATAGTGATGGGAAGGAAACTGGGACTCAAACCAATGGAGTGGACCAGAAGGAAGAAAAAAAACTTTCAACCAGAACACAATGAAGAAACAAGAACTCAAAAAAATGAGGAGAGGCTTAAAAACCTTTCACAACTTTAAACGTCCCAACACCTGAATCATAGGGGTGCCAGAAGGAGAAGAGGAAGAAAAAGAAATTAAAAACTTATTTGAACAAATAATGAAGGAGAACTTCCCCAATCTGGCAAAGGAAATAGACTTCCAGGAAGTCCAGGAAGCTCAGAGCCCCAAAGAAGTTGGATCCAAGGAAGCACACACCAAGACACATCATAATCACATTACCCA
Source organism: Sturnira hondurensis (assembly GCF_014824575.4). Taxonomy (NCBI): domain Eukaryota; kingdom Metazoa; phylum Chordata; class Mammalia; order Chiroptera; family Phyllostomidae; genus Sturnira; species Sturnira hondurensis. The sequence goes on along the minus strand of NW_028085930.1, from coordinate 2,661,119 downwards.
ATATTAAAGATAAAGAGAACCTTAAAAGTAGCAAGTGAAAAGGAGACAGTTACCTACAAAGGAGTTCCCATAAAGCTATCGGCCAATTTATCAAAAGAAACTTTGCAGGCAAGAAGGGAATGGAAAGCAAGGACCTACATGTAAGATGACTCTATCCAGCAAAGCTATCATTGAGAATAGACGGGCAGATAAAGTGCTTCCCAGATATGGTCAAGTTAAAGGAGCTCATCATCACCAAGCCTTTATTATATGAAATGTTAAAGGGACTTATCTAAGAAAAAGAAGATAAAAAATACAAACAGTAAAATTACAACAAATTCACAACTATCAATGACTGACATGCAAAAAACAAAAATGAACAAAGCAAGCAACTAGAACAGGAACAGATTTACAGAATTAGAGATCACATGGAGGGTTAGCAGCAGGGAGGCTGGGAGGGGAGAATGTGGGAAATAGTACAGGGAATAAAAAACATAAAGAATAAATACAAAATAGACAGGGGGAGGTTAAGAATAATATGGGAAATGGAGAAGCCAAAGAACTTATATATATATGACCCATGGACATAAACTAAGGAGGGGGAATGAGGATGGGATGGGAGGTAAAACGTAGAGGGGAATAAAGGGAAGAAACAAATGGGGCAACTGTAATAACAATCAATAAAATATATTAAAAACAATTAAAGATACAATACCATTACAATCACTCAAAATAAAAGGAAATCCTTAAATGTAAATCTAACAAAATATGTAGATGGCTTGTCTGCTGATAAAAAAAAATAAATAAATGGAGAGACAGACCCACTTCATGGATTAGAAGGTTGAACACAGTAAAGATGTCAATCCTGCTCAAATGATATACAGTTTATTGTAATTCCCATCAAAATACCAACCAGATTTTTGTAGATATAGTCAAAATTATTCTAAAATTCATATGGAAAAGGAACTAGAATAGGTAAAACAGTTTTGAATTAAATAGATAAATAAGAATGGAGTGGGAATTAATGCTATATCCAATTTTAAGACTTGTTACGTAGTTACAGTAGTCAAGGTTGGTATTTATTGGCAGAGAGGGAGAAACATACATCAGTGGGATCTCAGTCTACTTGCTACAACCAGTGTCAGAGAAGGTCTCTAGGGGCATCTAAGATCAAAATAAATGACACTATATTCCTCCCCAAATCCCGGGCAAATTGTATATTCTGCTCAGCTTTCTTAATGTAACATCTGCACTATGATCACTAGGATTTAGGCAAAATCTTCTGCCACTGACATTTATGTCCCTTAATTAAGAAAATGTGTATGAAACCTTGCTTGCTCCTGGAGGTGACAGAGGAGCCTTCTGACTTTGAGCCCATCAACTGGACCTACACAGGGACCACACCAAGAACACCAGGTCTCAGTGAAGGTCTCTGGGTTGGCCTCCTTCTGATCCTCCCTTATGACCTGCATAAAGCACTATTTATTCCTCAGGTATGGCTGGGCTAGGTACTAGGGGAAACTAAACAATGCAAACTGCTGAAAAAATTTGCTCCAGAAATAATAATGGGACTCATGTATCATTGTACATTGTATGTATATGAGTGGTTAGCTAGCTACTTGTTCTAGTTTCCTATTGCTGCTGTAACAAATTACTACAAACTTAGTGGCATAACATAACACAGTTTATTGCCTTATAGTTCTGAAGGTCAGACGTCTTAAAGAAATCTCACTGGCTAAAATCAAGGTGTCAGCAGGGCTTCATCCTTTCTGGACTTTCTAGGATGGATGGCATTTCCTTGCTTTTTCCAGCCTCCAGAGGTCACCTGCATTCTTTTGCTTAGCCCCTTGCTTCATATTTAAAGCCAATACCCTTATCACCTTCAAATCTCTCTCTGACTCCAATACTGACTGACTTACCTCCTCTTTCATTTATAAGGATGTCCCCTTGCGATTACATTGGGCTCATCCAGACAATCAAAGATCATTTCCCTATCTCAAGGTCAGCTAATAAGCAGCTTTATTTCCATTTGCAACCTCAAATTCTCTTTTACCAACCACAAGTTGTGGAGGGTAGGATGTGAACATATTTGGGGGACCATGATGCTGCCTACTATACTACTGGTGAAAGTATTCAATAAATTTGCTCCACAAACAGTTACATAACACTGTTTTCAAGACCTACCCAAAATCTGCGCATATCTCTCCTGATGCCCTGGGAACTTACATTTCTTGTGCTTTTCTGAATCACACCCCCAGCACTCAAAGGCAGTCGTTAAACTAGCATGGGCATCACCTGGGAACTTATCCGCTCAGAATCTTGGGCCCACCCCAGATGTACAAATTTAGAAACTCTGGGATTGGGGTTTGACAATTTGTTTTAACAAGCCCTCTTGGTGATTCCTATTCATGTACGTGTTCAAGAACCATCGGGCCAGGCAATATTAAGTCTAAAGGCTTCTTACACTAAAATGTAATTCTAAATATAATGCTTTTAAACCAGAATTGTTTCTCTTAAAGATCCTACTTATTTATTTTTAGAGAGAGGGGAAGGGAGGGAGAAAGAGAGGGAGAAAAACATCAATGTCTCTCGTACACCTGCTGCTGGGGACCTGGCCCACAACCCAGGCATGTGCCCTGACTGGGAATCGAACCAGCAACCCTTTGATTTGCAGGCCAGGACTCAGTCCACTCAGCCACACCAGCCAGGGCTAAACCAGAATTGTTTTTAATATCTACTGTGCATACAATTTCTGGCATTGTGGCAACACCATTCCAATATCCAGTAAGAAATGGAATAAAACAAAGAAAAGACACCACAAAGAAACAGTCATCAAAATGTTAAGATGGGTTTTTTTTCGGGGGTGGGGAGTAGAAAAATTGAATTTTTTTATAGCTGGACTTTTCTGTTTGCAAATATTTCATAATAAACATACATTATTTTAGAATAGACAAGAAATAGATAGCAAAATGGAAGGAACAATTTGTAGTCCAAACACTCAAGAAAATATAAAAAATCCTCTTCAGCCATTTCAATAGTCAGGCCAATCAAACAATACAATTAATTTGGCTGATTCCTTCTCTTTTTGTCCATGAAGAGTCTCGGTTCTTTATTTGATCATTGTGCGCAGCAGCCGTGGTCTTAATGAGCCAGTATAGAGCAGAACAAGTCCTTTTTGCAAGAGCAGAAACATCTGCAGATCCTCAGAGGAGAGAAGCCATATTCCCCTGATGTATCCAGTCTTAGATAAGACAGCCGAGTCACCCAAGCCATCGCCATTCTCGAAACTCTGATAAGCCCTGGACCACAAACTCCCCACAGCCCCACTCACAGTCTTGCAACACACCGCACCCCCGTCCCAAGTTTTTTTTTTCCAAAGCAGACAATGTGGTATTGTGATTAGATATAAACTGAAAGTGTATTTTCTGCCCTCAGTAATTACACTGCCTTATGGTAGCATTATTCAGTGTGAAGCCTTATTATGCTGCAGAATGAAATTCTGTATAATTTTCTTCTCCTCCAATGCACAAATGGAAATCATATTTTGGTCTGAGTTGGGAAGAAAGGCTCAGTTATCACTTGTGAGCGTGGTGTTATTTTCCCCAGAATTAAAAAATCCATCTGGGTGTCCGACCTCGCTCACCCTGCTGCCTCTCCATTCAGCCTTTTGTATGCAGATGAACCTTATCAATTTCCACCGCCTCAAAAGCCCGCACCCAGCTTGGTGCCTCCCCCTGGTCCACGCGACTTTAATGGAAATGCATGAGGCTTTTTTTCCCCTTTGATGTCTGTGCAATATACGCATGTGGATAAAAACCTGTGCTTTTATTTAGGGGGAGGGGGAGAGGGGTTCAAATCAAAGTTAAAGTCTCTACCCTATCGCGCCTCGCTGGCGATTAGCAGAGGAGAGAAAGGAACAGCAAATCTAACACAGAAGCTGTGGAACTGGGGTTATTCAGATTATTGACTAACAAATAAAGGGGCATGGGATGTCACATTTGTATTCTATGGGTTTTTATCCCGCCACAGGCCTCATCAACAATTTAGTGGAGTGCTGTTAAATCCCCTGTGTTAACACGCGGGGCTCCGGGGCGCTGCATGTGATTAACGCATTAATTGCAGCTCCCTCCGGCCCAGCGCAGCCTGTGTCAGTAATTCACTTAAGGCCAGTTGGCCCTTGAGTTATTCTACAGTCTAGTGTAAACAACTCGCAAATAACACCACTCAACTGTTTCCCCCATCGACTGTTTTCTAGGCTATTAGCAAGTTTCAATGAATGACTCATCAGCCAGTGACAAAGCCTGGCCCGGAAATTGTCTGAAACCGCCAGGACTACAGGCAGGGGTCAAAACAGCCCGGCTTTCAACCCGCACGGAGTCTCGCGTGCTTTTCGGAAACTCAGCTTTGCCAGGCCAGGTCTACACACAGCACATAGTAAATGGTTGTTTGAAAACTTCGTTTAAAAAGTGCGCGTAAAATTTAGGCAATGCCTCTCCCTCTTAACCCAGGTAAATCATTTAGAATGAAAGGGAGAAGGGGATTTTTTTCTTTTGGCTCTAAAAATCTCACCAACTCATTACATTAGTGGCATTCAAGTTTGATTTTATAATGAATTTTATAATGTAGCCTGATAATGCAATTCACGTGAACCTTGAGTTTAGAGTCAAGAATGAGATCACTTTCCCTAAACTACGGGGAACTGAACTTTCCCTAAACTAGGGGGAACTGAACTTGAACCTGACTTGAGCGAGCTGCTTAGCTGCTCGGACTGAAGCAGAGGTAATATTTGCTCTGCTTGTGCAACAAGATAAGGTTTTAAAGTAATAACACGCTTGTAAGTTTTCGAAATTAGTAGTCAAATAAGGAATGAAGGCTCTTATTGATATGCTAAAATAATATATTTGGGGTTTGGAGCACTTTAAATTTCACAAAGAGTAATCACATATAGAAAAATTTATAGACAAGGATTTTAAGCATCTAGAACTGGCTAAAAAAGAGAATTAATCCACTCTTTTAGATCTGAATAAATCAGGTTTAAGAAAAGAAGCAGAAACCTCTGGATTAAACTGTTTACGTCTCAGTGGCTTCATCTATCTTCTATCTGAACAGAAAACAGCTGTTTCAACTGCCAACGAGGTTGTTGAACAAGATATTTAATTTGAAGAAAGTTTTCCCTACATCTGTCTTCTTGGAGTCTTCACTCATTGTCTCCAGATCTGCACCTTGGGCTCTCAGAAAGCAAATTTCTTTCTCCAAGTCGGGGGGACACTTGACCCCATCCATGGATGAGAGAATCAAGTCTTGGAGAGGGTTCTGGAAACCAGTCATCAGTCAAAACCATCTATTCTCCTCCTCCCCTTTTTTAAATTTAAAAGTAAACACATTTGCCTTCAGAAAGAAACAAGTTCAAACAGAACACAAGGTATAAAATAAATGGTAAATAGCCCCATCTACACCATCCCATCCCACCCGATATTCCACTTCCACTGCCCTAAAGAAACCTCTATTAACAATTTCTTGAGTAGCAATTTACTAATTTTTAAGGAAACACAAAGCTGGATAACATAATACACATTTTTCCTGCAATTATACTTTTTGCTGACCAATGTCTTAGATATCTGAAAAATACAGCACATGTAATAAACCAAGGTGTGTATTGGAAAAGTATTTGTAATACAATTTTGTGTCTAAATTCATATATGAAATTGGCCAATAGTTTTTTTTTTCTTGTACTGTTCTTTTAGGTTGTGTTATTGACTTTGCTAGTTTCAGGAAGTGATTGGCTAGCTTCTCCCCACTTCTCTTCTTTCTTCCCTATGTTTTGGAGCAGTTTATAGGACATGGAAATTATCTGTTCCTTCAGAGTCTATAAAACATCCTTAACACTGCCTGGACTTAGTGTCCTTTTTGTAAGTAACTCTTCTATTTTTACTCTTTCAATTTCTCCTATGGTCATTGTCATAGTCAGATTTTCTATATTCTAAGGACACTTTCATGATTGTATATTTGCGTATATTTTTAATTCATTGGCACAGTGGTGTGCATTATAATTTTATCTTTATATGTCTTTAGTCACATCCCTTTTAAATTTACGTTACTTATATGTGCTTTCTCTCTTTTCTCCTTAATTAGGTAGAGGGAAAACTGTTTTTCCTCCCCTACAGTACTTTCCAAATAGTTGTATTAGTAATCTTGTAAAATATTTTATTGCATTTTCCCATTACCGTTTAGTCCCCTTATAGTCCCACCCCCTCACAATCACCAAACTGTTGCCAATGTCCTTGCGAGTCCTTTTTGCTTGATCCCTCCCCCCACAACCCCCCACTAATAATGTTTTCAAAGAACCAGCTTCTGATTGGATTCATCTACTCTATTTTTGATTTTGTAATTTCACAATTTCTGCTTTTATTTTTACTAGCTCTTTTCCAAATTAATTTGTGATCATTTTATTATTTTTCTATCATCTTAAGCTGAAAGCTTAGTTAATTTTCATATCTGATGTTCTAGTAAATGCATGTAATGGTATGCATTGTACTCTGTCTCTGCCTAACCCATTAACTTTAATAGGTATGTTCTTAATTGTGTGCATTTCAAGAGTTGGTAATAAACATTTTTTATTTCCTTTTCAGTTACAAAATTATTCAGAAGCATAATTTCTAATTTTCAGGAACAAAGCTTTTCTTAGCTTGTTAATTTATATTTCTACTGCCTTGTGATCAATAAATATAAATCATATGATTCTTGCTTTCTGGAATTTATTTAGATTGCTTTTGTAATTTAAAACATGGTCAATTTGGGTGAAAGATGTTTGTGTTTAAAAATAATGTTTCCTCTGTTAGAGTAAGTCAAGATTGTTAATTGTCACTTTATTTCTCTACATCCTTCAATTCATTTTATTTCACTTTTCTGCCACATCTAGTAATTGAATGCAGTAAGTTAAGGTTTTTTATTGTAATTATGAATTTACTGATTGATCCATGTGTTTCTTTTTATTTTTGCTCTTTTGTGAGCTAACCAGTCTAATGACCAATCCCCCAATTTATATCAGGTGTATGTTAAAACATGTGCCATGTGTCTTAATTTTTTCTTTCTGATTTTGCTATCTGGAAGGATTTTTTAGGTTTGCCTTATAGCTTACTCACTTGCTCTTCAATTGCTTCTGCTCTGCATTAGAACTGTTCTAACGGTGCAGCCAATGGGGCCCCCAAATCGTATTTGTAATGGGGTCCAGAACTTAGGGTGTCCAGGAAATATTAGAGAAAAAATATATATATGATGTCCTCACCCCCCTCAGTCTGAGCTGGGGGACGGAACACATGGAACAAGGCCATTGAGAGCAGTTTTATATAACAACAACTTTGCAGCTAACCTCTGGCACGGTCATTTAACCTATCTATAACCTTTAACTGATTTCATAGATATGTTAAATAGCTGTGGCCATGCTTTGAGCCAGGGGGATGGGAGTGACTTCAACCCACGATGTAACTGGGAAGCAACTCCCCTTGGTTACAGCGCCTGCGTAAGAGTTTGGCGACGATTGGTTCTACACCTTGGGACCATGCCTGCCTGGACTTATTATGGCAGCCCAGTAAAGCTGGAAGAATACAGGGATGCTGGCAGTTGTAACTGATTGTGGGAGGAGTCGGAAATGGGACTACAGAGGAAGACTGACTTGGGAATTTAAACCCAGGCATGGCAACCATACCAGGGAAGGACCACACAGCTCTGGGATGCTCCCTTTTGCCACGTGGCTTAGGCAGCAGGAGAGACTTTGCCTGGAAGAAAAGGGGTGAGAGGACTCTTGCTGGTGGGCCATGAGAAGGTGCCACATGACTTTGGATTTACTGGAGATCATGGCAGCAACACAGCTGATGGTGCCAGGAGGCTGAATCATGGACTTCTACTCCTTTCCTGAGATACAGTACCCCAGACTGGGCAGAGGGAGAAGGAAGGACTGTGTGTGTTTGTGGATATTCTAAAGAACTTCAGTATTTTAATGAAGACATTAAGTCATTACTCTAAGTCTGTATAACATTTCAATAAATAATTTATTTCCTTTTCACCAGTCTCTGGCGTTAAGAGATGTCTATCCTCTGGTGGTAGGCAAACTGAACCTAGTATGGGCTGGTGGGGAATCCCCAGAGGAAAAAAGGGGGAGTCATTTGGTAATAGTATATCGCTCACCACCCCCTCTCCTCAGGTCTGTTCTGCAAAACTATTGAAATTTTTATTTCAAAAATCAAAATTTAAATTTCCAAATCTCTAATTGATTGTTATGGACACAATATACCCTCTGGCTCTCTAATTACTTTAATTATGCTTATTCTTTTTGCTTTTATTTAGCCCAGTTTCCTGGTTATCAGCTCATCCACTTGTTGAGTTTGGTGACTCACTTTCATAGTTTGGGCTTTCCTCAAATATTTAGTGAATCTTAGTTGTGGGCTCATGTCTGTATTCGTGATTCCCTTTGGCCTACAGATAAAAACCTGTCCCCAGAGGTTGTTGTAGAGGCATAGAAGATTTGCTGGAGGTTATGAACCAGTATGTTCATAAATATACCTAAATATCAGAGCATCTATGGCAGCACCAGCCTCCAGAGGCACTGTCCTCTCTCCATGAGCAAAAGTCCACTGTCCCCCATCTGTGGCTTTGAAACCAGAAAAGACACCAGAGTTCAGGCTGCCTGTCACTACCAAACCCCATAAGCAGAGACAGGGATTGAATCTTTATAGACGCTTTATTCATATGGCTGAAGATCTGAGAAGATGGCAGGTTCATATCCTAACAGAGCATCATAAATTCTATTTTACAATGGCCCTTTCTATGAGGAGAACAAAGCGTAGGTAAGGGGTATGGCATTCAGGGGAAAGTTAATTGGATTAAAGAAAACAACTTCAGCATTCTTGCCCTGGGCAGTGTGGTCTTAAGCTGTGCCCCAGGCAGTGGTCTTAGCTGTGTCCTAGGTGGTGGTCATCTCACCCTGGAGCACAATGGTTCAGATGGCATCTTGAATTGTTTGCAGTCCTCCCGAGGAACAAAGGTGGAACTGCTTATGGCCTTCTGTAGTCAGGGTGGGTCAAACCTTCAGTCCTTGAAACAAAAACTTTTACATGCATTGATTACTAAGCTTATTATAAGCTATTACTTAAACAAAAAATTTCCAACTCTCAAGTCCCACAGATTTGGGAGAGGTGAGTCCACAGTGTGTACTCAGGTGCTCTCTTGATCCATCCTCTGGTAATCAATTTTAAATTGCTCACTGACTGCTACAAAATGGGCACCTCCTGTAAACAATGCTTCCATGTCCTTGAAACAATGGCAAAAACATGGATTTGGGGACTGTTGCTGGATGAAGTGTGGGGAGAATGAACACTCATAGTTGTTTAATATGAATTCTTAGGGAGAGTACTTGCATATACTAGAATACTGGTGTTTAAAAAAATTGAATACCAAGTGATTGGAATTCACTTCTGTTCCCTGGTGACTGCTGTAGGAGGAGCCACAGAGGACTGGCCACCTCCCCCCACCCACCACCCCGATATTCTAGAAAACAGCTGCACCTATTTGAATAAAAAAGAGGGAAGGAAGGGCCCATCTATTTACAGGTCAACAGCAGCCTGGATATCTGATGCCTTGTGGAACTAATTCCTAATTGGGGCAGTGTTTGTCAACACTGACAGGACCCGAATACACTGTAATCGCTCCAGCCACAAACTCTGATAGAGATCTTAATCTCCACACTGTCCCCCTCACAGGCAGCAGGCCTGCCTCCTACAGGCTCCTGCCCCATTCTTGGCTCTGTCTTTCTCTCAATTTCTTTTCTCTCCATCCTCATGCCTTTTAAAATATTTTTTGCACTTCTCCCTTGTCACTGCCCCCTGTCTCTCTTTCACAGCCTGGTTCTTTTCTTCTTTTACTCTTTGCAGGGTCTTGGATCTCCCTCTTCGTCCTTCTATTTCTCTTTTTCTTTTGTCTCTCTCTCATAAACACCCACCAAATTTAAATCCTCAAAAGTTCCCAGAAAGTTTAGGCCACCTTTAATCTTAATATGTGGGTAGTTATTCATTCAATGTCAACAACCTCTGAAATCATTATGAAAATTAAATTATGCTTTGGCAAATTTTCACAAATAGAAGCAGAAGGTTAACATAAACGTATGCGGCAAAGGTATGTGACTTCTTTTTTCTTGGTGTCTGTATTTGGCTAATTTTGCAAAAATAACGGCCTCACCTTAGCTAGTGTCCTGGTTGATACTGTTGGCAGCACAATCTGAACCAGGCCTGGGAGCAACATATTTACAATGGAGCCAGATAAGCAGCAGGCACCAGTGAATTGGTGGATGAAGCCCTTCTGTTATATACCTATGCCAGACCACAAGGGTAACGTCCCAGTTCCAAGAACATCTGGAAAGACCTGGGTAGAAAGCAGCAGCCAAGTGAGCACTCCTTCATTCCATTTCATTCAGTTTTCAATTTTGCCTCCAAAATAGCTGGTGGCCACTTGAATCACACTGTTGGCACTGAGTCTAAAGTATCATCTGTTCCTCACTCTTATCCTTCAAGCTCCTTGGAAATGTTATTTTGGGAGTTTCCTTGTTCTCACGCTTAAGGTCTTAGTTCAAACATTATACCTCTTTAGAAATATGAAATCCTGACCACTCTAGACAGAGCATTAGGAGCTCTCTTCACACCATTACTTGCTATCCTTAATCTGTTTTCTCCATAGCAGTTGTTACAAACTCTAGTTATGTCATTTGTTTGTTTCCCTCCAGGAGCATAAGATTCAGGGAGACAGGAAATGTCTCTTTACTTCCCCTTGGTGTGCTCATTACAGTGACGGGCATATAGTAGGTCTTCAACACACATTTGTTGAATGAGATCATGGATGACTAAAGAAATTAATGAAATATAGAGCAAAGAATAGGGATACAATCCTCTAATCTTTCTCATTTCTAAAATTAGTGATTATAATTTAATTACTTTAATTTTCTCTCTTCTCAAAGATTCTTAGTAACCAATGTAATCAAATCTAAACTTCTGAATTTCTCTTTTGTCCCAATCTCCTTAACCAGTTTTAGTAATATGTTTCTCAGGATTTCCCACAGTGAACCCTCTGCTTGGATTCATGCTCTCTCCTACATGCCTTGTGCATCCTCACTTTGCTCAAACTATTCCTCTTCCCAGGATGTCAGCATGCTGAGAGCAAGCCATGCTCTATCCTTTTTCATGTCCCTAAACCCACCGCAGACTTTCCAAAAACTTCCGTGTTCGGTAATTGGCATCACTGCTTGCTCAATTCTTTAGTGCTTGCTCTCCACCTGTATTATCACAGTCCTCGGACAAGAACACCCTCTGCTCACCCATGGGGACTCCATGAGTCATGGAATTGAACTTACAACTGACTCAACCTTGTACTCAGTTCTATGACCAACTGCATTAGTGCTACCTCTGGGGTTTCTTGTATGAGAGAGTTTCTCACCTGAAACTGCAGAGATGTGTGAATTGCTTTTAAAAATGTGTGGGGGAGAAGATGAAGGGAGGGAGAACTGGAAATCACTGAAGAGGAAAGAAAAAACATAAGAGAGATACTAGAAGTAGAGGAGACCAAAGAAGCTCCTCAAAGTCTGGGTCTGGTGATGGGAATTGACAAGCCAAGGAAACAAGCAAAAGCACCTGAGGTGTACAACACAGAGGAAAGCCCAGAATAAAGAGTGCCCCTCCCTCTCTTCTTTCTTCCACTCTGTTTATCCCTTTTCCTCTGACTTGTTTTATCCCCTCTTCTTCTTCCCATCCCCTCAACTCTCCATCCCTCCTCCTCTTTCTCTTTCTACTTGCTGTCTTACACTAAGTCCCTTCTTCCTTGTTCACACGAAATACCTTCCCCCGTCTTCTGTACACTTTCTTCATCATAGAGTGCCTCTTAGAGAGATGAAACTGTCTGTTACAGGGCTGTAGGCAGGCACGTGATCAAACCTCCACAGAACTCCCCCCCCCTTTAAATGAGCACAGCTGAGGCTCTCCTTCTGCGAAATCCCCAGAAGGCCCCAACAATGTAAGTCCTAAAAGTCCAGCACTCCCTGAACTGTCAGCTATCTCATGCTTTTTGTTTTTCCTTTTCTCAGTAGCTCCTAAAGGCATTCTGCATCGGTCCCAGCCATGGATACACTTACCTGTGATTTATTGATGATAATCATAGGAAAGCCATTTGTAATCAAATGTTAAACAAAGACATTCTCTCACTGAGAGGGAGTGATAACGCACCATTTAGTAATTTTTGTGTGGTTGGTAATTTGGAGAATGAATGATAATTTCTGAGCCTTGAAAAACTACGTTGACAATGCCTGGTGTTATTCACTGAGTGAATAAAGACACCTTCCTCTCCATGTCTTGTGATAAATTTCTTTTATTAGGTCCACTTAGGCGGGACTTTATCTTAATGGTTTCTCATATGGGGCAGTTGCGCTTGGCCGTTAGGTTGTTTTTCATCATGCCTTAAACACAGGGCTCAGAGAAAATAAATAGCAATAGTGGTACCAGACAGCTCAGCAGCTGTAGAAATTAAGCCCTGAAGCTGACGGGTTTGCCCAATCACGACCCGCAGGAAATGCATAGGGAGTGGGTCTCTTAGCCCCCCATGAGGACCGTAAGACTACTCCACCTACCCATTTCACTCTGCTTGCCCTTCTTTCTCCCCTGTGTCCCTTTCCTAAGTGACTTGTACCTTCCCTTCTTGTTCCCAACTCCACATTAAGTTCCCTTATTTGCACTTTTCCTGTGTTAATTCAGTATTCCTTTCAGTGTGGAAGGCAGTAGTGGGATCGATACATTCAGTAACTGAATAGGCATTATGTTGGCTTATTCAGGTTCCCTGCAACCTTCTTTCTACCTGAGACAAATCCTTGTAGGTGGTTGGAGTAAACTGGAGGAAGAGCAGCCACTCACTCCACACTCCACAACATGTCCTATGAAAGCCACAGCAATGTCCCATCAGGGATTTGCTTCAGTTACAGGTTATATAGCTCACTGCATTCTGAAACCCCAGGGTGACAGAACTTGGGGACCGCCCGTGTGGAGGTAGGCTGCCTCAGAGGGCTGTTCTTCTGAGTACTGTCCCTGGCAGAAATAGGCCCAGAACCTCTCCATCGGCATTTTGGCCACCCCTCCAGATGTCAGAGAGTACTCACGATTTCTGTCCTGAGGTCACTTCTTTCCCATAGTCTCCGGTTCCTAACCCCACCTCAAACCTCCTGCCCAGTTCCCCCTCCAACTCTACCACAGACCTGAGAGAGGGCCACAGCCATTCTTTTCCCCTCCTAGTTCCTCTGCCTGGTAAGGTGTGTGTGGAGGAGAGGGACAGAGGGAGGCTATCTTAGTAAACCAGTGACACATCTAAAAAACTGTAAGACATTTCAACTTGCCTTACTATACCAAGAGAGTAACTGTCTCCTTGGTCTTGAATTGAACTATAAAGAGCTCCCTTTCGTTGCTTTAGCCTAGGACACACAGCTCCAGGAGATGGAGGAGTGAGTGGGTAATATTATTAACAGCTGACATTTCATTAATATTTACAATATGCTAGGCATTGCACTGAAAACTTCACATTGATTACCTCATTTAAACTTCACATCCTTAGACTGTTAGGTACTGTTATTTTTTCTAGCTTTATGGAGATATAATTGACATATAACACTGTCTAAGATTAAGGTATACAATGTGATTATTTGATAAGTATATATAATGTGAAATCACTTCGGTATTAATACATTACTCGTTTTTTACTGGTAGAGAAAAAGAAGCCAAGAGGGCCTAAATTACTTGCCAAGAGCCACAAAACTGGAAAGTCCTGGAGCTGGAATGGGGACCTAGGCAGTCCGACCCCAAATCTCTCTCTTCTTTCCTCTCTGCTGTCCTGACAATGACAATCCTGTACAGCCATTATCTTGAGTGCTCTGAAAGTACTCAAACCCTCTTCCATCACAGGTACATTAAGAGAGGCAGCATGTCTGAATCCACTTCACTGATTCTCACATACCAGGCAATTTGTAGCCTTGGGAGTATCCTTACCCTGGGCACCATGCCATCATGCACCCCTGAGATACAGAATGAATTTCTCAACACTCTGAGTGGGTAGCTGACACTTGCTCCTCTTTCTCAGGAGGTGAGCCAACCCCTGCTTAGAGATAACTACAATCTGTTCCTCAACAATACTCTTCTCTTTATTGGGGAAGTATTAGCCATGCCCTATGGACTCAACTTCTACTCCCTTTGGACATAGTTCAACAGAAGGGAGTCTGCCATCCAGCCAACTCAAGGGGTCTCTGCTTTCCCCACCTCAAAGAATGTCATCTACTCTCTACTCATCTCCTCCATGACTGGCCATGGGGGTGTATTTTGGTCCCATTTGGATACAACCTACAAATTCTAGGTTTTAAAGACAGTGTCCCAAAAGGGCAAATTCCTTCCCACTGGTTCCTGAGTGGAGAGAGTACTGTGATGTACCCCCTTACCTCTTTACTTGACAGACCTCCACCACACCCCATACAATCTCTGGTTGTCTTATAAACTAACATGGATCCTAACCCATCTACCCACAAATAATGTGCTACTTCTTAGTGTCAGGAACCTGCAAATCTCACAGCTCTCTCTGGTCCATTGTTCCTGGTGCAAAACCATTGCATCACAATGCCTAGTCTCTCTTGCAGTGTTGTGTTGAACTGCCAGATTGCAAAACCATCCTTCAGTTTATTACCTCTTATGACCCTGTCTGCCCCAAATCAGAGGTCATTAGGCAGCAAGGATTCCTATCAAAACACCAAGAAGACAAGGATCATATCAGAGGTGGCATTCTTACAGTTACTATGACCATACATATGGATCCCATGGATCATGCCCATGGTCTTTACTGGTCTGGGTGCAGAGTTTAAATTATTCTTGATAATATTCTATTAAGCCTCTTGATTTATAAATTCTTTAGGGAATGATAGGGAATTTCCTAATGTGAAATATGAATGACCAATCACGCTTCACTGCAGTCAGAGCTCCCCATCAGGATTCCTCTTGGAACAAAGAGAAAGACAATGATCCCCAGACAAAAGGTGAACAAAGCAGCATAAAGCTAAAAAGAAAATTTAAAAAATATGATTGTAAGAGCCATTGTTACCCTCTGATGGATTATCTCTCAGAAAAATTACCCAATAAAAACTATGATTGTAAATCCTTTCAGTTGGTCAGAGTGACTCAGAGAGAAGGTGATAAGGGTTAGACTTTCCCACCTAAGTCTGATAGACTCAAGATACCCACACTTGAATTAAGGGCATTGAGAGAATAAAAAACATATTTTAAAAAATTGTGGGTGTAGGTATTGGCATATTAGAATCACATAGGTAAGAAACAGGCTAAGATGTTGAATTGTATAAATTTTTTCCTTCCCCAAAAGGTGCCTGGAAGGTACCAAAATATTAAGGGTTGCTAAAGACCTAAATCAACCACTTTTAATAATGCATAGGAAGGAAGTGGGCTGAGAACATTGCAGAAACACTAAGGAGGACAGGAGGACATATTCTCCAATGTCCACTTCAAATGTGAGCAAGAAGGATGGCGGAAAGGAAGAACCTTAGAGAACAACAGATGGGGAGCTCCTCACTAGGAACAAAATCAGGAACATTTCTCACTCCCAGGAGTCTGGTCCTGTGAAGCATCTAACAACAAGATTTCAGGATTGCTATATACAAGGTATGTGCAGAAGGTACCCAGCCATGTAACGTGAAAAATAGAGACATTTGTCGAAGGGAATACAAGATACAAGAAACATTGTATAGAATAGTGATGCCTCAGTCCCATTCAAAGTAGTCACCTTGGGACCTCACACAATTTTCCCAATTGCCATCAGCTGCCCGCCATATTTTTCTGAACCTCATCTATAATCTGAAATCTCCTCCCTTTCAAAGGTGATTTTAGTTTTGGGAAAAGTCAGAAGTCACAGGGTGCCAAATCTGGGCTGTAGGGGGACTGAGCCACCGGGGTGATTTTATGTTTTGCAAAAAAAACTGCACAAGACATGATGCATGACTAGGCATGTTGAAGCTGCCAATTACCAGTTGCCCATAGCTGCAGTCTTCTGAATCATCCAAATAGTATCTGCAGAGAAATGTTTAAGCTTAATACAAAATTTGATGCAGCTTTGTTGCTCTAGTTGCTCAGTCATTTTGAATGCAATGGCCACACAGTACACATGCTCAGTGAGAAACATCTACTGCCCCCACTGACTAGTACAGTGAAGTCATCATTGTTCATGTGTGTTCATTCCAGTCCACTCTCCTTGGCTGCTGGGTTACATTGATGTCATGCAAACTATTCTCATTGTATTAACAATGGCTGGGCTTTTTCTGGACAGACCTCATAGACCTGTGTCTACATTGGTTTCCCATTTTCCCCTACTGCATAACAGTTTGTATTTTGGTTGTCTTATTTATGTTCCACCATCATTAATTGGGTATGGAAGGGGATGTATTTTCCTCTTAGCTCGAGGTCTCTGAATGAAGAGGCATGTTTTAAAGCAATTAATAGAGTAAATTAATGCTAGAGGAAGCCTTCATCTAATCGCTCAGTGATTATTGTATTGAACCTATAGAGTAGGAAATAAAATTCTAGCTTACTACTTGACCCATCAAAGTTCAATGTTTATGTAGTGATAATGTTAACAATGTTTATTATTTAATGTTTTAGACTTACTCTGTGGATAAAGCACAGAAGACTTGCTTGTGGTTGTAGGACAAAATGCAAACATTAGCAAATGACAAAAAAGAAAAGGTGAGCTGATGAAAGGAAGCAGAATTGGGGAGAAAGTGTAGGGCTGCTATTATCTTTATTGTATAAAGTTGGCAGTAACAATACTGTCAAATGTTGACAGGACAAAATATGATGGTTTATCTTATTATTTATAGTCATAATGCATGAAAAGATAATAATAAAATTATAAAATGTTGGGTACAGTGAAGGGGGAAATTGTATATGTGATCTAAATCTTTTATTCATAGTGAAAAATTCATATATTTTAACTATATCAAGAAGTTAAAATGTAAATGTTTTAGAGTCATGACAGAACAATTAAAAGAAGAAATTGTTTTAAAAGTTAAATCTAGCAGTTAGTATTAAAAGTAAGGAGAATTAAAACAAGAGACTGTCAATTTCATCATAATTTTTTCTGTTCTATTTTAATTATTATATGAATATTTATTTAATGAAAACCAAACAGAGTGCCACTTTTGTGAGCAACCTTCCAAAAAATTGTTATTGAGATGTAACAGACATTGTAAAGTGCACAAATCCCAAGTACACACCTCAAAATCAAGATAGACAACATTTTCAACATCCTAGAAAGTTTCCTTTGACCTCTCGCAATACCCCAAAGATAACCACTATTCTGACCTTCATCACTATAGATCAGTTTTGCTTTTGAAACACCTTATTACCAGAATCATACAGTATTTACACTTATTTCTGGCTTTTTTGCTCAATATTATGTCTGTAAGATTAATTCATGTTGTTTGTGTAGCTGTTGCCATGTAGTAGTACTCTATTGGATAAATTTACCAAATTTTATTTTTATGTTTTGTTGGTGAACATGAGGTAGTTTCCAGTTTGGGGCCGTTGTGAATAAAGCTGCTGTAATCATTTGTATACTTGTCTTTGATGGACATCTGCACATATTGGCTATATAATTAAGAGTATGTGGTTGAAATAAAAGATAGGTGTGTGCTAGATTCTGCCAAACTGTTTTTAACACGGTTCTATCATTCCCATCAGCAATATGAGTGATCCAGTTGTCCAACATCCCCACCAATGCCTACTACTCTCAGTCTTTTTCATTTTAGCAATTTTGATATATATTGTAGTATCTCATGTTTTAAACTGCCATTTCTCTGATGACTAATGAGGTTGAGCATCTTTTTATACATTACTGGATACTTGGATATCCTCTTTTGTGAAGTACCTATTCAAGTCTCTGACAGTATTTTTAGAAGTTGTTTTGTCTCTTTTTATTTGTTCTTTATATATGTTGGATATATAATAACAAATATCTAAATATCCAACTTTGTGGATTATCTTTTCAGTCTCATTTAATGTCTTTTGGTGAACAGTTCTTAATTTTATTGAAATCCAACTTATCAATCTATTTGTATAGTTACAGCTTTTTTGTGTCCTATTTCGAAATCTTTATTAACTCCAAAGTTATGAAGATACTTTTACAAATAGTTTTCTAGGAGTTTTATTGCCCGGCCTTTCATAATTATGTCTATAATACATCTGGACTGTCTCTTTGTTTTCTTTTTCTTTTTACTGTCCAGATAGGCCTCTTTGGGGGCTAATCCCAATACAGGTGGGAGACAAATCCTAAGAGAAAGATGTGTCTTCTACCAGCTTGCCTACAGCTACCTCATGGACAACCCATGCTCGGCTAATCAGATGATCTTGCCTGAGCAGAGTTGGCAGGGAGTGCCACAAAGACACAGAGAGAATCAGAAAGCATTTACTAGGGCCCCGAGGAAGCTCAGGGTCCAGAATCACAGGGGTGAGTTTCTGAAGGAAGGCATTCCAATGGTCAGAGCCAGCAGCCTGTTAGTGGTGGTACGAGGGTGGTACCTAGCAGGCTTGGTAGAGTGGCCTTGATTGCCAAGTTTTCCAATGTAGTTCTCTAGACCCCCTGTAGGGTTTGTTATCCATGCAATATCCTTCCAATAAATTCCCTTTCTTGCTTAAATTACCTGGGGTTTTATTTGAAATCAAGACCTCTGTCTGCTAAAAGCAGCAAATTCAAAACTCCACAAAATGTCACAGTCAGGAAAACTACATGCTCACTGAAAGCTTGAGATCCTCATTGACTAGGATTAAATCACCCTTCAAACATTTCCCTAAGCTTCTCAGCCTGTCTGAGGGGTGGAGGGTATCAGGGCAGTGCTGACAATTGGCCTCTGAAACACCCATTCAACGGTCCTACCCACAACTGAGACATTGGCTAATTTGGAACACAAAACCCCATTCGTGACCCCATCCCCCAACCATCACCAGTGATTGCAGCAGATATTTTTTTACCTATTCTCCCTGAAGAGGAAATCAGCAAAATAAAACTCCTTAAATGATAAACTACATTTAAGTAATTAATGAAAGTTCCAAATGGTGTGGAAATTATGTCTTAATTGGAGGGCCATTTTTAAAGTTCTACTTATAAGACTTTGAGACATTAATATCAAGCAGGAAGAGGTGAAGAGTCTTATGAGGAAAGAAAATACCCCTGGAGTTGTGGATTTTTTTTTCTTTGCTAAGAGATTCTCTGCAGCCTGGGATGCGATGTACGTAAAACCTCAGTTGTTGTAAATGCCCAAACTGTTTCCCCCTTCCCTAAACCATTACTCTAATACATTGACCTTGTAATGACAGTGTTTTCTGGAGCCTCTTCTGAAAAGCCTTCTGTACCCTCTCTAAATCCATCTGTACCCTTCAGTCCCTTCACCCATCCCCTCAGGCAGTCTCTCTTGATCTCACTCCTGCTCTCCTTTGCACCCTATGCTAACCCCTATACAACATTGATCACGGCAGTAATTGTTGGTTCACTATATGTCTCACCCATTGGAATGCGAATTTTTTGAGTCAGAATCCCATGTCAAGTTCTATGGCCCCATGGTCTAACCCAGAAGAAAAAAGTTAATATTTTTTAAATGATCAAATAATTAAACAAATGAGTGAAGTGACTCGACTAGCCATTTACACTTAAACATGAGCCTTAAGAAAGGTGATCACATAATTTATTCTCCTAACTGTGACCCTATTGAGAGTGAAAGGGGACAGGACACTGGTGCAACATGCATTATCCAGGACTTCTCTGAACAACTGGGGACAGGTGGTCACCCTGGCCTTAACCCATCTTACTCAGCCTGGTTTTTCCTCCTCTGCCATTGTACAATGGGGATGAATCACCAACAGTATACTAGGGTGTTTCTGAAAAATGAAGATTGTGTCTTTATCTTTGAGACTAAGCACTCTGAATAGTAAGATGGGATAGACACTTGGGTGAGAGGTCAGAATTAGAGGTAATGATTGGAGAGTCATCCTCCTTCAGAGAAAACAAAACCACGGAAAGAATGAGGTCCAAAAGACAGGGTGTTGACTGAGATGACAGAGGCTCAAATTCAGGCACCTGAATACATGAAACACTTGGAAGGAAGAAAAGGGGGTTGAGTGGAGGGCTCATTACATTGTTACATGTGTTATGACACTTAATTCTTACCCTACGGAACCCTGTGAGATAAGAAGCAATGTTATTTCTACTTTATGGGTGAGCAAACGGGGGCACATACTGAAGTGACTGCTTCCTGGGTCATAGAGTCAGAAGGTAGCAGAGCAAGGATTCAAAGTGAGTTTGGTCTGATGCTAAATAGAACTCATGATCTTAACTGGGATCGGAATGCAAGAAAGGGATAAAGGACTAGGAAGAAGGGGGTGTTCAACACTCTCACTGCTCTGACAACATTTTGGAGAACATATCCTTTGACTAATTCAAAGACAATGGAGAAGTGGGAAAGGTCATTTGCATTTGACAACTGGGAAATTAGTCACAACATTTTATATCACAGGAGAGTAACAGAATAACTTAATGGAGATGATGAAGATGGTGGACAAGTAGGTGGAAAAAGAGTCCAGTAGCTCTTGCTCCCAATTCAGATTCTCAGCTGATCTTCCAACAAATGGAATCAATGGAACAATCGATGGAATTTTAGCTGATAGGAAGTTTTGAAGCCAAGGAGTACAGAAGATGCTTCACAGTGGGTACCAGCTCACATTCTTTTTCCTTTTCTTATATTATTCTTATTTTATTTCCATCTTTATTAATTGTTGCTTGTTTGGTGTGGATATTGCAGTCATTGCTGATTTTCAATTTTAATCTTATTTGTTAGCTTTTTTTTTATTTCAAATCTCATAGGCTACTCTCCCCATGTCTTACTACCTTTTGCCTTCCGCCTTCCCTTCATTATTTGAGATTGAAATTGTATTTTTTTCCTTTTATTAGCCTGGATTCTATTCTTTACCCTTATTATTTCTCCTCCCTCTATCCTCTAAAAATCATTACTCTTTGCTGTAGACATCTCACATTCTCTTTTCTCTTCCTTATAATATTCTTATTCTCTTTCCATATTTGTTAATCTTTCCTCATATGTCATTGTTATTGACCCTGTTGTGTTTCTTCAATTTTGTTCCTATTGGTTCACTATTTATTTCACTTTTAGTTTAGACTTCATATTGAACTTATTCCTTTTCCTACTCCATTTTGTCATCTTTCTTCCCTTTTTTACTTATGTTTTAAATTTTTCTTCCTTTCTTTACCTTGTTTTTATTCCCTGCTCATTCATTTTCCTTCCTCTTCCCTCTTAAATCATTTTTTCTTGCTTTAGTCATCTCATATTCATTTTTTCCTGTGTTATAATAGTCTTAATCTCTTTCCAACTTTATTAATCTTTGCTAATTTGTTGTTAATATTGTTGATAGGGTAGGGGGGATTTTTTTACTGGTGAGAGTTTGATTTTCTGGTTAGTTTTGCTTTGTTGTGCCAGTACCTGTACAACAGCGTACGAGATGGAGTGGGTGTTGTGACTCTCAGACAGCCAAGTGGAGGGAAGAACCCAACAACAAATGAGCCATCAATAATCAAAACCCAAGAACAACAAGAGATGCCACAAAAATGACATAAAGGGCATCCCCAGAGCATCCAGCTCAGGAGATCAAAGAGACTGCACCACTGAGTCCCACAGAACTCCTACCACAGAAGTCTACCCCACAAGACAGGGAGTCAAAGCAGAGGAATCTTATATGCAAAAACAAACAGAAAGAGGCACCTAAAATGGGGAGACAAAGAAACAACCCCAAATCAGTTAGAAAAGAGGAATCCTCAGAAAAAGAGCTACATGAAATTGGGAAGAAGAAGAAGAAGAAAGAGAGGGGAGAGAGGGGAAGGGGAGGGAGAGAAGGAGATGGAGGAAAAGAAGAACAAACTTACAAAAGGGGAAAAAGGCAATGAACAAGTACCTATCAATCTGTATTTTGCTTAGCGTCCTATAACTTACCTTGTGCTGTTGAATACAGTACATCGTCTATATTTTTCTCAAATTCTCTCTACCTACCACTAACTTTTCCTCTCTTACCTTTAATTTCTTCCTATCCTTGATTTCCAGGCCTCTGAAAACAGACAGAGGCATGCACCTCTGTCAGGACACATTTTCAAGACTAAATTATAATATAAGATCAAGGGTCCCCAGAAGATGCAGTAATGAACAGTGGTGATTTATCTGCCTTTTGAACAGAGAACACTTACTTTTCTCTGTTAGGCACTTATCAATAGAGAAGTCAAGGAAAGTATAATTATTCTATGACTTTGTTGGTGGGTCCCAAAAAAGCCCACAGCAATAGAAGATTTTAAATATAGTTCCAGTAACAATGAGTGAGAGAAAATTGACAGAAACCAACTCTTCCTATAAGATAAACATGCCCAGAATCAATAAAAGGGCAGCAGAAATTAAACAATTAAGCCGATAAAGGAGAGATCACTGAGAACTCTGGGTTTTACAAAAATCTCTGGGGAATGTAGTGTATTGAAAGATACTCAATGGATCTGTTTTCCTTAGAAATAAATAATTCACTTTATTTAGTGAACAACTGTCCATAAACCCACATCTGCTATCCCCACTCCCAATAGCCTAGCTTACCAGCAACTTTATTTTTATATGGTATTTATCAACATGTTGTTTATGTAATTTTTTAAGATAAAACATTGAACCTCAGGTCCAAGAATGTTAGTAATTAGAAAAGATTTTAGAGGGAGGAAAAGAGGGAAAGAAAGAAATATGGAGTAGTTAAAGAGGTAAACTTCTCTAACTTTCCTATTTTGTTATTTAGTATTTTTTAAATAATATTTTATTGATTATGCTATTACAGTTGTCCCAATTTTTGTTCCTTGACCCACTCCCCTTCATCCAGCACCCTCCAACCTGTCAAGCAATTCTCACACCATTGTTTGTGTCTGTGAGTCATGCATCTATGTTCTTTGGCTACTCCATTTTCTATACTGTACTTTACATCCCATGACTATTCTGTAACTACCTATTTGTACTCCTTAATCCCCTCACCTCTTCACCCATTCCCTCACACACACACCCCCCAATCTGGCAACCATAAAAGTTCCTCTATACCCATGATTCTGTCTGTTCTTTTTGTTTGTTTAGTTGTTTTCTAGATTCAGCTGTTGATAGATTTGTATTTTTTGCCACTTTATTGTTCATGCTTTTTGATCTTTTTTTCTTAAAAACATCCTTTGAACATTTTGTATAAAAATGTTTCAGTGATGATGAACTCTTTTAGTTTTTTCCTGTCTAGGAAGCTCTTTATCTGCCCCTCAATTCTAAATGATAGCTTTGCTGGGCAGAGCGGTCCTGGCTGTAGGTTCCTGCTTTTCATGACTTTGAATATTTCTTGCCAATCCCTTCTAGTCTGCAAAGTTTATTTTGAGAAATCAGCTAGAAGTGTTATGGGA
Organism: Sturnira hondurensis; assembly: GCF_014824575.4. NCBI lineage: Eukaryota > Metazoa > Chordata > Mammalia > Chiroptera > Phyllostomidae > Sturnira > Sturnira hondurensis. The sequence continues at coordinate 2,637,563 of NW_028085930.1, read as the reverse complement.
AATCCCTTGTAAGTAACTAACAGCTTTTCTCGTGCTGCTTTTAAGATTCTCTCTTTATCTTTAACCTTCGGCATTTTAATGATGACCTATCTTGGAGTGGGCCTGTTTGTATCCATCTTGTCTAGGACTCTCTGTACTTCCTGCACTTTTATGTCTATTTCCTTCATTGGCAAATTTCACACTTTGCTAGTCACTTTCATCTACTAAAATTCTTATTTTCCAGTATTGGAAAATCCAGTCCAAACTAAACATGTGTGTCTCGAAGTATACAACATGTTCAGTGTAGGAAACATGAAACTTATTGGAAAAAATTAAACCTAAATCAGATCAATCTTCTGGATCTAACCATTAGTTTATAGAGAAATTTGCTGAATGGTCCTATGGGAACGCATGGGATAATTCAGAATATGAGAAGCTCAGTGAAATGTATGACTTATTTTCTTTAACAGGAAAACTTCAAGAGGGGAAATAAAGAAGGATAGAAAACTAATAAGATGAAAACACCTTAAACTATGGATTGAATTGTGTTTCCCCCCCACAATGGAGATATGTTGAAGTCCTAACCCCTGGTACCTGTGAACGTGGCCTTATTTACAAATAGTCTAGTTGTAATGTAATTAAGATGAGGTCATTGTGGTGGGCCCCTAATCCAATATGACTGTGTTCTTACAAGAAAAGATTAGATAAGAGGACAGAGACACAGAGGAAAGACACATGAAGATGGAGATAAATACTGAATTTAAGTTACCAAAGCCAACAGTGCGGAACATGCAAGGAAGAATCCCCTAAAGGCTTTGGAGGGAGAAGGGCCTGCTGACATCTTGAATTTGTATTTTCAGCCTCCATAACTGTGAGAAAGTAAATTTCTGTTGTTTAAGTCACCCAATTTGTGGTAATTTGCTACAGCAGACCTAGGAAACCAATACAAAAACCAATAAACCAAATGCAATATATGAATTTTGGATCTTAATTCAAACAAACTCACTATAAAAAATTATAAGACAAATAGGGAAATTTAAACCATGACTGGATATTTGATGTTTTTATGGAATTTTCAAATATTTTGCTGTGATAATGATATTGTAGTAATGCTTAAGTAAAGAGTCCTTATATCTTGGACCCTTTGCATTATGCCTCAAAATGTTCTGGCTATCAATCAGAAGACTTTTTAAAAATTTTCTCAAGATAAAATATTGCACACACCCGCAATGAGCTGCATAGGATGGCTTTGAGTCCTATTGCTGGAGAGATGTAATATATATAGTCAAACTGTTAAATTGCTGGAATAAAACAAACAAAATATTATCTGTCAAGGATTATAGCAGCAGATTAAGGGCAGTCATTTCTGTTCTTTTCATTTAAGATTTTATTTATTTATCTTTAGAGGGGAAGGGAAGGAGAGAGGGAGAGAAATATCAATGTATGGTTGCCTCTCGTGTGTCCCCTGCCTGGAACCGGGAATTGGCCTGCAACCCAGGAATGTGCCCTGACTGGGAATCGAACCATGATTGTGTGGTTCACAGGCCTGCGTTCAGTCCACTGAGCTACATCAGCCGGGGACATTTCTGTTCTTTTAACAGCATCTGTATGAGCAAGATATTGAGAACGTTAACCTTCGTCCTAAAAACCACCATCCAGAAAGTGGCTTCATTTGTGTCCTAGCTGACTTGCTCTGCCAACATAAGCATGTTTGGTTATATGTTAGTGGGGTTTTTCAAAACTAGAGAAAGCACTCCCAGGAGACAAGGGTGTTATGATCCCCATGTTTCTATTACAACAGCTCAGGGGTCCCACATTCTCTTGGCCCACAAGAAATTCACAAATCTTGCCCCTGACCTCTAGAAGTCTGACCACTCTCACTGCTGCCATCACCCAGCCATCTCAGACCACACCTGTCAGCCTCTCACCTTTAGACTTCTAAACCAAATCCAATGTATTTCTCCCCAAACTTCTGCCGTTATGCTCTTTCTAAGTGAATGGTGTGAAAAGCTGGCTACATAATTTGTGGAGGCTGGTACAAAATGAAAATATAGGTCCCCTTGTTCAAAATCTGTTAGGGACTTCAAGACAGCAATAGCAGAATATTAAACCAAATGTGGGGAACTTTTTGACTTTAAGATCTTCTGCTCTGTTACTGGAGTTTATCATTTCCTCATCAGTTGCACCTCACTACACTGTGAGTAATTTGAAGGTATAGAATGTGTCCAGTAGGTTTTCAGTAAAGATTGAATTGGCAATGAATAAGAGAACAAGAGTGCCATATGTCTTCCAGAACTCTGATATCTCAAGCTCACTCTGTCTTTGGAGAATGGGAGGAGCAAAGCAGCCCATCTGGAAGTTAGCCAGGATTGGGGCTTAGGGAGTTCCGTGAAGCATGACCATGAAGCTTGCCCTGGACATCACTGTCCACCAGTCATTCAAGCCAGAAACCAAGACTTCTCAACTCCTCCCTCTCCAATCCTTCTCACACTTACTCTCACACATATAATAAACTAGCATATCCTGGCAATTCTAGATCCTTAAGAATACTTAACTCTGGGTCCTTCCTTCTGTCCTCACCTGCCACCACCTCACTTCAGGCCTGAATTGTTTTTTTGCTTGGTGTATTAGTTAGGGTAAGAGTCTGAGTTTCTCTAATAAACAGCTCAACAATGCTTTGGTTAGAGTTTAAAATCAGATTTGTCTCACTCCAAAGCACAGGTCTTAGCCTGTACCAGTATTTTCTAAGATGTTGAAGAAGTACTTAGAAGTAGGAATAAGGAGTTTATTATTCAAGGTTCTTTTGGATGCAATTGATAAAAACTCAAACTAAAACAACCACAAAAATGGAGGAAAAGGGATTTACTGGTTGCCATAACTGAAGAGTCCAAAGGATAGCTATTTTCAGGGACAGCTAGGTTCAGAAAGAGTGTTATCAGGAAGCCAACTCCTAACTGTTTTTCTTTCTTTGTTGGCCTCATTCCTTCCTGTTGCAAATGGGTTTCTTCAGGCAGGAATGGGAGACAAAATACAAGGAGGTGTTGCTCATATGATCCTTTTGGCTCTGAAAACTGGTCCTCAGCTTTGCAGACTTGGTTAGTTGTTCTGACCAGGAGCAGGAGTTGATGGGCTTCAGAGAAGCTAATTATGTCAATGACACAACCCTCGCAGAGTCACCAGGATGTTGCGGTGTGGGCCCAGATGTGGGCCCAGATGGATGTTGGTATATTAATTTCCAGTGGACATTTCAGATCAAGACTCCCAGTTTTGAGGCACACACCTTGCAGGAAGCTATAGTCCATGACCACTTCTCTGACTGAAGCCTCCCTGTAAGGCTGTGCATGCTTTTTGTATACAGCCCTCCATCCCTGGCAGACTTCCAAGGGCACTGACTATTCCATTCTCTGCAGGCAGCATGAGCTTGCAGTGTCAGAGATGCATGAGACTCCCACGCATGTACTAATTTATTCAACCCTCACGGAAAACCTACTACATAAGGCATATTATCTGACCTCAATTTGCTCATGGTATAGTGAGGGAAACCAATGAGAAAACAATAAACTCTAATACAGAGTAGTTGAAGATCTTATTAAAAAACAAGATACAGTGGAAAATGCTCAACATGATGAGGTTCTGGGCTGTTCTTTTACTGCAACCTGTTCCCTCATGAGAATGTGAGTTTTTTAAGGGGAAAGATAATGTCCCATTTTTCTTTGTTTCCTTAACATATAATACTCAATATGGACATAGTAGGGCTTGATCAAAGTAAATGGGAGTGAGGTTAAAAGATGGAAGGATTCTTTTCAGCATTTCTTAAACACCCACTAAGTTCAACATGTTGAGAGAGATGTGGCTGACACACAGGAATGATTAACTTCCTGTTCTTACAGGGGGAGGATGTGGGGGAGTGGATCCTTGGAAAGTCCGCCGAGACTTCTTAAGAATTGGACTTTTGTATCTAAAGACCCAAAGTTCCCTCCTGCTGACTCCTTGGAAGAATGGAGCCTGGGCCAATAAACTCATTACTTTTCTCTGCCCCCAAACTGACTAGACAAATAACTCTTTAGTCAGTCATTATGCTCTAATCAGAGTAATTTCCATACAAGAAGGTGGATTGTGTTTGTTCTTCAATTGTAACAATTCAACTTATTAATAGTCATTAGTGGTCTATAAATAAAGTACAGTCCTTTAAATACAGAAACCAAGCTATGAGCTTGTTTGAAATGTAAACAAGATATTCATGAATTTGCTAATTGCAACTCCCTGCTTGGCCTTTGGCCAATCTTTGTTCTCTGGAAGTGGCCACTGATTGAAATGTTATGTGTCATCTGATAATGAGTCCTGGGGGGGGGGGTCAGAATCTAGGATATGTGAGTTTATAATCCAGAATCCTAGTACCTTCTTTCATTCATTTGCTGAAATATTTACTGAGTCTTGCACTGTTTGGGTCTGTGAGCTATCCAAACATGAATGCAGCACACTTCCATCCAGGTAAGAATGTAAGTTCTTCTGTTAGATGTGGGCCCAGATATTAGCAATGCCCAGTGGGACCATGGGAACGGCCCAGGATGAAGGCTGGAGGGTAACCAGGAAGCCTTTCTGAAGAGGAAACAATGGGAAGGATTTTATTGGTAGAGTTGGAAGGGCAGAGTGAGGGAAGCTGTTCCAAGTAGAGGAAAAGTTGAGATCAACAGTTTAGAACATAAAAATTGAACATTGTAAAATATTCCAATTTAAAACTATTCAGCTTTTTATATACATGTCCATATTTCTAACTTCTCTTATAAAGTCATGAGATCCAACAGGACTGAGCCCACCTTCATTCCTTCTGGTAACAATCAGCCAAGTCTAGTTTTCAAACTTCCCCATTAGATGTTAATCTTTGAGATTCAGGAACAAGAGAAATTGGAATTCCTGGGAATTCTCAGAAATTCACCCCTAAATCATAAGCTATTCTTAAAATATTTTCAAAATTCTTCATAATCATTACTTTTTATTGTAGATATTTTAAAACACTTTGTTTAATAAATAATAAATATTTTTAAGAAGATTTTATTTATTTATCTTTAGAGGGGAAGGGAAGGAGAGAGGGAGAGAAATATCAATGTATGGTTGCCTCTTGTGCATCCCCTGCTGGGAACCGGCCCACAACCCAGGCAGGTGCCCTGACTGGGAATTGAACCACGATCCTTTGGTTTGCAAGTCTGCGCTCAATCCACTGATCTACATCAGCCAGGGCTAAATAATAAATATTAAACTTAGCAATATTTAAAAATAAATGTAAGTCACAGTAAACATTAGAAAAGACCAGGAAAAATCATTGGTACCACTCAAATAGATCTCCAGGCAAGGTCACTAACACTGCACCGTCATATGTCAAAATTGCCAATCTAAGGACTGACTGTACTTCCAAACATGTTCTTTTTTCTAGAACATTATTCATAGGATTTATATTAAATATATTATTTGTATACATTTAATGTTTAATTTATTTACAAAATTGACTTACAGGAAGCAGCAGTCTAGTCTGAGCCACAAATACACACTTAAAATGTGGTGACAAGCTATAAGCAAGACTGATGAAATGATAAGGAGTAATTAGATCTTGATCACTTCTCTCCAACATTCTCACGTCCTGAAAAGTGAGCCTTAATCTTTGATTTCACTTGTCAGCGTTTCCTGCTTGTTTTCAACTTGACTTCAGTGGATTCCTTTGAGTCAGTTCTATCTCTATTTTAATTGTTACTTATTTTTTGCCAAAAATAAATGGCAATTCTTCTTCCTGTTTTCCTGATTTCTTGACTAATTTTTCTGTGGATTCAGAGAAATGTATCCCTTTTCTGAGAAATGCTGGAAGAATACATGCTTGGAAACACTAGTTTGGTCTGAGGAGCGGCTGCTTGCTTATATGAAATGCGTGTTGTGTATTTCTTCAGAGACCACAAATAGCATTTTTCCCTTCTCTAAATTGAGACCAAGTGTTGGATATCATTTATCATTCTCCCTTCATTCATATGGTCAACGTGACCCCTGAAAATACTTCAGTCCTGCCTCAGTGTTTGGGGAGATGAAGTCCATGGACATTTGAAGAGACACTGGCAAGGGTAACAGCTGCTTTGAGTCAGGTGAGTCTAGATCATGAGGAAATGCTGCTGAAACATCATTAGATACCAAGCTGTTTGGCTTACCCAATGAGAAGCCACTGAAGGTTTTTAAAGAAACATGACACCACCAAAACAATGCTTTAGGGAGGTGAATCTGGTGCCGGCATATAAGATAGCCTCAGAGGCCATAAACTGGAGGCAGGGGGCTCACAGTGAGATTTCTTGAAGGAGGAGATGGGACCTTGAAACAGGTGCAGACAGTAGATGCATAAGGAGGGAATGGACATCAGGCACGTTGTGAGGGAGGGTGAACAACACTTGGCTTCTCATTGGAATGCAGTGCTTAAAGGGTAGGTGCCGAGGTTTTAAATCTACTAGGTGTGAGCCTGTCCAAGCATCAGGACATCAGGGAAAGGAGTGCCAAAGCCACAGAAGAACACAGGTCCAGTCATACAGGGTCCCACTCAGATTTGTTCAAGGCAGAGGGATGAGCAAGATGCCCTGACATCTTCCATAGCTTTCCCCCTTTATAAAGGATTGAGGTTGAGGCAAAACTCTCAACCTTTAGTCAACGCCAGCTTCGCATCAGCCAACCAGAGGTAGAAAAATAAACTTTGTTTCAAAACAAAGGATTTTTATAATGGCTCAAAATCTTTTTGTCCACTTAACAGGGTCTTTGTTCCAGTCAGGGGAAAAGAAAGGATTTTTTTCCCCACTGCAAGAAGTTGCTTCCCCCAGATTTTTCTGTGTGTCTTCAACCAGGCCCACAGCACACTGCCTCCCTCCAGGCGGTCCCACATCAATCACGCCCTCTCCCAGCGTTCTTTCACCCTCCCCAGGCTCCAGTGATTCAAGCCCTTCCCACAGCCCAAGCTGCAGCTGCCCATTACCTGGGAGAGTTAATAAGAAATTCACCTTCCCTCTCTCGCATAAATGAATTCCAGGCAGTTCATTCTCAAAGGAAATAAATTTTAAAATGGAAATTAAAAAAAACAATTGCTAGGAAAGGTAATAATGTGTTGCCCCTGAATTCTGCCTTTGAGAGAAATGTATTACCATTCCCAAGATCACAGCAGGCTCAGAGAACCCCCTGTGGACACAAGGACTTTGACAATGTTAGAATGGGCAGGCTGGTAGCGTCTGTTTTTTGGCTGGTGGCTTGCTAGGCTGTTAAATGGGTTTCAAAACCACATATCTACTCCTCAAAATCCATGGGCTACACATAGGTAAGGGCCTCTGCACTCACTACAGGGTTCTCTGTAGCCTGAAGTCACCGTGCCTTTGTCCCCAGGGCTGTTTCTATACCAGTCAAGACATTGTACACTATAACACAGTGATTAACAGGCAGGCTTGTTGAGGGGGGCGGGGTACAGGCTCTTCCATTTACTACCTGTGTGACCTTGGGCAAATTACTTAAACTCTCTAAGCTTTGGTTCCTTATCTGTTAAATAGGATTTTAAAAAAAAAAAAACCTACCTCATAGGATTACTGTGAAAGCAAATAAATTAATGCTTGCAAAGACCATGCCTCACAGATCATAAGTGCTCAATAAATGTCAGCTTCCACTATTATCCTATTTTTTAAAGGTCTTCAGAGGTGAGATAGCTAGTCTACAACCTAAAGCAGGTCCCATGTGATTTATTATTTAGAAGTGTATATTCTTTTTTAAACATTTGATGTGTTTCTTTAGAAGGCATTTTGTCTTTAACCAAAACTTACAGTTAGACATCTGGGTCAGGAGTTTTGTAACAAAATTGAACAGAGCTGTTTTTTGAGTAGTTTAGAGCCCATTCACAAGAAAAATCATGAAATATTGAATTGAAATGTTACTACAGGTAGTTCCAGGCTACATACATGCAAATGTGCAGGCAGGATGCTTCTTTTTTGTGGGAGGAGAAAATGAGGGGTGATACCTACCAAAAAAGACAAACACTACAATAAAATAACTAGATGGCAGTATTAAGAAAGTAACACAACTCCTACTCTTGTATTCATATAAACAGGTAATTAAAGAATACTGAGAGACACATAAGGGATTTGGAAGTTCCACAGTACCAGTTCTGCAGATGTTTTTATTCCTTTGCAAAGTTTCAGCATGAATCAAGATTGCTTTTCACTTAACCTTGGGAGAAAGAGTCAGAGTTAGCTTTAGAAGAAAGTTTTAAATAAAAGGTATATGGAAACCTTGAAGTTTGAAATTAGTATATCTCCACCTCATGAAAGAATACTATGCAGCCACTAAAAATGATGGCACACCTGTTGGTGAGGACGTACATATAAATTACCTGGAGGGAAATTTTATAATATATATTAGAAGTTATTATAAATTTAGACATCTGTTGATAAAATAATTTCATCTCCATTACTTAATTTTAAGGAAATAATCTCAGTGTGTAAAGACAGAAGTACAATTATACTGAAATGTTTGTCAGTGTGTTATATATAGTAGTTAAAACATCTCTTAGTCAGATAACGAACATTAAAACATGTTACGGCCCTGGCTGGTGTAGCTTAGTGGATTGAGCGCAGGCCTGCGAACCACACGATAGTGGTTCAATTCCCAGTCAGGGCACATGCCTGGGTTGCAGGCCAGTTCCTGGCAGGGGAACTCACAAGAGGCAACCATACATTGATATTTCTCTCCTCCTCTCCTTCCCTTCCTCTCTAAAGATAAATAAATAAAATCTAAAAAAACAACAACAACAAAAAAACATGTAACAAATTACTTAGTTCAGTATAGATGTGCTTTTGTTGCTATTATTCACTAAATTTTTACACAAAGGTAGGACAATCGTGTTTGATCTTGCTGAGTTTTACGGAGGTCCAGGCTTTAAAAGCATTTTAACATGGTGCTTAAGAGCTCAAGCTCTGGGGTCAGATGGCCATGGGTTGTATCTTGCCGTTGCTTCTTATGCTAAATTGTCTGGTGTATGTTCCTTAACTTCTTAATTTCTTCACCTGAAAAGTGGGAATGAGTATGCTTACCTAACAGGGTCATGAAGAAGATTAAATGAGTTTATATAACATCAATTACATAAGTTAGGGCCTAATATTTTTTCGTCTTTATTTTTTAAAAATATTTTATTTATTTATTTATTTTTAGAGAGAGGAGAAGAGAAGGAGAAAGAGAGGGAAAGAAACACCAATGTGTGGTTGCACTCCATTCTGGGGACTTGGCCTGCAACCCAGGCATGTGCCCTGAATGGGAATCGAACCAGCAATGCTTTGGTTTATTTTTTTAAAGAGTTTAACTTTTAAAGAGAGAGGAAGAGGAGAGAGAGGGAGAGAAACATCAACGTGTGGTTGCCTTTCATGCGCCCCCTGCTGGGGATCTGGCCTGCAACCCAGGCATGTGCCCTGACTGGGAATCGAACCATGACCCTTTGTTTCACAGGCCTGTGCTCAATCCACTGTGCTACACCAGGGACTAATATTTAATATGTTCTCAATAAATGCTAAGTATTGTCAATAGATCCCATATTTCTAGCATATCACACCAAGCACATTTGGACTCCAAATGCCATGAGCCCTCAACTGACACTTGTGAAATCATCAGGATCATGAGAACAAATGAATTTGCCACTCTTAACTACAACTCTGAGGATTCTTTAGTGCTTAAATTGATGATTTAGAATTGGTGACACTTGATAGGAAATCAGCTGCGACCTCCTGCCCCCTTATTATGGACCTCAACCTGCAGCACAACCTCAGGCATTCCTCAGACCAGAAGACCCAAGCCTGGAGTCTGCAAAGCATGGACAGCCAATGGGCAGAGTGTACAGCCTGTCCCTGCTAGAAACCTTCTGCTGGACCAAATTCTGAAAACAAATAATCTTTTAGGACAAGGGCCCAAAATAACAACCCCAGCCAGAATCCATTCTTCCCATTTAATACATGATGTTTTAATTTTTTTTAAATGATTGTCTATAATTAGTTGGCAATTTCCAAATTGCAATTTCAGGCTTTTCTTGAAATAATACAAAAGTTGTCTATACTGGGCCCAAATCCCCAAAAGGTAGTAAGCTGGGTAACAGCTGCCCCCTTTGGGCAGGGCATGGGATCTCCAGCTTGCCAGTCTCCACCCCACCCACTCCGCTCTGGTCCTGTGGTTTCCTGACTCTGCTGCACTGCTCCACAGGATACAGCGTGTACACGCGCATGCCTGTGCTGGGGGAGGGTGTGGGCTGGCGGGTGTTGGCTGGGAATCTCTTGGGACTCAGGAATGTTTTTAAACATGGAGGCGGGCTTTAGCAACACCAATGGAAGTGCTCTGAGGTGAGCAGGCTGTTTGGGCTGCAGGGTTTCTGAACATTATTTACAGGCTGTGCCTGTGTAGGCCAGGCAATAGGCAGTCTCACATGGCTGCTTGGAAGTTACAGAATTCTTGCACTGTCCCCTGTCAGCAAAGTGCTGAGACAACAAACTTAACCTCTCTGTCCAGCATGAGCCTATCAGCTATGGTTATTAAATCCCACAAAAGAGAGAAGCGAGAAGTGAATAGGGCTGAAAGAAAAAGCACTTTCCCCATTTGGATAGCAGTGCAGAACAGGAGCTGCTGGAGAAAGGCAGGGAGTGTAATTGCTGGCCTGAAAGAAAAAGAAAAACTATAAAAGGAAAGAAAGAGGGGGGAAATTGATAATGAACAATTTATCCTCAGAGCTAACAGTTAATTAATTCTGAAAATATCTGTCAGGCTAATAAAAGGGGGGGAGGGCCATGCCACATACACAATTAATAAAATAATAATAACAAAAAAGGAAAGAAAAAAGATTTTTTTAAAGGTGTTACTATCTTCTTACAGGCTGGGCCCTTGGCTTCCCAATGTCATTTTCAACACAATTTTTTCCCCTCCGTCTCTTTTCAGAAATTGTTCTCATGAATGATTTATATATGTCTAGTTATCTGGAGTGATTTCTATGGACCCCGGCGCATTGCTGCATAATTGTTAATTTTAACGCCATAATAGCTTCAGATGGAGGAAGAGATTAGGCATTTATTGCACAATTAAATGAAACATACTTGAGAATCACAAAGGGTTCGGTAATTATTTCAGACCATTAATAAAATGGGCATTAAATTATATGGGACACAAAAGGGAAAGGAAATAGATTTTCATTACAGCAATAGAAGCTGAGAGTAGTAATAGATCCTTGTTGAATTATCTTTCTCTCTCTCTCTCTGAAATTAATTGTTGCCCAGCTTATTTCAAAGCAAAATAAAGGAGGGGAAAAAAGTGTTTTAAAGAACCTCTGATGAAAGGGCTTTGTTTGATGGGGACAATAGCCAGTGATATACTAAAAAAAACAAGGTAATCTTTGATTCAGGTGCCCTGCCTTTGGTTCTGAAGATTTTAAAGGTGGTTTTGCGCAGCATGGAGTTTCTCCACCCCCAACTCCCAACACAAAAGCACTTAGGTGAGACCTGGGAGGGTGGGGAGGTCAGAGAAGGGGGGTCACTGCAAACCACTTTTGACCAGAATACTCAGACCATTGCACACAATCCCATACAGGTTGATGACATTAAAGCCATCCAACCAACTTGGACTTTTTAAAAGGAAATAAAAATGGAAGAAAAACTTAATTCATACATTGCATAATTCATTCAACAAAGCACAGATTTCCAAAACAACACTACGAGGCAGGCACTGTTATCGTTCCCATTTTACAGATGAGGAAACTGAGGCTTGGGATGATTAAAGAAATTGCCCAAGGCTCCACAGCCCCTAAATGGGACAGTCAGGACTTAAAGGCAAAGAAAACAGTGTTTCTGCTCTACAAGTTCTCTTATTTAGTGAATGAAGACAGACAAGCACACAGAAAAGTGATACCGTGTTATGTTCTGCCAGACACCAAATTATCTACTGTTGCAGTTGCAGAAAATGCAGTGGGATTAAATACTTCTTCTTTTCCTTCCACTTATCAATGTCATGTCTTCCCAACAGAATTCAAGCAAAAGCTCCCTCTATTACCTTAATATGTCCTTTGGGGGCCTTGTGAGCAGGATCCCTGCTCAACTCTCAATGGCAATAATGACAAGGTAAGAGGAAGTCAGGGTCTCTGAAGCGACCAGTTCCTCTTGACCTTCCTTCAGTCCACAGAGGCTGCCTCTGCTAAAGAGTAGTGACCATGATTCCTCATGGTCATTACTGGTCAAACTGGTCAACCAGTTTGGCCACTGCTTCAAACTAGAGGCATTAGAGTGAGGAATAAAGCTAAAAACAAAACAAAACATAACAGAAAAACACATACAGACAAAAAACATTATTAACTTAAAAGCTACAGCAGGCCCCAAGCAACATTCCACCTTGGATGTTGTGCTATCCCTTCTGGTTCAGGGCATCACTGCAGTATCCAGTCACTTCCATGGCTGATGTACCTGAAATGTAAGGGGGCTTAACCGTAGAGTCCAAGACCACAGTCTGAACTTCTTTGTTTTTACTTTGCTGCTCAGCTTTGCAGGGCTTGCCTGAGGGTGCCCACACACACATAAGTATTTTACTCCTAAAGTTTTAAATGTTGTGCCCCAGACCAGGATCTTGTATCTTATCTTGTATCTACAAACAGAAGCCCCAGTTTGTAGACCAGATCCAAGAGCCTCCATGACTCCACTAGTGAAACAGAGAGCTTGGCTATGGGGCCCAGGCACTGGGAGAATAGAACACACTGTCCTTTAGGGGGCAGTCACCCAGAAGCAGCAGGGACAGCCTAGAAAGGGGGGCCAGAGAGCTGCAGATGCCCCAGGAAACCACCCAAATGTCAGCATTATACAGAAGGTCGAGTTAGAAAGGACGTGCTCCTAACTGGAGCCATATAAGCACAAAACCTTTGGATTTCTCTCTTTGACAAGATGAGGCACTCATTAAGTAATGCTTCACCTGCCAACTTTTCCACAACTTATGTATTAACAAGACTTCTACCTTCTCTATCAAGACAAATCATCTTCAAGATCGTTGTAAGAAAAACTGAATCCTAGAGAGACGAGATACACAAGGAATATTTCCAGATCCAAATGTAAATATTACACAGAAGGGGCTTAAGAAAACAGAGAGGTAACCCTGAATGGTGTGGCTCAGTTGGTTGGAGCATCATTCCATAACCAAAAGGTTGCAGGTTCAATTGCCAGTCAGAGCACATACCTAGGTTGTGGGTTTGATCCCAGTCCAAGCATGTATGGCAGGCAACTGATCAATGTTTCTCTCTTGCGTCAATGTTGCTCTTTCTCCCTTCTCTCTCTAAAAGCAATGAAAAAAAAAAGTCCTTGGGTGAGGATTTAAAAAAAGAAAGACAACAGAGGTAAATGCCAATTTTACCAATTAATAATTTTTATGCAATCATGGAGAACAGGTATGTTGTCAAGAGATTAGAGATAGACTTCTGTGGTATCACTTTTGACTATCCAGATAGATTCTAGAAACTGTAAATTAGTGATTTTGAAATTATTTTGCCCATGTACAAAAATTCTACATTGTTATTCAACAAATACACTAGTAAAGAAGACATGGTTCATTAAATGAAAAAATATAAGGCCAGAGACTTTCCTTCTGACAGCCTGGCAGATTAAAAATTCCTAAATGCCTTCTCATGGTAATACGGCTAGATTCTGAATGTTACAACAAACATATATTTAAACATATAACTGAACTCAAAATAAGGAGAAATTTCTCCTAAAGTTAGAACAAAACAGCACAAGTTAAATGAAAAGAAAACAAATAAACAAAATACTGTGATAGCCAAGAATAAAATTTTGTAAAGTTCAAAGAGAAAATGCCAACCCAGGAACCAAAGCCTTGGGCGTTAACCACTGTGCAGAGAAATGGAAGACTAAACCTTAGGCTCAGGAAATTTTTAAAAATATACCCAAGATTTTCATATCACACCAAAAACCTTCAAAAGGGGTAACACCATTGGTGAAATAAGGGGCTAAATCATCCACCTGCCTGAAAAGGGAGATCCTGGAAAAACTGTATCCTCTGAGGGTTCTGGGTAGAAAAGGACAACAACAAACAGGAAGTGTTGGTGGGGCTGTGGAGAAAAGGAAACCTTGTGCATCATTAGTACAATTGCAAACTTGTACAGCCACTAAGGGAAAAAACAAAGGGAAATGCTCTCCAATTTCACAGCGTTCACACAGATTAAGTTGGACTAAACATGAATTCACAATTAAAAATATTACACAAGGAAGTGTGCTGCCACGAGGCAAATTCAGCAGAAATAACAAACCACAGATTTAAATGTTCTGCCCCAGCAAGAATTTTGTTTATTTAATTTTTAGATACAGCTTATTTATCTTGTATAAAATGTCTTTAAAAAGAGATAGAAACTTTAAATAATCACAGGACAAGAAATTGTTGTTAAAGATTTGATAAAGGTATCAAATACAACATCAAAATTTGAATAAATTAATTTTTTTAACTCACCAGATGGATTATAAAGCAGATTATATACAGCTGAAAAGAAAAGGAACTGAAAGAAGGATCTAAAGAAATGACCCAGATTGCAACAGAGAAACAAAGGGAGTAGAATTTATAAGAGAGATGAACAGCTATGGAGGACAGAATACGTTTAACCAGAGTTCCAGAATGAGAAAAAGAATGAGCAAGAGGCAAAAATCAAAGACATGAATTTCACAGACCTGTCATAAAATACGAATCTATTAATAGAGGAAGCCCAACATACAACAAGGAATGTAAATAAAAAGAAATTTGTGCTTAGGCACTTTAGAGTGAAATTGCACTGCTGGGAATATATCCTAAGACTCCTGAAACACCAATCCAAAAGAACCTATGCACCCCAATGTTCATAGCAGCACAATTTGCAATAGCCAAGTGCTGGAAGCAACTTAAGTGCCCATCAGTAAATGAGTGGGTCAAAAAACTAGCGTCCATTTACAATGGAATTCTATGCAGTAGAGAGAAAGAAGGAGCTCCTCCTCTTTGCAACAGCATGGATGGAATTGGAAAGCATTATGCTAAGTAAAATAGGCCAGGTGGTGAGGGACAAATACCATATGATCTCACCTTTAACTGGAAGATAATCAACAAAAGAAAAAGCAAACAAAATATAACCAGAGACATTCAAATTAAGAACGATCTGACAGTAACCAGAGGGGAAGTGGGAGGGGATAATGAGGGGAAGGGTTTTCAGGAAATACTATAAAGGACACATGGACAAAACCAAGGGGGAGGGTGGAAGAAAGGGAGGGAGGTGGGATTGGCTGGGGTGGGGGGGAGTGGGGGGCGGGGAATGCAGACACAAGTATAATTAAACAACAATAAAGTAATTAAACAAAACAAAACACCAAAGATAAAGAAATCTTAAAAGCAGAAAAAGCAGAGAGGTCACCTTCCAAAAAATGACAATTAGACAAATAGCACACTCTTAAACATCAGTAATCAACCCCAGAAAGCAGTGAAGCCATACTTTCAATGTGTTCAAAAATATTTATCAATCTAGAAATGAATATCCAGAAAAACTACTTCAAAAATGAGGATCAAATAAAGTGCTTTCAAATAAAGACATTTTGAAAAGACATTTTCAGACTCATGTCGAAGGATGAGTTCTTTTTTATTTGTATGACTTAATATATGCTGCATTTTCTGTGTCTGTGGGTTCACATCTAACTTTCATTTACTTGAAAGTGATCTTCCATTTTTCTGTGGCTGCTTTTCAACTCTTCTCCTTGACTTTGGTGCTTTATGATTTCACTAGGAAGTGAAGGTAAGAAGGAAGACTTAATAGGTAAGAAATGTTGAGTGAACAAATTACTTAACCTGTAAATAAACCTAAATAAATGTTGATTTTATAAAATGATGATAATGATTTTAATTTGTGAAGTGGATAAAAACTCAAAATGTAGTCAAATATGTAATATTAATAACATATATGTCAGAAATAGGTGAGCAGAGTTATTGTTTTCTGTATCAAGAGAAAAGTATACTTTCTTTTCTGTATCAAAAGAAATAGAATACTTAACCTTCAAACCAGTGGAAAAGAAAAGAAGGGGGGTATAGAGAATGCTCTGATTAATTTAAAAAAAAGGAAGGAAGGGGAAAGGATTTTAAAAATGGGAAAATAAAGTGAAGTAATATAGCAGAAATTTTCCAGGACTGTGAAAAGTCTGAGATTTCCTCCTACTCATAAGCTAATAAGTTAGCCTGCTACAATTTTATGGAAACTGGTAGAAGACACACAACTCCTGGGTCACACATGAGAGACAATTTATTATTCACAGCAGTGATGGTAGCCAGTGTTATCAACAGTTTTGTGTCTATTTTCCAAGAGGCAATTCCCACAGGGTAACAGGAAGACGGCCAGGTGACACTTGCATGAGAAGAGGGTTGTGTTATAGAAGAGGAACCTTGAACTTAGGAAACATGAATCTTTTCTGATGACAGTAAGCATTCTTGCTCTCCGTTCTGGAGAAAGATTGTCTCTGTCTTCCAAGATTTTAAGAGATACCATCTCGGCCCTGGCTGGTGTAGCTCAGTGGATTGAGCGCGGGCCTGTGAACCAGACAATCGCGGTTCAATTCCCAGTCAGGGCACATGCTTGGGTTGCAGGCCAGTTTCCGGGAGGAACCAGTTCCCTGCAGGGGATGCACGAGAAGCAACCATACATTGATGTTTCCTTCCTCTCTCCTTCCCTTCCCCTCTAAAGATAAATAAATAAAATATTTTTAAAAAAAAAAGAGATACCATCTCTATCTTCCAAAGCTTTAAATTAAAGACACCACCTTTATCTCCAGAGGGAGAGACTATCTCTGTCCTCTGAAGCTGTTCACTAAACAAACATCTTTGAAAAGATACTTTGAAGCAAAAGGCATTCAGTGCTTCTTTTGAAAGATATGCAGAAACAGAAGAAACTGATATAGGATTGTCCCTTAGCATAAGTAAGTACAAATATATTAGTAACACAATAAATAAATTTATCAATTAAATACAGAGACTACCACAGTAAATTTTTTAAAATCCTCCATTATTATTTACAAGACAAGAAACACAATACATACAGCTCAAAAGGCTGAAAGTAAAAGGATGGGAAAGGGCAGTACAAGAAAATTCAAAACAAAAGTGAGTCAGAGTAGTTACAGTAATATCAAACAAAATAGACATTAACCCCAAAACATTTAATAAGGTCATATATTGCCACATAATTATGAAAGGTTTGAAGGTATAACAATTGGTATAACAATTCCAACTATATATATACCTTTCAAAATGTGCTCAACTTACATAAATTAAAAACTGAGAGAACTATAAAAACAAACTAACAAATACACTATACTTATCAAAGGTGAAGATTTTGTTACACATCTATCAATTAAAAAAGGGTCAAGCAGATTAAAACATTTGGAAATATATAAAAAAATACAAACTATAAAATAAACAAAATTAGTATTAGACATGTATAGAACCCTGCACCCAACAATTAGACTATCCATTCTTTTCAGTAACACATGGAATATATATGAATTATATACTACCCATAAAATACCTAAACTAATTTTTAAAAAACCAATATCATTTGACCACATTATTTGCCACAATACAATTAAGTTAGAAATCAATAACAAAAGACAGTTTACCAAGAGAAAATACACTTGAGAATGTAAAAAAGATTCTTTTAAATAACTCCTTGGTAAAAAAAATCATCATGAAAATGTGAACACATTTATAATTGAATAATAATGTAAAAATTATTTTACCAAAGTTTTACCAAACCTGTGTAAAAAAGCTAAAGAAGTATTGTTACTGGAAGCTCAGTTCTCTCCCCAGTGCAATAAAGAATTACAGATCAGCCCTGGCTGGTGTAACTCAGTGGATTGAGCTCGGGCCTTGCGAACCACAGGACTGCGGTTCAATTCCCAGTCAGGGCACAAGCCTTTGTTGCAGGCCAGTTCCCAACAAGGGGGATGCATGAGAGACAACCATACACCGATATTTCTCTCCCTCTCTCTTTCCCTTCCCCTCTAAAGATAAATAAATAAAATCTTTTTAAAAAGAATTACGGACCAGCCAGGCAGATGAGTAAGAGTTTTATTAGTATAATATGTCTTCAAGGGAGAGACAAGGTCTGTGAGAGTGGTGAGGAAGGCTTAGATAGAAGCAGCAACAGGAGAGCCTGGGGTGGGCCGCCTTAGTTCACTGGGAGGTCAGAGAAAAGGGGGCCTTGGGGTTAAATTCAGGGGATTAACCCCGGGGACAAACTGCCAGCTGCGCACTGCCTTCAAGTTTAGGAGGCCTGTGCCTGAAAGAGATGCGAGGAAGAAGAAAAGGAAGATAGCGCTGCCTGCTCCTCAGAGGGAAAGCTCATGCTGGCTTTTTTTGTCTTGAGGCTTTTATCTCTTTCTTGCAGGTGGGAATCTATGAGGAGATCTGGAGGGAGGGTTTCAGCAAAATATTCACCAGGTGTGCCCTTTCAGGGTGATAGTCTCCTCTGATTGGTCAGTGACAGTGTAGGGTCTTTATTCATTGCAGTTGGTTCTGGTGATGCCCACCCGGTTTGCTGCTTTTCTGGGTCTGGAGCTGAAATAAAACTGGGGCCTAGATGCTATCTCTAGGGAGGTGACCTTTTGTGTCTAGCTGTAAATTACTCGGCCATTGTGTTCAGCGATCTGTCTCAGTTTCCCTGCTCCATGTGCCAAGGAATTTTCCTAGTTTCTTACTATCCTGTCTCAGTACTAAAAGGAAAATTTATAGTCTTAAATGCTTCCATTAGAAAAGAATCATAAGATAGACACTTCATGTGAAAGGTTAACATTTGAGAAATTTGACAAAGAACATCCAGATAAATCCAAAGAGGAATGATATAGTAAAGAACAAAAATAAAGAAATAAAAAACAAAAGTAAAACATGTAAAATAAAGCCAAAAATCTGTCCTTTGAAGATATTAATGCAAAAAAATTATGGTAAAATTCATTGAGGGGGAGGAAAAAAAGCACAAATATTCAATATTAGGAATAAAAAAGGAGAAACCATAGAATCAGCAGAGATTTGAAATAATGAGTATACACCATTGATACTTTTATCCAATAAATTTGTAAGCTTAGCTAAAATCTATACATTTTTCAAAAACTATAACTTTTAAAAGCAGTTTCCACAGAACTAAGAAGCCTGACTAAACTTTATAATTATCTATTAAAGAAATTGAATCAAGACTTTAATATCTTTTCACAATTAAAACACCAGATGTGATGATTTTACAGTTCACTCTACCAACCTCCTAAGGAATGAATCAATTATACAAATTGTTCCAGAGACTGGGAAAAGAAGAAATACTTTCAAACTCATTTTGTGAGATTATTATCATCTTGATATTAAAACTAACCAAGAAAAAATCCAAGAAACAAGAATGAGAAAGAGAGGAGATAAAAAAGATGAGGGATAAATTCAATAAAATATGTGTAAAATTTGTCTATAGATAACTATAAAATGGTATTGGAAGGCATTAAATAGATGTAGAGTTATACTATGTTCATGAACAGAAAGATCAAATGATGTAGAGATTCCAGTTCTTCCAAAATTGATCTATAGATTCAATTAAATTTTAAACCAAATCCCAATAGTTCTTCTTTGAACTTGACAGTCTCATTCTAAAATTTGTATAGAAGAGCAAATGATCATGACAGATGCCCAAGGTGTTTCAAAAACACCAACAAGGCAGAATGACTTGCTCTACCAGAATTTCGAGATTTTAAAATGAGAATTATTGAAGGAATGCACATTGGTGCACATATAGCCAAATATGCAAGTAAAACAAAAAACAGAGCTCCGAAACAGACCATGCGTATCTGGAAACTTGGTAAGTGATTCAGATGACCATGCATATCACCAGGAACAGGAAGTTCTATTCAATCTCTATTTATGCACACACACAAAACTCAAAGTGAATCAAAGATGAAAAACTTTAAAACTTTTAGAAAAAGTATAAAGAAAGGATTTGATCTCCTTTTTAGTTTGTAAAGGTCAGCCAAAAGCATGCCAACCATCTGGATGCCTATCCTATTATCTACACAATTATATGTCTTATAAGAAGTCCAGAGAGAAGATGGATATAGATTTCATAACTCTGTCATCCAATCTAGCCTTGGAAACCACCAGGAAAAAAGTCTTGTAAATTGGCATTCTTTTCACAACAAAATTTGCCTTGGGTCACCATCCAAACCTATTAAAAACATTTCTCAGTCTGGTCTGTATGTAAGAAGTGGCTTTGGGAGAATTATTCTCTCCACACTCTACCTGTAAAAGACTTCTGATTTTTGAGTCAAAGTTAAGATTAGCTTGACCTTAAGGTCAAATCAACTGTCAGTTATGTCTGCTAGTAAACTGTACTACCTCCTAGAAGAACTTTGGCTACTTACATTCTTATCCTGGCATTTATCTTTTTGAATGTCATAACTTCACCAGGGATTATTTGGAACTGCTGTGGCAACCAGAACTCTTCATTGGAGAGATTCTTCGGCAGCCACCACCTTGAGCTGCTCAGATCTCCCCGGAGGAAAGAACTGATGAAAGGAATTCGGTCAGCTGACCCGCCCACTTGCAGGATCCACCACATTTAGGTCAAGGCCATGCCTTTCCTAAGTCACTTCTAGCCACGAACTTAGCACTGCAGGGGCATTACTGTATGTGAGAAATTCCTGCCCAACATAGGACTGCACTAATGGGAAATCTTTGCTTTGGGACTCACCATTGATTGATTGACACTTTTTTTAGAGTGGTTCTGTGGGCTGAACCTCTTTATACCCAGTTTCCCCACCTCTCCTCTACCCCCTTCACAGCTGTCAAATTTACACTGCAGTCTGAAGACTCTATCTTATTCCTGATCTCCATTTTACCCTTCAAGAACTTTTCCCCAATATATTTCACTTTAAGTCAGTTTTGCTGTCTGCTTCTCAGAAGACCTGGAATGAAATGGATGCCTTAGAATAAAAAGGAAAGAAATCCTTATGAGGAAGTTCTCTGCTTTGGCTGATAGAAAGACATATATATCCCTTTAATATGAAAGATCAATATCCTTTGGGAATTAATAAGTACCAGCTTTTATTCATATGGTCCTCATGAAATTATCAGGGTCCTGAGTTGTTTAAACCAGCTACAGCTTCACCGGAAAAAATCTGATCCATATAAATGATCTTGTATAAATTAGGCATAAATAGATTTACAAGGTCTCTCAAAATATAATGAGGCAACCTTTGTTCCGACTTTTAAAATTTTAACTCTTAATATTAAGTTTATTTTGGTTCTTCTAAAGGAATAATTCTATTTCTATTTCTATTATAGCCCTGAAAAATAATAAAAATATTTACTTGTGAATTAAGTTAATGGCCTTGGTTACTGGGTTACAAGATAAAAATGAGGTTTTTAACATGATTTAAAGAATCATTAAAATTTGGTTTATAAATTCAAATATATTTGAATTATATTAGAAAAAGTAACAGTCTTATCAAGCTACTTTGGACAAATTAGACTAATTTAATAATTTTTATTTGAAACTAACTCCATGTCTCTTGTTTTACCACCTAACAAGAAACAATTCAAGTACAAAACCCTACATTGTGTAAAGGACAGTTTATTTTCTCAATTTCCTAGATTGGTTTTATAAGTCAAAATTACCATTGCTTTCATTAATTAAGATATAAAAATACATTCAATTAAATGAAGTTATAATAATAGATATATTTTAAAAAGTGTTATGCTAGTGAAAATTTTTTAATGTTATGTGTGAATTTAAACCTGCAATTTTCATTTGCTGGGTTAACTTTAAAATCTTGAATTAATATTAATTTTTAGTTGATAAATAGCATGTGTATACTTGGGCAATATAATTTTCATTTAATTATTCTTTTTCTATATATTATTAAAGTATGCATCAGTTAATATGTCAGGAAAGAATTCAGAAATATCTTTGAGTTTTCTAATATTCATGTTCTTTTTTGAAGAAATGTAAAAGAATGGATGTTCTGGTGAGGAAACACATCTTCAAGATAATCAATATGTTTTGTTTTTGAAGAAAAAGGAGAGGATAATTTTGTTTTAAAAAAGAACTGACTGGTTGTACCAGAGCATGAAAGAAGATTACAAAGATGAAAGAAATGAACTTTATTTGCCTGGGTTTCAAATACCTATAAATAATAAGCTTTAAGGAATATATAAAAGGTATAAAAACATTGAAAAATTATGTTAAATGTAATGAATTTATAAATAAGAAAGAAAGAACTAGAAATTTTTTATTGCAAATCTTTAAAGGATGATTTGAATTTTCCTTGCACTGAAATGGCCAAGTGAGTCTGTGCCCCGATAACACAGATCCCTTTTATTACCAATATATTTAACTACCTATACTTTAAATACATTCTTGAATCACTTTTGAAAAAGCTTCCTTATTTTGGAAAAAGTTAAGTTCCTAAAAATTATTATTACTTACTGCTGTTTTTTATTAAGTGTATATCCATCGATAGTCATTAAATCTTCCTGAAGGATCAACCTTATTATCAGTATAAAATGATTCTTTTGTCTCCAGTAATAGCTCTTGTCTTGATGTCTATTTTGTCAGATATAGATACCATTCCAGTTTTATTTTATTTATTGTTTGCATGTATATCGTCTTTCATATTTTCCCTTTTAATCTAGATGTGTTTTTGTAGTTAAAGTGTGTCTTCTGTAGACAGAATATATTTGGCTTTTACTTATTTTAATCTAACATAACAATCTCTGCCTATTGATCGGGATATTTAGTCTATTTGTGCTTAACATAATCATTGGTTGTATTTAGGTCTGCCGTTTTGCTGTTTTGTAATTCATAACAATTTCCTATGACCACAAGGCATAAGTTCTTAGATTGAAAGGGTCCTTTGAGAAACCAGTCTAGTGAAGGAAAAAAGAATCTACAAGACTTATACAAAGTTGTATTATCATAAAATTTCAAAATCCTGGAGACAAAGTATCTTAAAACTTCTTAGAGAAGATCGGTGTGTCCTCTAGAAAGAATCACAAATCAGCAGGATTCAGACTTCTCGAGAGCAACAATATAAGCTAAAAAACAGTAGAGTTAAATGTTTTTCAGTCTAAATTCCTATACTTAGCCGAATTTTCCAAAGTGTGAGAGTAGAACAAAAATTATTTTTAGTATTCCCGTCTCCATGTATCTTTCATGTGCTTTTTCAGCAAAGCCACTGGAGGATGAGCTCTTCCAAAACAAGAGACAGGACCAGCAAAGTCAAAGACACAAGCTTCGGGAAAGTGAGAATTCACCTAGGAGAGGAATGAAAGGAATTTTCAGAGTGATGGCCCCATGATGATGGCTGTGTGGCAGGTGTACACAGCGAACAGCTCAAATT
Organism: Sturnira hondurensis; assembly: GCF_014824575.4. Taxonomy (NCBI): domain Eukaryota; kingdom Metazoa; phylum Chordata; class Mammalia; order Chiroptera; family Phyllostomidae; genus Sturnira; species Sturnira hondurensis. The sequence goes on along the minus strand of NW_028085930.1, from coordinate 2,614,143 downwards.
AGACAAAAACCCAGACGGCTTCAGAAGAGATGAGAAGGAGAGGTATTCCTGAAGTCGTAGGTCTGTCTCAGTCTACTGAGATGAATTAGTGATGGTAAGAAAGAACTAAGCAAAAAAAAAGAGACAATTGTATAAAAAGAAAGAAAAAACAATGCATTCCTTACCTATGTATAATATATATCAGCATAATAATGTACATTCAGCCAAAATTTGTAATGTTACCATACAGAAAGGTTAAGAAGGGCTAAGTGGATTGTGCTTTGTGAATCTAATATACAGCATGATGACTATAGTTAACAATACTGTATTGTGCACTTGAAATTTGCTAAGTGAAGATAAGTATGCTCACACACACACACAAGAATAACCATGTGAGGTGATGGATGTGTTAATTAACTTCATTGTGGTAATCATTTCCTACACACATGTATCAAATCACATCACACACGTTAAACACATACACTTTTATGCTTTTTTAAAATTAAACTTATTGGGCTGACATTGGTTAATAGGGTCATATGGGTTTCAAGTATACATTTCTATAGTACATGATCTGTATATTGTATTATGTGCCCACATGCACATTTATTTGTCAATTATACCTCAATAAAGCTGAGAAGAGGGGAATTGTCTCTGTCCTTAGATACTCTGAGTATTCATAAAAGCTGCAAGTCTGTCTGAAACTTCATCAGGTTCCTGCTTTTTTCCCTGCACCATCATCTCCAGTTTCTTCTTCTCTACCCTCTTTCCAACTCCTCTCTGTAGTTCCTACTCCAAAATCTATTCTGTCTCTGGTTCAGGATTATTCAGACATTTATCTGAATCCTCCTATTCGGTTGTAAGTTATGACTGTGTCTTCTGAAAATTTTTTAAAATAATATGTCTCAATATTTAGTCTTTTATAGTTACTTGGTAACTCATTTGTCTCTGAAAAGGCATATCTCTTTTTAGTTTGAAGATTATGTAATTTGTAATTACTGGTGTAAGTGAATTCTAAATCCTTAAAGAACATTTGTCTAAATCCACACTGAGTCTGTTCTTCACCTTCTCTCTTTCAATGTGTTTCCTATGTTGTTTTTTGTGTGTGCATGAATGTGTTTCTTAGGGCAGGAATATCCCTGAATTTTTTGGTTCCTGAGAACTGCAGGGGATTCTGTTTGGTAATCCTCTCCAGGACATACTGGCTCCTTTTCCTGGTTCCAGGGCCGCAGGGCCCTGTGGTAAAGGTTATTAAGGGAAGTCCATAGAGAATTAAACTGAAGGAATCTCTGGCTAATGAGCTTGACCCTGAGTCTCTGAAGGTCTTCATCACCAGTACCTCATGGATGACATTTGATGGATGGGGTGAAGGTCCTCATTAACAGAGGTTTGTTTTGCTACGCTTAAAGAAGTACAATTGATTTACAACTGGACAGAAGTCTCTAGTGAGACTATATAACACTTCTGGGGGTAATATATCTATTAGGAATTCTCTAATTAATTAGCAAGGGCAGAGGTAAAATATACAGTCTGGATTAGGAGCAAGAGTTAGAGGGGCCAGTAATATAAAGTCTGTCCAGAAAAAGTCCAGCCATTGTTAATAAAACAAGAATGGTTTGTGTAACATTGATGTAATCTGGCAGCCAAGGAGAGTGGACTGGTATGCACATGTACTTCACTGTGCTAGTCAGTGGGGGTAGTAGACACCATTGAGTGGGTATGTGTACTGTGTAGCTATCGCATTCAAAATGACTGAGAAAATAGAGCAACGAATCTGCATCAAATTTTGCATTAAACTTGAACATTCCTCTGTGAAAACTATTCAGGCGATTCAAAAACCTGCAGCTATGGGCACCTTGTGACTGGCCACTTCATCACAACAATGCACCAGCTCATGCATTACATCTTGTGCAGAGATTTTTGGCAAAACATCAAATCACCCAGGAGACTCGGCCCTGCTACAGCCCAGATTCGGCGCCCTCTGACTCCTGGCTTTTCCCTAAACTAAAATCACCTTAGAAAGGGAAGAGATTTCAGACCATCAGTGAGATTCAGGAAAATTTGACAGGGCCGCTGATAGCGATTGGGAGAACTGTGTGAGTTCAAAGGTGCCTACCTTGATGGGGCTGAGGCATCACTGTCCTATGAACCCGCCACTGTGCAGATTGTAGAATACCAAGATTAATAAAGCATGGTCCTATGCTCAAGGAGCTCACGGTGTGGTGAACAAGATAGACAAGTTAAACTGACTGTTGCAATCCTGGTGACAGGAGCTATAGAGAAAACCCTGGGAGATTCTATAGGAACACTTGAGGAGCACCTACCTGGTTGCAGTCAGGAGAGTGGAAGAGGATAAGAAAAAACTTTCTGGAGAAAACATCTAAGCTGAGAATGGAAAGAAGAGCAGATGTTGCTGAAGTGGAGATAATGGTGAAGAATGTCCTGGAAAAGAAAACAGTATGTTCCAGAAACTAGAGGCAGCAGTGGGCAGGACAAATTCTCAAAACTTGTGTTACAAAGATTTTCTCATGTAGTCTGATTTAATCCTTTCCTGCATCTCTTTCTTCTTGTTTGTTTCCTGCTGTGCTTAATCAACAGGACAAGTTGTTGGGGTTTTTTTCCTGATTCCTCCCTAATGCAATTCCCCTCTCCCACTGTCTCAAAGTTGCCCAACTCATGATCTCTGTGTGGCCTCCACTGCCTTCATTCTTTGGAACCCTGAGTTCTCAGTGTTGACATAGACTTTTGGCCCTGTCTTCCCCATAATCATTGCCAGCTGATCCCCAGTCTCCCTCAACACATATACACACAAATATCTGTGCATGTGCATAATCGCACCCCCCAGAGATGACACAACAGTGTGCTGTATGTTCTTGTTAGTTCAATCAGCAATTATTGAGTGCCCACCGTGTCCTAGGCACTGTTCTAGGCACAAAACACAGTCCCAGCTTTCTTGGAGAACACATTCTGGTTGGGGAGCATACAACAAGGGAAGAAATAAGGGTATATGCCAGGGGGTGATATAAATTTATACATATCTGTGCACACTAGTACATAAATGATATTATACCATACATGATTCTGTGTCTTGCTCTTTTTCACTGAACTGTATATTAAGGGAGTCTTTCCTCATCAGCACATAGTGATCTATGTGATCTTTTTTAACCTCCAAGGAGAACTTGAGCAGCATGTAGAAGTGGCCTTCACTGTGTCACTTTCTGGAAGTGCTTAGACCTCAGCCTCCATACTACACACCATTGCTTGGCTCCACTTTGAACACAGGTGATATCATGAGTCACTTCTAGAGCACATCTTGGTCTCTCCCATATCCCAGTCTTGTTTGTACCTGTGGGGAAAGGGTATGCACCTGGCATCGGACAATGTAGCCTCTGTCTTCGGTCCCTAGCCCATAGCAATCAGAAGGGCCGTAATATCTTAGGCTTCTTTTTTAGTCACATACAAAAAAGTCCACATTCATATTTCCAGCCAAGGGTCAGGGGATGTACGGTCTGTGCTCGTCCCTTTGACCCCTTCCTCTGGATATGCCGTGAGGACATCGCAATCTCCCTACTTAGTTTAATAGAGTTTCCTTGTTGTTTGCAAACAAATTCAAACATCCACAGATACGCTTCTTTTGTTTGCCCCAAGTGATCAATAGTTAATATTTATAAGCCAGGACCCTCCCCAGACTGCAGTTTGTATGACAAATGCTTCAGAAAGCTGTGAGCCTGAGCCAAGTCACCATTAAATGCTCAACCCACCGCCTCCCGGCTCCGTGAGCTGGAGCAGCTTGCTCCGCGATTCCTCTCTCAGATCTGATCTACCTTACAGGGACTCCAGATCACTGGCTTCCTGAACATGCCTTTCTTCCTCTCACATGTAAGTCTCTACTTACTGTTGGTCCATCTATCTAAAATGATAACAATAATGACTCATTTACTGTGCATCTGCTAGGCATCAACCCCTACTCAGCCACTTAATAAACATTATCTCACTTGATCCTCAGAAAAACCTTTGCGGTAGAATAATGGGCTATTTCTTTTAGCCCAAGAATGAATGTATTTTTTGTTTCTTTTTTATACTTTTACTGGTATAATTTACACACTAAGAAATTCGCTCATTTTAAGTGTGCAATCCAATGACTGATATTAGTAAAATTACAGAATTCAACAACCATCACTACATATAATTATAGAACATTTCCATCAACCTAGTGAAAGATACTTTATACCCATGTGCCATCACTCCCTATTTCCCAGGAACCTCTAATATATTTTCTATCTTTATTTTTTTCTGGACATTTCTTATAAATGGAATCGTATGTGGTTTTTTGTGTCTGGCTTCTTTTACTTAACATATTTTTGAGGTTCATGCATATTGGAGAATGCATCAGAATTTTATTCCCTATTATTACTGAATAAGATTCTATTCTATGGATATACTACATTTTGTTTGTGTAGTCTCTGGTTGATAGACAATTTGGTTGTTTCCAGTGTTTGCCCTTGTGAATAATGTTGCATACATGTCTTTTTGTGGACTTAAGACAGGTTGAAATTGCTGCTCCCAACTCTTCATTCACTTAGAGTAAGATAATACTTTCACATCCTTTGCTGTATAACCTTGCAGTGTCTTCCCCTGTGAGCAGACTGCACTCCCTCGCCCTTAATGTTTGGGCTTGGCCATGAGTTATTCTGACCAGTGGATTATTAGCGGAAGTGGTAATAGGACAGTCCCACTTAACATACCATGAGGTGTGGTATGACAAGTGTCCACATATGGCTCTTGAGTTTCAGGCATCTGCCCCAAGAAGAACGTACCCCTAGGTTCCTAAATGAGAAGGCATGTGGAAAAGACCTGAACCCAAGTCCCCAGCCTTTGAAGCTAAATGCAGCTTATCTCCGCTAAATGCAATTGGCTCTAATAATTGCAGACCTATGAGTGAGAAAATCACCTACTGTTTTTTATTTATGTTCCTTTTTTATCATTGTAAGCCTTTGACTTTGAGAATGGCTTGTTATGCAACATTATTTCAGCAATAGTTGACTAATACATCTAACTACCTTCCCAATCTCTATGCAAATTATTTACAGTTACCTGTCCATGTACCATACATTATACATATGATATATGGTAAGACTTTACACATATGTGAATAAATTATCCTTTATCTTCTATGTGGTCATTTCCATGCCAAATGTGAAATTCTAAGTGACAGCCTTTTATATTAGAACCATTAAGTATAGTTTCAAATGTGTGGTAGGCACGCAAAGAAATTTTTAAATATTTTTGGTATATATAGCTTTTTCCTGGCACTAACAAAACTCTGAATGTTATCTTGTGAACAAAATAAATTATCCTTTTTATGTTCTCTTACCTTCTCTTTTCCATAGTCTACTTTCACCTATAATTTCAATAATCTCTTTTATAACCATTCTTTCCAGATCCTCACAATACCCAGTTTTATTCTCAACTTATAGATGAGTTTGTGAGACAGTAAGTGACCTTTTCGTCACAAAACTAGTATGGAGACTCAGGAGCTTCAGGCCTGGGTCTGACCACACACCCAGTACACTGCTCACACACCAATTGCCTCTAATCACTTCCCACCTGAGTCTTTATTATGTATGTATTTTGGCTTTTCTGCTCTCCCAGACAGTCCACCTGTCAGTGGGATTATAAACTTCTGCTCTTCCCATTTCCTTTCTGGTAAATTCTAATTTTGTTTTTATATTATTGGGCAGCCAACTTCCAAATCTTCTGCTATATGCCAGTCACAGACTGAGTGTTCACACGTTTTCTGTTCTCTATACCTTTGCTTTAGGTATATGGTCCTTTTCTTACATGAAACCTGATGCTTCAGTCTGTTTTTTTTTATTTCCAGGTGTTTTAAATGTGAAGTAGTGTGTAAGACTTCTCTACTTGACCAAATTATTCTATTTCCTCCAGCCTCTACAAACCCTTTTTAATAACCTCATCTGCTCCTCCATCAATTTCTGTTTCATGGGAATGGCTCTCCTTTGACATTTCTTTGTGTATAATGTTCTTGGGTATTTTCATAGGTCTCAGCCTCCATCCTTTCCTTTTCCTTTTCCCTGACACTTCCTTTTCAAAGACTGATGCTCGTAACATTTTGTGTCCCTGTGTATGAATTATTTCAACAAAGACCCTCCTCCATTCTGTATATGTTGCCTTTGATTATTTATTTGAGAATTCAAGGGGTTCACAACTCTTGAGATAAGTTTAAATTGACAAAATCTGGGTCAGTAAAGAGAGGATAATAAAGCCATTCTTCCTCTGCACTTATAGCTCTCTTTAGAATGAATTAAAAATTATGTGTCGAATGCTAAGAGTCAAACAAGCTAGGCATATGGCAAAAGATGGTAAGAAGCACTCTTTTGAACATTGCAGAAGCTGTGTTAGCACAGTAGAAAAAATAGAAAAGGTAGATGTTAATTTGACAATATTTAATGCAACAATCAGTACTAATTCCTATTGACCTTTCTGCAGCTTTTGTTCATCTATCCATTCAACATGTATTTCTTGATATCTTATTATAAGTTAGCAATTATCAAAGTACCTAGCCCATAAATTGACAGTCAATAAATACCCAATGAACTGGACTGAGTTGCTTAAGCAATGAGACTGCAAATACAATGAAAATAATATAGTCTGTTAAGCTTAACAATCTGTTGGATTAAAAAGAGGCTTTATAGTTACTGAAGAATGTATTAGGTACAGGAAATTTTAACCTAATCTCTCATTTACTTCTAATAGCTCATACTTTAAAGATAAGAAATTGGAGAGTAAGTCACTTAGGAGTGCTTTGGGTGAAGTACCAGGGAACCCAATCAACAATGGCCTAAACAAGTAGAAATTATTTTTTTCACATAACAGGGAGGTATGTGAATTGCAGGAGATGATAGAATAGGCTAAAAATATCAGGATCTACACTTCTGTGGTTCTTTTGATCTTTCTTTTCTTCCCATAGCTTCATGGTTATAAAATGCCTGCTGCAGCCTCACCTATCACTTTCGTATTTAAAACATAAATAATATGAAAAGGAGAAGACTGGTGCCAGGAATTTCTATCCATTTTAACAGTAGATTAAAAAGAAGATTTAATATTATGTAAATACTTCCTATGTGCATTGTCCTACTTAATCATCTTTTGCAGGACTATATCTTTTAGAGATTCTTTCGGTGAGGATCTGTGGTAGTAAAATTTCTGAGTCCCTATTGCCTGAAAGTTTATCTATTGACCATGCACACTTGAATTACAGTTGGGCTAGGTATAAAAATAAGTCCAAAGTTATTTTCCATCAGTGTCTCATAGATACTTCCCTATTATCTTCTTCAATTCAGTGTTATTAAATAAAAGTTTGGTGCCATTCCAATTGCAGTTAGTATGCCTTTTGTAATTGTTATCTTTTAAATTTTCTGTTTTTCTTTAGTGTTATGAAGTTTCATACAGTATCTGTAAATGCGGGTTTATTTTTATTTATCCTGTTGTGTACTTGATAATACATATAAATCTAAAAACTTATGGCCATCTGAGGTGTTGGAAATTTTCAATCATTTTTTTTAAATGTTGTTATTTGCTCTGGCTGATATAGCTCAGTGGATCAAGCCTGGGCCTGTGAACCAAAGGGTCACCAGTTTATTTATTTATTTATTTAATATATTTTATTAATTATACCATTACAGTTGTTGTTCTATTCCCCCCCTTCATTCCTCTCTAATTCCCAGTCAGGGCACATGCCAGGTCCCCAGTAGGGGGCACTCCAGAGGCAACCACACATTGATGTTTCCCTCCCTCTTCCTCCCTTCTTTCCTCTCTCTCTAAAAATAAAATAAATATATAAAATGTTTAATATTGTTTTTCTTCCATGCTCTATTTTCTTTTCCTGGAACTCCTATCGAATGCTTTTGTTTTCTTACCTATTTCTGTCTTTATCTTTATTTTTTCATACTTTTTTTCAAATAATAAACACTCAGTTTAGTTTAAAGCACAGCTGATTGCACTTAAATATAAAGAACACTAAACATATATAGATTGGTTGGCAGAAAAAAAGATGAGACAGGATATTATAGAAGAAAATATAAACACATTTTGTAGAAAAGTAACACATTTTTATGTCTTTGTAGATGTTTGGTTAAAACTGTATGCTGTGTAGCACACAGACATAGAAGTCAGAGAGAAAGCTCAAGTTACTTATGGGTTCTCCACAAAAGCTTGTGCTCTGACCCACAGAACGCTCATGGGATGCTCATCTATGGCTAATGGTTGCTGCCGTTCTGTTGGCTTCTTCACCTCAGGTAAGCTAGAACTGTACCATTCCCTGAATTGCTATTCCTTATTTTTCACCACTTGTTTTTTGTATGACATTCTGGAAGAATTGTTCAGCTCAACTTTTTGGCTCATTGACTCACTCTGCATCTAGGTCAATATGTTATTCAGATCATAAATTGAGCATTATATTTTTCAATAGTTATAAGCAGATTATTTTTCAATAGATATATAATACATGGATGATAGATTGATAGACAGACTCTTATGACTGACCGATGGTGTTTGCTATCAGCTAGAGGCTTAGCCTGGGTTGAGAAGCAGGAGCCTTGGTTTCTCTCCACTGGACTTCAACAAGGAGTGCTTGGGCTAGCTTGTGGAGTGGTTTTGTTTCAAGAGCCAATGTCTGAGAGACCCTTGTAGAAGCTGTATTACCTTTTATGATTTATCCTTGGACGTCCCCATAACCACTTTGGCCATAGTCATAAACCTGCCCAGATTTAAGGAATGGGAAATAGATTCCAGTTCTCAGTGGAAGATGTGTCTAAGTCACATTATAAATAGAGAACATGGCATGGGAGATGTTTTTATGGCCAATTAAAAATACAACCTGTTACATTGTCTTTCTTCTATGGCGGCCTTCCTGAGTTATTGGTCAGTTCATTTATGGCTCACTCATACAGCTTATTCCTTCTTGATGGGTAGGGCGATCTTATGACAGTGGCAGCCACTTCAGACTCACCGAGATGTACAAGGCCCAGAGGCCACCCATCAGTAAGCAGCGGTTTGGTGGCCTCTGCTTACTGATCTGGTTCCTGTTCTGAATTTTTTTCTATTGAGGAGGGCTCTCCATTTCCAGAACACAGAGAGTTCCCTGTGTTGTTTTAAAGCTTGGCTATGCTTTTCATTTTGGTGACTCGGCGTATGACTGGAAGATTTTAGCATTTTCTCAACCCACTGTATTGAACATAATTTCCTCAGATTGGAACTTTTATTGCCCACATTTTATAGTTCAAGAATCTGAGGCTCAGAAAGTTAAAGTTAAAAACTTAAACTCAAAGTTTTGCCTAAGCTTAAAATATTGAAATCAGTTTGATTCCAAAGTTATTTTACTCTACTTCCTTTCTTTCAAGTACTACAATAGAAAAATGAGACATTTCACCAACCAAACATATAAATCAATCCCATTCTCTTACAATCAAACCTCATTTATATAAAAAGTATTTTAGTATCAGTGGCAGATATGGCTTATGAAACTTTGACAGCTTGAACCCAGTAGCTTCTTATCCTGTGATTCCAAAAGATATATCTCACCATTTTATAAATTTTTAACAGGAAAAATATATGATTTTATAACTTGTAACTGGCACTTATTAATAGAAGAATCATAGGCAACATTCAAAATAATATTTAATTTTTTACAAGTACCATTTTAATCTTTATTAAACATTAACATGCATATTTTTTCATGTTTTCTTTTTCTTATACATATATATTTTTATTTATTTTTAATTGTTGTTCTCTTACAGTTGTCCTTATTTTACCCCCCATTGTTCTCTCCTACTCTGCCCACCCACCCCACAGTCAGTCCCCACCCTGTTGTCCATGTCCATGGGTCCTTTATACATGTTCCTTAACTAGTCCCTTCCCCTTCTTTCCCGCATTATCTCCCTCCCCACTACCCTCTGGTTATTGTCAGTCTGTTCCTTGTTTTCATGCCTCTGGTTCTATTTTGTTTTGTTCATTAGATTCATCTTATAGGTGAGATCATGTGTTATTTGTCTTCTACTGCCTGGCTTATTGGACTTAGCATAATACTCTGCAGTTCCATCCACGATGTCTCAAAGGGTAGGAGCTCCTTCTTTCTTTCTGCTATGTAATATTCCATTGTGTTAATGTACCACAATCTTTTGATCCACTCATTTACTGATGGGCACTTAGGCTGTTTCCAGTGCTTGGCTCTTGTAAATAGCACTGAATAACACTGCTATGAACATCAGGATGCATAGGTTCTTTTGAATTGGTGTTTCAGGATTCTTAGAAATTCCAGCAGTGGAATTGCTGGGTCAAAGGGCAGTTTCATTTTTAGTTTTTTGAAGATATTCTATACTGTTTTGCAAAGTGGCTGTATCAGTCACATTTCCACTAACAGTGCACTAGGGTTCTCTTTTCTCCACCTCTCCAGCACTTGTTGTTTGTTGATTTGTTTATGACCGCCATTCTGACTGGTAGGAGGTGGCATCTCACTGTGGTTTTAATTTGCATCTCTGATGCAAATGATGCGTCAGAGATCCATCATTAGCAGAGGCTAATGATGTTGAGCATTCTTTCGTGTCTTGGGGCCCTCTATATGTCCTCCTTGGAGAAGTTTTTATTCAGGTCCTTTGCCCATTTTTAATCAGATTATTTGTCTTCCTGGCATTGAGTCATATGAGTTCTTTATATATTTGGAGATCAAACCCTTGTCTGAGGTATCATTGATAAATATATTTTCCCTTACAGTTGGTTCCCTTTTCATTTTGCTGATGTTTTCCTTAACCACGCAGAAGCTTTTAATTTGATATAGTCCCTTTTGTTTATTCTTTCCTTATATCACTTATCCTAGGAGATATTATCAGTGAAAATATTGCTGTGTGGGATATCTGAAATTTTACTGCCTATGTTCTCCTCTAGGACTTTTATGGTGTCATAACTTATATTTAAGTCTTTTATCCATCTTGGGTTTATTTTTGTGTAGGGTGTAAGTTGGTGCTCGAGTTTCATTTTTTTGCATGTAGCTGTCCAGATCTCCCAACACCATTTGTTGAAGAGGCTGTTTTTACTCCATTTTATGCTTCTGCCCCCTTTGTCAAATATGAATTAGCCATAGAGACATGGGTTATTTTGGGGCTCTCTAATCTGTTCCATTGATCTATGTGTCTGTTCTTATGCCAGAACCAGACTGTTTTGGTTACAGTGGCCTGGTAATAGAATTTGATATCAGTATTGTGATCCCTCTCTCTGTTCTTCTTTTTCAAAATTGCTGAGGTTTTGGGGAGTCATTTATGGTTCCATATAAATTTTTGAAATATTTGTTCTAAGCTTGTGAACTATGTCATTGGTATTTTAATATGAATTATATTGAATCTATAGATTGTTTGGGGTAGTATGGACATTATAATATTGTCAATTCTTCCATTCCATGAAAACAGTATATGCTTCCACTTATTTGTGTCTTCCTTGATTTCTTCCTTCAGTGTTCTGTAGTTTTCTGAGTATAGGTCTTTTACCTCCTTGGTTAGGTTTATTCCTAGGTACTTTATTTTTCTTGTTGCTATGGTTAATGGGATATTTTAAACCTAAAATTGTGTGCTTAAAACAGGACAAATGAACTCTGTAATCCTCTTCTTAATGATATTCCTGGATATTTTTTTCAGAGATCTCTAGTCACTCATAGGAGCTAGCTTCTTGCTGTGAAGCCAATAAGCATGGGTCTTGTCAGGATAGTACACCAGACCCAACTGTGAAGGATCTGGACTGTCATAGCTGCCCTGAAATAGGAATCATAGCTCTATCGTTATTATTTTAGGATAACTAACTTACTTAAAACACACTGTCTTAATCATAAATTGTATTTCTAATTTACTTTGAGAATCCTTATTGGACTCTTCTTCACTTTCATACCACCCAAGTCATTTCTGTTCCTTTTCTTCCTCATTGTCATCACCTTGCAACCTCAAATGAAACTGTTGACTAAGCTGTCAAAATGCTCCAGAGCAGTGGATCCAGCATGTGGACTAGTATAATTGCAAACAAAGCACAAGAAAAATATCATGCACAAAAATTCAAAACCATAACATTAGTAACTTTTTATTTTGCCTAATATATTAAAAGTAAAAATAGCTACTACCTACTATTATTCCTTACTGGGGATATGTATACTTTGAAAGATTAGGAAAAACATAAGCTCATACTTTAAATTTTTAACATGAAGAATTCACCACATAACATTTTTCCCCTTAGTTCTTTCATTTTCCCACAAGAGAAAAAAAGCTGGTTTGTATCTGGCAACTATGCTTTAGATAACATGAACACTTGTTTCTTCTCTTCTTCCAGTGTAATGTCACCCATTGTCATCACTAGACATCAGCTGGCATATCACAGTCCCTCTTCTGCATGGCCTATCCTCTTACAGGTTGACTCCCTTGAGTGGGTCTGCTGAGTGTACCTATAGTGACCGACTGCAGGACAGTTTTGCCTCACCCCAGGCAATGTCCTGCTTCCTTCACTCACCCATAAAACATAAAGAAGCCAACTATGTTGGTCATAACTAACAGCACAAAATCTGCCTGCCTAGAAGTCAATTACTATGTGTTTTCTTGACTTAGGCAGGTGTGCTGTGTAACCAGTAATCTCATATAGCTCAAAGACTTGGGGTGTTTAAGTACCTACATCTTTCACATGTGCTTTTCATCCACATAAATCAAAGTTTCAACACTATCTGCAGAATATCCAGTCTTACCACACTTCGAAGCATAACCTCTGGGAATCTAGAGCAAAGGTTTTCCTTCACCCCCTTCAAAGGAGTGTTGGGGAAAGCTATTGTGTTGGGGAAACCACAAATAGGTTTCCAGTTGCAGGATGCTCCTGGAGAAAGCACACTGGCCATACTCAGAAGGAGTGTTGACTTAAATTACTCCCAAGGCGAAGTGATCCCATGGTTAGCTATTTTCCCAAAAGAGAGGTGTCGGTTCTAAACAGCACACAATCTCAGCAATGTGGGAGAACAGAGTAGGTAGGTCATAACTCTGTTTACATGGGGGTTTTACATTATCAAAAGAGAATCCACCATTTCTAGTGGCAGCTGCTTTATTTTTAATGAACCTTATTATTAGATTCCATTAGGCTAAAGCAGTCATACCCAAAACATATTTTGCTAGACCAGACTACTGAAGAAAGAATTCCTTGGCCAGATAAATTTTGGAAATCGTCCATACAGCATCATCTCTTAAAGACTCGCAAAGCTCATTGGCACACTAAAGCCCATAGAAAACCTGCAGTAAAGAAACCTTCTATTTACTTTTAACCTAGAGTTTCTTTAAAGAGTTGGACTTCAGAACCTTTATTTTTTTAACACTTAGTAATATTTAGTAACATCTAATGGATACTAGTGTCTGCATACTTTGGAGAATCTGGACTAGAGACCAGATCTGCCATTCGCTCCGTTTGCACCTGATCTGTAGATCTTCATAGTTCATTGGTCAGTGCACATGGTAACAACTGAGCAAAATTCCCTCCAGGTGGTATTATAAGGTTTCATTATAGTCTGAAGAGCCACTAGTTTATTGCTTTTCGGAAGCTGTAGTTTCACTCTTCTGCCAGATTAGTAGCATGTGTCATGTGGCATTTTGTACATGACATAACTCCTCTTAGACTTTGATGACAGGAGTGTGAGCCACATACTGTGGCAGCTCACGCAGCACCAACCATGACACTTTACACATATTAGGTCTCATAACAAATTTACTGAATTAGGGTGTAACTGACTTGAATTTTTCACCATGAACAGGTCAATCCTTATCTTTGGGGCTAATTCTTGACTAAGCAATTACACAGGCTTCCTGTTGTCTCTCCCATAAGAGTTCATTAAACTCAGTAGCCAATTACTGGGTGGCCATGAAGAGTTAAGCTCTGCTTTATGCTGTGTCCACTCTGCCCTCTTCTGGATGAGCCCTCTCCCTCCCATTGGCAAAAGTAGCCTGACAGTACCCTTGTTAATTCCTTCTTATTTCTTCACCCTGAATACTCTCCGCACCCTTTGGAGAACAGAAAGGGGAGAGAAGCAAATAAGAATCGAAAGATGAAGAGTGCAATAGGCTTAAAAGATATTCTAGAACAGCTGTTCCCAACTCTTTAGAGAATATAGACCTCTTTCTAACATCGAAATATTTACAGGCCTCAGCATAATTGGGGATATGTTTTGAGTACCTATTAACTGAGAAAACATGAAACAAAAAGTTATACTAAATTTAGGAACAATTTGAAGCTAGAACCTTTCAGTGTGAAGACAAAAATCCAAACTTAACCTGGTTTTAACAATATGGATTTTTTTTAATCTCATACCACAGAAGGGCATGAGGAAAGATGTCAGAGAGATCAGCTTTGTCATCATGGACCCAACGTCTTCACATCCCACCACTCTGCATCCTCACTATGAGTTTTGTCCCCAGACTGGCAGCCCCACAGCTGTGGCACTCTGGCTGTCACATGCAGACACACATCATAAAGGTAAGAAAGTCCATTTCTCCTCCTAGTTATCTCTTGTAAAAGGCACATTGTCCCTAGAAGCCTCCTGGAAACTTTCTCAAGTTTCGTTGGCCTAAATATGTATAAATAACCATTTCTACACCAATCATGAGCAAAGAGTAGGGTTAACTGAAACAATTCAGGTTTACTCTCGGAGCTAAGATTGTGGTCAGCTTCTCACATACCTGGGTGGAGAAGATGGAATCAGGTTCTGTCTTGAAGAAGAAGGGAGGGATATACAATGGGCAAACAAACAATAGTGCTGTTAAAATACTTTCCACTGAAAGTTCCACAATACTCAACTAAAAGTGGTTTAAACAACTGTAGTTTACTTTTTTTACGTAATAGAAATATCTGAGGTAGATAATTCCAAAATTGGTTCAGTGGCTCACCAGTGTGAAGGCTCTGGATCAGCTGCTCAGTAGTTCTCTTGACTTTCTCCTCATACTTACAGGTGGTTGCTTTTGCTCCACACACTTTATACCCACAGGACAATAGGAAAGAAAGAGAAGAGAGGGAAGGGGAGGAAAGGCAGGGAGACAAGGACACAGAAAGGGATGACAGTTCTCTTCAAGCGTTCTCTTAGTCTGGGCATTTCTAAATAAAGAGACTGAGCCCTGGCTGGCATAGCTGAGTGGATTGAGCACGGGCCTGCGAATCACATGATCACAGTTCGATTCCCAGTCGGGGCACATGCCTGGATTACAGGCCAGTTCCCAGCAGGGGACTCATGAGAGGCAACCATACATTGATACTTCTCTCCTTCTCTCCTTCCCTTCCTCTCTAAAGATAGATAAATAAATAAAAATATTTGAAAAGATAAATAAATAAATAAATAAATAAAGAGACTGAGACAAAGTTTTGTGAACAGATAGTTGGTTGGACAATGTAATTCTCTAGTAAAGAAAACTTTAGGATATGGGCAATGAAACAGAAATGGACAAAAAGCCAATACAGAGTGCATTTTTGATGTGGCTACAACTGTGGGAAACTTGTGCTCAAACCTATTGGAACTTTCTGACAAGCTTATACAATGTATCTCATGCCTGTTCACTCACAAAACAAAAGGAGAAAGGGTTTATCACCTGTGACCTCCCAGTAGTCAAGGTTTGCTTCACAGGCATGAAGTTCCCCATTCCTCCATGTTACGCTTGAATGAGGGAAGAGATGAGATTTCCTTGGATTTCTAGGCTGCAGAGTCAGAGAAGCCCCAGAGCAGAAACTGCAAACAACACTGCCCGGGCTCAGATGAGGCCCCATCAGTCTGTACCTGCACTTGCAGACACCGGCTCACACAGAATTAGTGGTCCAGCAGAGGGGCCAAGGGGATTCTGAAGTTGTACATCAGAGGTGTCCAATGCAGATTCTCTCTACATTAGGGAGGAAAGTCATTCCTTGAAATACTCAGCAGATACCCTCTGTGTGATGTCTCGTGGTTTCATTATTTATGACTGGGTGTCACACTTATCCATAAATACAAAGGAAGCTACAAACGAGTGTAATTGCTATTTTTAGCCTCTAGAACAGGGGTGTCAAACTCATTTTCACTGGGGGCCCCATCAGCCTTGCAGTTGCCTTCAAAGGGCCAAATGTAATTTCAGGACTGTATAAATGTAACGACTTCTTAACCACAGGCAAGGAGCACGGGCACTGCCGCTGGGTAGAAACAAAGTGCTGGGCCGGATAAAACAAAGTGGAGGTCCAGGTTCAACCTGTAGGCCTTGTGTTTGCCACCTGTGCTTTAGAATAAAAGGCAGGCTTTGTCAGCAAGACGCAAGAGGGTAAGATATGTATTTCTTGATTCACATAAGGTAATCCTATGAACTCGTCAATATCCTGTGCTCAAGGAAAAGAGAAGAGAAAAACAACAAAAAGAGAAAGAACGCCAAGATCAGCAGTGTCAACAGGTTGTCCCTCGGCATCCTGTCTTCTTCATAGTAACATAATATTTGGGACAGCACATGTCTGCCCAAAACAAAGACTCCAGTTCCCAGCCTCCTTGACAGCCTTGTTGTGCATGTGACTCCAGCCTGGACAATGAAATGGAGCAACTCCAGGGTGAGAGTGAGAGGCCATTTGGAGCCATGGTGAGGAAGAGGAATAACAGAGAAGTGAGAGCACTTTATTCTGCTCCTGTTATGTTCCAAGCCAGGTCTGTTGCTTAGATGGTATTTCATTTTAGATCTTCACATGTACCTGTGGGAAGACATGACCTCTGTTTTGTCATTTAGGAACCTAAAGCTCAAATAAACATTTGAAATTTTCTTTAAAGACCGAGGGCTCCTATAGGAGAGGCCAGGTTATTTCCTATAGTAACTGTCATTGTGTTTCAGCATATTGCCTTCTCCCCTCCTCTCTCACAGGTGTCCTGAAGGTCTTTTCCTCTTCCCCATCCACTCCCTTAGTTGTGAGGGTCATTCACTTAGGAGCAACTAACAAAGACCAAGTGTCTCAAAGCAAGGCAGAGGATTTGGGTGTTTATTTGCCCTGGGAGGTTTTTCTACAACCAGAATCAGAGTTAGATCCAGTGGGAGGGAGGGAAGGGAGGTGAAGCGTGGGGCAACTGAAACAAATGGGAAGGAAAGGGAAGTTCAGTCCTACTGGAAAGGGAATTAGTAGAGTCTTTGCACCTGGGCAACCAGGGCCCTGAGAGCAAAATGAATCATGCTCAGTGTCACCAACCTGAGGACAGTGCCAGGTCCTCCAAGTCCCAAGTGACCCCACCATCTACATAAAATCAGCCATCTACCAGTCCCAATCCCAGTGGAGTGGCAGATGGACAGAAGGGAGAGGCTCACCCCAACCAAAGGGGGTCTGGAAAAAACCAATTGGATATTTCCTGATGAGCCAGGAAAGCAGTGTACACCTCACCCATGTCATCAAAGGCCTCTTAGTACAGGCATGCTATGAGGTGTGTTAAGTTTGGTTTTAAAATAGAAAGTTGGTTATTGTGTGCACTAATTGGAAGCAAAGGAAGCACTCATCAGCTCAGGCATTAAGTGACAAAAAGCTAAAGATGGGAAAAGAAAAGGAGGGATGAAATGGACGGCATTAAGAAGAAAGATTGGACGAGGTTTAGTGGTTGGCAACATATGAAAGAAGAAGGATAAAGAAGAGTCCATGACCCCAATATTCCCAGCCCCAATATTCACTGGGGTGAATAACACTACTACAGACAGAAATAAACAAGTAAGAAGCATAGGGGTTAGCATGGAAGGAAAAATCTATACCTTCTGCTTCAGACAGAAGGAATCAGAAGTAATATTTAGACACCCACATGGTAATGCTCACTAAGCTCAGAAGTGGAACTAGAACTTGGTGAAGAAATAAGAATGGAAGACAGGTCTGAGTCCGTTTGGCTATAAGACCTTGCAGTATCCTGGGTACAAGATTAACAATACTGCTTTTGGCTAGAAGCTCATCTGAACTCAGCTGATATGTTTCTACTACATGACTAGGCTCTCACATAGAGAAATTGAAAGGGAAGGAGGCAAAGGGCGGAGACCAAAACCTTTTGGACAAAGTTCAGAGGATGGACAGTAGTGCTAAATGCTGCAAATGGTGAAGGGAAAGCAAGACTGGGCAAAGGTTACACATTTGCAATTAGGAGAGCCAAGCTGCCTTCGCTAGTTCATTTTTGGTAATTTGTGGGATCCAGGATCAGAAGGGAGGGTATAAGGATTGGAGGTGCAGGAAAGACATAGAACCAAAGGCATGAACTTTCTGCTTTGGAAATCTGGGGCAGCACCTACTATTCTGAGATCATTATAGGGGAAAACTCAGCACAATTCACTCCCAGTTCTCCTGGAATGCAAACGCAAGGAGGATTTTGTGAAGGGAAGGGGGACCACAGGGTGCTATATCGAGGGAGCAGCACAGTTTGCTTGTCTTTTGTCCCAGGACAAGAGGTGTGTTAAGAGTCCATATTAAGCAGAAAGGATGATGGTTTTGCAGAAGCCCTGTTAATACAAAGGGCCCAGGTCCTAGAGCAAAAAGTGGATAGAGGAATGATGCAGTGGTAGAGGAAACTTTGGAAGAAAGAAAGGGTATCTTTTCCTCTGATGCTGGGAGGGAGGGAAAGATGGGAAAGATGTAGCCAAGTTTGAGCGTGAAAAGATGCTAAGAGAGACTTCACAGGAGAAATGACTAAAGTCTGTTGGATCTTTAGTGCATCCCCACTGTATGGTCAGAACAATGGATGAATAGAGGGGCACCCAAGCAGCCACACAGCTGCAACGGGATTGGCAAAGTTAGTATATTCATAAGACTCAGGATAGGACCTGAGAAGCTATAATGTGCGTGGAGGGGGGTCTTCAATCCCATTGGAGCCCCATCACGTTTTCCAGCAGCTGTAAAGTAGAAAGTACCTACTGTTTTAAGATTACTATAGGGAGAAACTCAGCCCAATTATTTCTCTTCCTCCTGGATTACAAATCAGAGAGGTTATGTATATGGTAAGCAAATGCCAACCCAAATGAACTGATCAGTAAAAATAATCATAATTTTTCTACATTAAAGTATGTGAATATAGGGTATAACTGAACAGGAAATTCATAAAAAGAAGATTCAGATGTGCATATCAAGAGCTTCAACCTCTACATGTAAAAGCTTAGCCGTGGTTGTATAAATTTAGCTGAGTCCAATTCTAGACAAAACCTGAGATGGTGAAGAAGGGAAGCTTTGTAATCACATAGGGAGCTTTTGACTACACCAATGAAAACCTAACCTGAAAGGACTTATGGAATAAGGAAAATGAATTCTCTCACATATCAAGAAGTTTCAAAGCTAGGTTCCAAAATTGATTATTCAGTAACCGGATAAAGTCACCCATGGACTAGATTCTAACCCGTTTACCATGCCCCATCCTCATCTTCTCAGCATGTTCTCCTCAGCCATCTTTTCAAGTTCCCAAGGAGGCCACCCTAGTTCCCATGGGGAAGTGGTTACATGCAGACAATAACATCTCAATACAGGAAAACTAGGGATCATTTCCTCCTGTGCAATTCTTCTGAAGAATAAGAAAACTTTTCCCAGAGCACCACCCTAAAGCAGACTTCCACTCACTGGCCAGACTGGGTCACATGCCCACTTTTAAACCAATCACTGGCAAGCAGATGAAGAGTATATGATAGGTGTAATCAAACAATCCCTGGGTACTGGATATTGAAAAAAATCAAGGTCTTATTAGCGAGAAAGAATAGAGAAAATGACTGTTAGCTGAGTGGTCAGCATTGCTTATCAGGCAAAGAATCACAACCAGTTCACAAATGAGGAGGGGGTTTTGTATGGCCAGCCAGGGACACAAAATAACTTCAAGGTATCTGACCTAGTTACTCAGCTAAAGTCCATCTTCACATGGCCAGTAAATAAGCCCTACCTTTAAACACTTTAAAACAATCATTTCAGTGAGGCAGCCTGGTAGAATAGGATTAGACAGATCTATATACCAATCCTAGCCCCATGACATGCATTTACATAAGTGACCCTTGCCACACCATTCCAAGGTATCTTCTTCCTCTCAAAACCTGTGTCTATTGTGGGGATTAATAAACAAAAAATCTCAGTGTGTAATAAGCACTGTGAAATATGAGGATTGAGATTATCTTTTAAATGATAATCCAAGGATTATAAATGGACTGTCCTGGTTTATAGTGAAGACTAATCATTGCTAAAATTATCCTACTGAATGTAGCTGTTGAACATAGGTTGATAAGGGGATCAGTCCACTCTGGCATAATAAGTACAAACCTAAAAATATTTTTATTTTTAGCAAAGAACTACTGCAAGATACATTTGGTTAAGACCATAATAACAGACCAAAATAAGTACTCATCAGCAAACTGGACATCCTGCTTTCTGATATATAAGTAAGAATTTAGGGAATTTATTGAAATAAATGTAGCATTAGCAGAAACATCATAAATGCTTAGCCAGAATAAATAGGAACAGTCCATAAGTACAGGGTAACTTCCAAATTCTTCACATTTCCATCCATCTACATAACACTCTCATACTGACCTTGGTGGAGTCCCATTTTTAATCTCTACTTGATTCACCTTACCTTTCACCTTTTCCCAGTTCACAAAGAGTCCTTCACCCTGTCTCTGTACCTGCCCCAATGCACACACCTCCCAATCTGAACTGCCTCCTTCCCTCCCCTCAGCCTATAAAATTCTTCCCATCCTTTTGTAAAGTAAAAGAGTCAAGGACCCTGCTCCAATAGCCTTCTGTTAAGATCTAGCCCTCAACCATCTATGCTGTCCTCTGCTGCTTCATGCTACACTTAAATTCCATCCAAGTTCACACTGAGTCGTACTGAGGGGAATTGAGATAGCAAGATAAGGGCTCTTGAGTCAGACAACACCTGAGTTCAAATCCTGGATCCAGCATTTAGTAGCTCTTTGACTTGGGGCAGTTTTATCTAAATTCGGGAGGGCCTCAATTTCCTTATCTTCAAATTGGGGATAACAACAGATTTCTCCACCTAGTCTTATTGCATATCAAGTAAAATAATACATTTAAAGAGTTTTTCATAGCATGTGGTACATGCTATAGGAAAAGAAAATTTCAGTAATTGTTGTTGACCACCTGTTACAATTGACCACTCTCAAACTACTTTCTGAGTCTTGCCTCACTGGTGTGACTGAAATTCCTGTGGACAATGACCTGGAAGGACCTCCTCTGCCCAGTTCTTCCATCAAGTCTTCTTGGGCCCCCAAGACCTAGGCTGAGGTGCAGGTCATGACTGAACTTTCCCTCTTGCCACTAACACACACAAGAATCAGAGATGCCAGTTCTGCCAGAGCCCTAGGTCGGGGTTGTCCCAGATATAACTGTTCCCTTGTATGTTTTTAGGGAAAGTTCTAATAAGAGTAAAGAATCATGTGCTATTAACACTTTCCAGAGGGCAGAACTGCCACAAGGAAGCAGGAGGGCATTGGCCTCTGGAAGGCAGGGGAGAAAGAATGCCAATGGCTAAGGCAGACAGGAGCCCAGATAAGTAAAGGTAGGGGGACAATGAAATGAAAGTGAGGACAAGTTATTCCTGCAACTCAAAAGCATGAAAGATGAGACCTGAGGGGGAAGACAGAACACAAAAACCAAAGCTCCAATATGGGAGAAGTGAAGAGAATGTTCTGGGTGAAGATTAAGGGAGAGGGAGACCTCAGGCGCCAGGCAGAGAAGCAACCATTCCATACTGGAGCAGTGGGACTTAAAGAGACTCATGCCGAGCACTCCCATCATTATGCCATCTCTTCAACTTGATAAAAATACTGGAAGTTACACTCTGACAAAACATGGGGTGAACAAGAGAGGGGACGATATGAGAAATGGAGAACAGTAATGGCAACCCAGAAGGAAAGGACCTCCAGAAAAGATGTCTCCAAGCAAGAAATGAGAATGGTAGACTACCTGACCATTATGTGAAATTATGAGAAGCTCTTGGAAGATTTAGGAGGATCAGCGACAGTTATAAAGCAAACCAAGTAAGTGGGAAACAGGACAATTAATAGGAAGTAAGAAATGGAGGCAGTCATAATGCATCACATGCTCAACTGTGAATATTTGCCTAGGCATAATAATGTAAACACCGCTGATTTAAGTAAAAAATAAACTAAAATAGAACTACATTGGAAGGGTGGAAGACAGGAAGCAGGGGAGGTGAGGGTGGGGTCAGAGTACTAACTCCTCACCTATTAAACCAATAATAAATAAGAGTCAGCATATTCTTTAGAAATATAGAGATGTGAAGAGATTCTGAAAGAATGGGAAATGGTTATCTCTGGAGAGAAGCTTTTTGGGGTATAGTGAAGAGCAGGGGTGTACTGGAGCAGGAGACTTACTAGGCCTCAGTACTATCCGACTTTTTAAAATGTATAAATGTACTATTTCAGTAAAATAAAATTTCAATAACAAAAAAAGGAAAAGGTTAAGTTGACCAGCCTATTTGAAGTCAATGCACTGGTTCCTCACCAACTGGCTGCTAATTAATGTATTACTTACAGTTCTTTTCCTTTCTCTGTTTTAAATTTTTTTTTACTCTTTTTCTTTAACTGGAAGGGTTTTGTCTGTTTCTATCTTTTGATCTCCAATCTGTTTTCTCAGTTTGGATTGTTTAAAATTTGTTTTTGTTTTTAGCTTTCACATATATGCTATTTCTCTTTCTCTGTCAACTTAGCATAATGTCCTCAAAATCCATCAGTGTTGTCACAGATGGCAAGATTTTATTATATATATATACACATGTATGTATATACACACACATACATACACACACCACAATTTATTTATCCACACATTACATGCAACTATGCACACTTAGGTTGCTTCCATAACTTGGCTATTGTAAACCATGCTGCAGTGAACATGGAGGTGTATACATATATCATTTTGAGTTAGTGTTTTCATTTTATTTGGATTAATACCTAGAAGTAGAGTTGCTGGGTTATATGGTAGTTCTATTTTAAATTTTCTTGTATTTCCCATAGTGTTGCACCAATTTACATTCCCACCAAAAATATAAAGGTTACCCTTTTCTCCACATCCTGCCAACACTTATTTCTTGTGTTTTTGGCAATAGCCATTCCAATCGGTATGAAATGATATTTCACTGTTGTTTGATTTGCATTTCCCTGACGATGATGTTGAGCATCTTTTCATGTCCTGTTGGTCTTTTGTATATCTTCTTAGGAAAAATGTCTATTCAGATCTTCTGCATGTTTTTTAATCAGATTGGTTGTTTTTGTTTTTGTTTTGTTTTTTTTGCTATTAAGTTGTATGAGTTCTTTACATATGGGGGGACCCCAAAGAACCCGAAATTATCTTCTGGAGGTGGGCCCCTTGTAGTACAGGTTTCTACCACCAGGCGAGTGTTCTAGGAACCCATCTGTATCAGTGTACCAGCAGGTGTTGTTGTAAGAGGCTGTGAATTTTTTGAAGGTTCTTTCAACACATTTGCCCATTTCATGATGGGAGATTTATGAGCCCATGTGCCCACACAACACTGAGTATTCATCACTTTTTGACCCAAAATGGCATGACCCCAATGCCATACACTACCTATTCACCCAATCTCACACCAAGCAACATTTTTTCTTTCCCCTGCTGAAAAAAAGTCCTCACAGGGAAACATTTTGCTGATGTGGAAAGGTGAAACAAAAAAAAAAACAGCAGAAGCATGAAAAGGCATCAAAATCAACAACTTCAAAAACTGTTTTTGAGGTACTGGAACTTCCATTCAAGATGGAGGCATAGATGAACATGGCTCGCCACCTTGCACAATCACAGCAAAAATTGCAAAAACTACACCTAAACTACAAAACAACTATCACCCAGATAGAGAAAATCAAGCTGTATAGAAGGAGGACAATCAAAGCATTAAAGAGAAGTCACATTCATCCAGACAGGCAGGAGGGGCAGAGGTGCACAGAGGTGCATGCAGACATGGAGAAGTAGTGGTGTGGAAGGGCAGTACCACACCCATGTGTGGTGGATAAAAATTGGGAGGGATACCTCGGGAGTGAGGGATCACAGCTCCATACCAGACCACCTAGCCCAAAGTTCCAGTGCCAGGAAGATAAGTCCCCATAACTTCTCTCTGTAAAAACCAGTGGGGACTGGGGCAGTGGAAGTAACTACCAGATTTTCAGGCATCTCCTCTTAAAGGGCCCAAAATTTAGGACTTCCTTCCTCTTGGCTCCAGCACCAGGGCAGCAGCTGAAAGGGCACCAGTGGTATGCCTATAGGGAGAAACTGAAGTGTCTGGCATCAGGGAGAGTGCTGGGGGACAGCATCCTCCCATACAAAACTCCAGAGGCAAGGCAGTGGCATTGCCCACTTTCTGAGCCCTCCCCCACATAGAACCACAGAGCAGTGACACCATATTGGAGACTCCATCAACCTGGTTCATGTGGGTTGTTCTGCCCTGGCAATTACCTAAGGCTGTGCCCCATCCAACTTACAGGTACGTTTTTCTACAATAGGCCACAATACTAAGACAGGAAGTCAAAGCAGCTCTACCTAATACATGGAAACAAACACAGGGAGGCTACCAAAATGAGCAGACAAGAAATATGGTCCAAATGAAAGAATAACACTCCAGAAAAACAACAAAACAAAATGGAGATAAGCAATCTATCAGATGCAGAGTTCAAAATACTCATTGTTAGGATATTCGAGGAACTTACTAGGTACCTCAACAGCATAAAAAAGACCCAACCAGAAATGAAGTTTACACCAAGTGAAATAAAGAAAAATTTACAGTGAAGTGGACTAAGCTGAGAATCAAATCAATGATTTGCAACATAAGGAAGAAAAAAACATTTAATCTGAACAGCAAGAAGAAAAAAGAATCCATTAAAGCAAACATAGGCTAAGAAACCTCTGCAACAACTTCAAATGCCCCAACGTTCGAATCATAGGAGTGCTGGAAGGAGAAAAGGAAGGGCAAAAAATTAAAAACTTACTTGAAAAAAATAATGAAAGAAAACTTCCCTAAATTAGTGAAGGAAATAGACATACAAGTCCAGGAAGCACACAGTCCCAAACAGGATGGACACAAATAGGACCACACCAAGACACCTCATAATTAAAATGCCAAAGATTAGCCCCAGCTAGTGTGGCTCAGTTGACTGAGCACTGGCCTGTGAACCAAAGGGTCACCTGTTCAATTCCCAGTCAGGGCACATGCCTAGGTTGTGGCCCAGGACTCCAGTAGGGGGCATGTGAGAGGCAACCATACACTGATGTTTCTCTTCCTCTCTTTCTCTCTCCCTTCCCCCGTTTCTGGAAATGAATAAATAAAATCTTTAAAAATAAACATTTTAAGCTGCCAAAGATTAAAGAGAGAATCTTAAAATGAGCAAGTGAAAAGCAGATTGTTACCTGCAAGGGAGTTCCTATAAGACTCTCAGCTGATTTCTCAAAAGAAACTTTGCAAACAAGAAGGGACTGGCAAGAAATATTCAAAGTGATGAAGAGCACGGACCTACAACCTAGATTACTCTATCCAGCAAACTTACCATTTAGGATGGAAGGGCAGAAAAAGTGCTTCCCAGACAAGGTAAAGCTAAAGAAGTTCATCATCTCCAAGCTATTATTATATCTAATGTTAAAGGGACTTATTTAATAAAAAGAAGATCAAAACTATGAACAATAAAGTGGCAATAAATTCACAACTATCAGCAATTGAATCTAAAAACAAACTAAGCAAAAAGGAGAACAGAGACAGAATTACAGATATGGACGTCATTTGGAGGGTTGTCAGTAGAGAGGGGGAAGGGGGAGAATGGTAGAGAATGGGGGGAAATGTGCCAGGATTAAGTACAAATTGGTAGATACAGAATAGACAGGGGGGTGTTGAGGACAGTATAGCAAATGGAGAAGCCAAAGAACTTATGTGCCTGATCCATGGACATGCACTAAGGAGGGGGGATTACCAGAAGGAATGGTGGATACCAGGTGGAGGGGACAAAGGGGGAAAAATTGGGACAAGTGTAATAGCATAACCAATAAAATATATTTTTAAAAAACTGTTTTAAGCAGTCAAAAAAGTCTTGAATTGTTAAACAGATATGGCATTTTGAAGGTGACTGAAGTTTAAACATATAAAAATAAATGCGAAATTTTTATAAACAAGTTCCAGGGTTTTGAGAGTCCTCCCCCTGGTTACCAGTCGCTTATCAGGTACAGTTTGCAAATATTTTCTCCCATTCAGTGGATTTTCATTTTGTTGATGGTTTCCTTTACTGTACAGAAACTTTTTAGTATAATGTTGTCCCATTTATATATTTTTGCTTTTGTTGTTTTTGCTTTTGCTGTCAGATTCAAAAAATTATCACCAAGACCTATGGAAAGGAGTTTATCGTCTGTGTTTTTTTCTGAGAGTTTTATGGTTTTAGATCTTACATTCAAATCTTTAATCCATTTTGAGTTCATTTTTGTGTATGATACAAGATAGTGGTTGAGTTTTATTCTTTTTCATGTGGATATCCAGCTTTCTCAGCAATACTTATTGAAAAGATTGTTCTTTCCCCATTATCACATTTTATATAACTGTAGGTATCAGGACTAGCTAGAGAGCAGACAGAGGGTGAAGTGATGTCGTTTCAGAGGGGTTGCCTAGTATTGGCAACACTGTCTGTCACTTCCCCTCATGGTCACACCGACTTGGGTCTTCAGTAGTGGTCCTCTTTTTAAATACAGCTTCTCAAGTCCTTTTTTGGCACCCTAATAATAGTGAGCACCCTGGCTGGGGTTCAACTACAGAAGTTAATAGGATACAGCTTGGGGATGATAATCGTGAGGGACAGGATGGTGTTAAAAACACTGAAAAAAGGCAAGATCCAGCTCCAGCAGGGCCAAATATGTGCTAGCAGAGGAAAGCAGTAGAAATTAGGACAAAACGGGGTTCCTTGCACAAGTCTGCCGATAGTCAGCCAGCTGTGATTGTGTCTTGGAGAAACAGCATCAGTGAGGATAACTTAAGAGTGATGAAGCTTTGCTGCCTACAAAGCTCATCCCCTCTACTAACCAGTTGGAGCCTGTGGTAGGAAGACCCCAGTACTGCCGACAACGATCCCTCCTCCCTGTCTTCCCGCCTTTGCTTAGTCTCCTCCCACATTGTACCAGCCTTCTGTCTGAGTCCCTCTCAGATCACTTGCACAAAGGGAACCAAGCTACCATATTGTGAGCAGTTTTCAGGCAAAGACCCCTGTGATGAGAAGCTAAAGGCCTCTCCACAACAGCTGCACGAGTGAGTCTGGAAGCAGATCCTTCCTCTCAGTCAGGCCGGCAGGCGGCCGCAGCCCGACATCTTGATTACCTTCTCATAAGAGTCCCTGAGTGAGGACCAACCAGTACAGCTGCTCCTGAATTCTTGATCCTCAGAAGGCACACGAGATAATAAGTTTGTCATTTTAAGTCACTAAGTTTTGGGGTAGTTTGTTACACTGGGGGCCATGATAAGTCACGTAATTTGCCCAAGGTCTCATAGTAATTACAAGCCTTAGGTCTTGAATTCTACTTTTATAGCTCTTTCTACATAAGCACCAACTCACTCAACAAATATTTCAATGACTTTCGTGTTAAATAAAATGTCAAGGGTTGTTGGGCTCTACAACCTGTAAAAATGATGCTTTAAAAGAAACACCAGGTAGATGAAAATAAGCATTGGATGAAGCACCTTTTGCAACTGCTGAGTGCCCTAATATTTCTTGCTATTCAGGTTGCGGGCAGAGGCAGGTGCCACAAAAAAGAGGAAGTGTTCTGATCCTTGATTGGGGCTTCTTGCCAGCGTTTGGTCTTATCCTCTGCAGTGCACAATTTGTGATAAAATTGGCAAGAGAATGTATGCTCCAGTAACTTGGCCAATTGCATTAGCAAACACAAAGCCTTAAAGAGTATTATTCATGATAAAAGCTGACCAAGGGTTCTTACATTAGAAGAATAGGGGTGGGAGAGCCCTAATATATGTGGAAAACCTGAACACAACAAAACCAAAGGCAGAGGCATACAATGCTGACATTCTTTTGGCTTTTATTCTTGGAAACAAAATACATCTTTCCTGTTCTTACAACCACTGAGATTTTTTTCTAAGCCCAAGAAACCTCATTTGCTTATAAACAAATCCTATATTTCTAAAGTGGAGATATTCAAAATGGCTAAATGTGGACTCAGTTTTTCCAGATAGGGCCAACTTAGAGGCCTGGGAAGCAGGGAAGCAGGAGAACTCCACTTGGTGGGAAGTGGGAAGAGTAAATCAGGGACCCATTGGGCCGCTAATATCTACTGAATATTAGTGGACATGTTTTCATAATCATGAGCTGCTGTGAATGACCATCTCTTCTTTTACTCCTCAGCTTCCTGAAGGTAAAGGAGTGAGATGAGCCCAAAGCACTCAATAGCTGACCCCAGAGCCAGTAAAAATCTGTTCATTTATAAAGTTTCTTGCCCATAACTGGAGGAGAGAGTCCTCCACAAGTAAACTGTCTGAAAACTAATATGTATGTGTGTGTATGTGTACATATATGTGTGAAAACATATATGTGCTTGTGCATGGTTGCTGGGGTTATCAGTAAATAATTCTGCTGTGTCTCATTCCACTGACTTTCCAGTGCATGTGAGTAAAACAAACCAATAAAGCCTACAAGACTGAGTCATCTGAACCTTGCCAAACTCACCCAACTTTTTTCTTTTATTCTCCCCAAAGTTATGGTTAGGTTTCAGCTACAAAGGGTCCCCTTAGCCTCTTCTCCAGGTGGTGACATTTCCTGCTTCTCCTGCTTTACCCCCCTATCCTTCCTCTGTAAGGCTGGCTTTTTCTGTATTCAGATCCCTGCCCACCCAATATAAAGTAAACATCCTCAGTACCCCTCAGCCCCTGTCTTCTGCTGAGTCACTGTTGACTGCTTATCACCATCAGAAATTAACTCCATATTTATGTAATGAAAGCATAATATAACCTGACCATTTACTGAGCAGTTTCACATGCCAAGCACTGTTCTAAGGGCTTGTTTCATAGTAACTCATTTAGTGCTGCTAATAATCCATTATGCCCATTACAGACGAGGTAACCAGCACACCGACAAGTTAAATATTTGAACTGGTGCAGCTACTTAGTGGTTAAGCCAGGACCAATCACAAAAATTTGTATGTGTCTGTCTTCCCATTAAGCTGTAAGCACCAAGGAAGAAAGACCTTTGCAGGTTTTGTTCACTTCTGTATATCAGCACCCACCCTGGCACATAGTAGGTGCTCAGCATATTCCCCTTCTAATTGCTGAATAAACATGAAGTTTTCAAAGCCCTGCCCCTGCTTTATCCTTTCTATTTTCTGGGAGATGTATGTAAAGTTATGCAATCATCTATTAACTTTTTAAAAATATTTTATTTATTTATCTTTTTAGAGGGGAAGGGAAGGAGAGGGGAAAGAAACATCAATGTATGGTTGCTTCTTGTGCATCCCCTGCAGGGAACTGGCCTGCAACCCAAGCATGTGCCCTGACTGGGAATCGAACCGAGATCACCTCGTTCGCAGTCCCACACTCAATCCACTGAGCTACACCAGCCAGGACCTCATCTACTAACTTTTACCACGTCAGTGATCATGAGATCTCTGCTCAAAGACCCCAGCTACTCAAGTTAAGTATCAAAAAGTCTCCTCACGTGGGTGCGCTCCTGGTGTTGAGACAGAAGTGTCCTTTCAGCCCAGCCAAGAGCTCTGCCAGCTCTGAGTAGACAAAGGCACTATGCTGCAGGCTCTCCAGGCGTTCGTCCTGGGACCAGAGTCTGTTCTGTTTCTCATTGTTTCTTGCTGGAAGCCGTGCCCTCCTGTGTGATCTGTGCAAGGACCATGTGGAGTTTTACAAAATTTCAACACTCTCCTAGTGGGTTGGGCTGGGTTCTGGAGAAAAGACCCTCAAACATTTGCCAGGAAATAACAGGACCAGAGCCCTGGATCCTTTCGGACATTCTCAAGAGAAGGGATACATGAGGTCTCTGGTTTTGAAAATAGACAAAAAACAGGGAAAAAGAAAACAGTAGGGTAGCTAAATATTAAAATATTCTCACTAATAAGAAAATGAAAAATTTACAATTTAACTAAGTGCATTATTTCCCAAGGGCATTCTGTCACTCAATGTTGTCTTCTGGATTCTTGCAAACGTTCAAAGGTGGGCGGGATTAACGCTCCTGTAGCTGAACATCAGTGAGCCTCCAGCTCACACTCCCAGCGGAGAGCTGAAACCAGGGCTGCACGCACTGGCACCCAGCACATCGACCCCTCAAGACGCAGGCGCCTCTCTCGATCACTTCTGAAAAACCATTGAGAGCAACCCACGTGGGAAGATCCCCTCTCCTCCAACCCCAACTCCCATCCCTGTTCTCCAAGCCTTGGTCTGCGCGCCTTTCTCTCCGCGCTCGCTCAGCTGTCGCACGCTCCTGGAGGCCTGGGAGCAGAGCCTTCTGTCCACTAAAAAGGAGCGCGTGGTGGCTGGAAGGAGGGCAGAGCGTGGAGGCCAGGCAAGTGGTACAGGCACGGGATCCCGAAGACTTCTGAGCTTGGCTTTACCAAGCTGCTGTGTCCAGGGTCCTGTCCCGGTAGGAAAAGTTTAAGACTTAGCAGAAGGAAACTACGGAGCATCTTCCCTGCGCTCAAAGTTGTGCGAACTCAATGAATAACACTCAGCCACTGCCTTCGAGGCGCTCAAGTCTGATGGCCTGCACGGGCTGCGACAGCGCTGCACACGAGGCTGGGGAAGAGGACATGAAAAGGAGAGGGTGTGTGAGTGAGAACATAGAAGGTGTCTTAGTCCAGCCCAGAAATCAGAGAAGACTCCACAGAGGAGGTGAAGCCTTTAAAGAGGTCTGAGGTACGAACAGAAGTTGGGCAGAAGGAGAGGGGAAAGTCTCCCTTCAAAGGCCCAGAGACAAAAGAGAAGAACACGCATCGCGGATCTTACTGGGGCACTGGGCAGTGGGTGGTGTGAGCAATAGATAGGGTGGCAACCTCTCCTTCACTTCTGCAGGGACCGCGTGGATTCGCAGTCAGAATCCCTGTAGCTCAGGGGTCCACATATTAGGCGTAAGCGAGCACGTTTCAAGTCTTGAGTGACTGCTTTGCGCCGAGATGCGCGCTGAGGCTATCCGCCTGAGCTCTAGGCAAACTGGGAAGCGAAAAGGCCGTCTCAGGGATGTCTCTGCTCTGGACAGTGGCCTGGTGGCCAAAAGCCCTAGCTTCCAGCTGTGATAAAGTAAGAGGCGCCTGTACACGACCTCTGTTCTAAGGCTTGTTCCAGCAGTGACCAAAGCTGCTGCTTCTCTCCAGGGGCCTCCTCTCCAGGATTTCTGCCTCGTTGCCTAGGCCTGGCGGGGAGACAGAGCTCAAAGAGACAGGCAGCGCAAAAGAGTTAGGGGAATGGGCTGAAGACAGCACCCGGTCAGGCCTCGGGATCACGGGAATTCTGAGGAGTCCTGAATAAACCCACGGCCAACCAGCACCATGTAATGGGTGTATGTGGCTGCGCTGGTCGTTTAGGAGACTCCACGAAGCCAGGGCCCACCCCACCCAGAGTTCCCTTGCAGCGCTGAGTTCAAGTCCCAAGGCCAAGAAGGGCAGGGGAATGGTGATGCCCGCCGGGGTCAATGCATCCTGATCCAGCCACCCTGGGGCTCGGGACCACTGGGAAGTTGGGTAGTGCCCCGCGCAACAACTGCTACCCCATCTTTTGAAGCTTTTGGTACTGATCTGCTCCAGAGTCTGGAAATAAGAACTAGGGCGGAGTGTGAGATGTTTAGAGAAAAGCCCGGGCGCGGCAGTAGGAGGAGGAAGAATTGAGAAAGTGAAGGAGGACCTGCCCGAGCTGCCTCAGGGCAATCCGTGTGAGTTGGCCTGGAAGCGGGGAAGAGAAGAAGGGTCTACGACACTGTGCCAGATCCCCTGTCTGAGCAGTTTCCAAGAGGCTGGTTGGCATTAACCCAAACTTCTGAGTGTGGCTTCAGTGTCCCCTGAGGGTTCTGGTGTGCGAATTTGGCCCACCCCCGCCGGGTGCTAGACCCCGGCAGACTACAGCATTTCCGTCTTTCCTTCCCAACACTGTCTCGATTCTCCGGTAGGAACTCGAATCTCCTGACCCCTGGGCTGAGTCTGCAGGCTAACTCCACTTAGGTAAAGGTTACCTGCGAGTCTCCGGGACTGGGCTGAAAAGAGCTTCCACTTTCTGGTACCCCAAGCTACATGAAACTTACAGAGAAAACAGGGGTAGAGGGCAGGCTGGAGGCCAGGACTCCAGCTGAGAGCAAGGCAAAGACCGCTCACCTCCTCTCGAGCCCACGCAGAGGTGGAGCCGCTGGCGCGAGGTGTAGGAGTTCACTCAAGGAGGCCAAGGTCGGATCAGAGCCCTAAGTGAATCAAGAACAGGCACGACAACTAGCCTCCCAGTTCGATTCATCTCCGTGGCTGGGTTCGATGGCTCCAATAATCTCGTCGAGAGTTCCGCGTTTAGCTGCAACACCAGGCAATCCGAAGTGGGGCCGTGTAAAATAGAAAATAATGAGGGTTTTCAATACCTGTACACCCCGTGTCACCATTTCCCTCTGGAGTCACTTTTTGCAAATGTCTTAGCCTTTCTTAACCTTAGTTTCCTAATCTGTAAAATGGGCGTAGCGTCCACTTCGCTGAAAAGCACACTAAGGGTGAACAATACCTCGTGTCTTTCTAATCATAGGAAGGAGAAACAAAGTCCTCATCTCAAACTTGACACACTATATGCTGAAGAAAGGCACTCTCTCCCTGCCTCCTTGTTCTCTGCCTGGTTCTCCCCCACCCCCAACCCCTCCCAGCGCGCGGAGCGGTGCTCGTTTCTGGTCGGTCTTCCCGAGAGAGGCTGGTGCAAAAGCCAATAAGCCTGGAACACACGCAGGTCCTGCTGGACCTGGGACAATGGTTTCCATTTAATAAATATTTCCCCCAAGGGCATTTCACATCGGGCAGGCAATTATTCAAAGGAAACAGGCGTGCAGGTCTGCTCTGCGGGTTATTTCGTCCTTTTTACCCGAAAATGCTCATCTGACACAAGAAATGAGTCTCGCTTTCTCGCTGGGTGGGAGGCACTGAGGGACAAACTGGCCGTGGGTGCGGATACAGACTGAGTCTCCGCTCTAAGGCCGCTGCACAGGGGGCAACTGGGAAGCCCCACGCCCTGCTATGCACCTGCTGCTGGCCTCCAGGCTACCTTTCCTGTGTCGGGAGATATGGAGGGAAAGTTGGGGGTTTAAAAAACACTAAAGACTAATGACATAAATAGGAATAGCGATGGAGATCTCATTCCCGCCCCCTCCAAGAAAGTGAAGAGCAGGTCGCAGTGCTCTTCAAAGCTCACCAACCGGGTTGAAACCTCCGCACTGCGGGACTCAAGGGTTTCAGGCATCGTCAGGAAAGGCACCCCGGAGCTCGCCCGGGGCCCAGCGCTTTGCCAGCGCGCCGTGCCCCGGGGCAGGGGTGGAGGCGGCACCTCAGGGACCTCCCATGAGACCGCAATCCAAGAACTGCGGAAGGGACGGCTGGAAAGTTTATTTTTCTTTTTAACCTCAGTTTGATATATTGTTTTTCTCGCCAAAGATCTTTGACAAGGGCCGGGAAGGGGGTAAAGTGCTGTGCTGACATTTCGAGACGAGGCTGCCCTATTTACCAACGTGCCTTCTCTGCTCCCTCCCTTTGCTACCCCTCTCCCGGGTCTTTGTATTCTAAGCCTTAATTCTCCTTTGCAAACCGGGAAAGACAACAGACACAAAGCGTTTTATTTGTTGACAGTGCCAGAAATAACACGGAGTCCAAGTCCCAAACCTTGGGCTGGCCGCTCTCTTCCCATCTCAGTCTCCCGCTCATACCTCTCCCCGCCCCCACCAGTCGCGCTCCCTCTAGCCTCGGCAGGCGCGTTGTCCTGTGCGCCCCCACTCCTCCTCTGCTGCTGATTGGAGCCCAGGTTGGGGAGTCACCGCCCCACGCTTATGTCAGAGTGCGTGCCGTCCCGGCCCACCTCGCCTTTGAACTTCGCCGCTTTTGGCTCCCATTCACCAGCCTCCCCGCATTCTCAGCCAGGTGCTGCGCTAGGCGAGGCAGCTCCGGGAAAGACACGGGCGGGGGGAGGGAGCTACTGCCGTAGACACGGTAGAGAAGAAAACTAGAGAAAGCAAAAGTGGAAAGGGGGAGAAGGAGGAGCTTCCTGCCCTCTCCAGCTAATTACCTGGCCACTTAATCCCAGAGACTCCGGTATTTGGGCCCCAGCGAGTGTCAGCAGCCCCCAAGCCCGGCCACCCTCTCCTCTCCTCCCCCGCCCTTCCTGTCCCCACTCGCCCCTCCGGGCCTGCCTGGGTGCGAAGACTGGCATGATCAGCTGAACTTTTCGAGGTTAGCGCTTCTCTCTGGCTTCCCCTCAGCAGTGTGGAGGCGAGGGGAGCGCAGAATCCCGGCTCAGGACGGACAGACAGACAGACAGACAGACAACAGCGTCCAGCTCGCCTGCAGAACCCCTGCACTCCCCACCCCCACCCGCCTAGCCTCCGGGACCATGTCCAAACCTTCAGACCACATCAAGCGACCCATGAACGCCTTCATGGTATGGTCCCGAGGCCAGAGGCGCAAGATGGCCCAGGAAAACCCCAAAATGCACAACTCAGAAATCAGCAAACGTCTAGGCGCCGAGTGGAAGCTTCTGTCGGAGGCAGAGAAGCGGCCGTACATCGACGAAGCCAAGCGGCTCCGCGCGCAGCACATGAAAGAGCACCCCGACTACAAATACCGGCCGCGGCGCAAGCCCAAGAACCTGCTCAAGAAGGACAGGTATGTCTTCCCCTTGCCCTACCTGGGCGACACGGACCCGCTCAAGGCGGCCGGCCTGCCCGTGGGGGCCTCCGACGGCCTCCTGAGCGCGCCCGAGAAAGCCCGGGCCTTCTTGCCGCCCGCCTCGGCGCCCTACTCCCTGCTGGACCCTGCGCAGTTTAGCTCAAGCGCCATCCAGAAGATGGGTGAAGTGCCCCACACCTTGGCCACCGGCGCGCTGCCCTACGCGTCCACCCTGGGTTACCAGAACGGCGCCTTCGGCAGCCTCGGCTGCCCGAGCCAGCATACGCACACGCACCCGTCCCCCACCAACCCGGGCTACGTGGTGCCCTGTAACTGTACCGCCTGGTCTGCCTCCACCCTGCAGCCCCCTGTCGCCTACATCCTCTTCCCGGGCATGACCAAGACTGGCATAGACCCTTATTCATCAGCCCACGCCACGGCCATGTAACCCCCAGCTCGGCCCGCCAGACCTGGAGGGCGGCCTGGAATCCGGGTTTGTATCCCGTCCTCTGCGCCTAGCTGGGGCCTGCGGACGCCTCGGGGCCATCCCTGCCGACTGCCCTTTACCCTACCCCAGACGCTGCCTCTCTCTTCCAAGGGGATGGTGGGAGCGTCCTACTGGACCCAAGGCGCAGACAGGTGCCAGAAACTTGGGAACATTATGACCGCTATACAGTTGCCCCTTCCCCAACTGTCCCAAATCAAATCTCCAACTGTACCTTTGGACAAACAAAGCAGGCAGTTTGCTTTATTTACGTCCCCTTCTCTCTTCTCTGATGGGCTTTGGACTCCAGAACTCTCAGATCTTGGTATTATATCTAGAATATGCATATATTTTTTCTTTTGCTCCCCGAAGAAAAGAGTCAGCTCTGTTTTGCCATCAGACACAACACAACTAGGTGCCATTTGCTCTTCATGTGTGGGGGAAAGGTTTAAAAGTTTAAAACTACAGAAAGGGAAACATTTCTATTTAAAATCATGTTATGATAGTGTTTGCTTTTTTAAAAAATAAAGAGAACCCACATCGTTATTTACTTTGTATAAAGCAGTGCTCCTAGCGATCTAAGTTTACTTTTAGACAGAATGTCGGGTTATGAAGTCAGGAAGTAGAAAGTGAACAAAAATTAAAAGAATAAAAACATCCTAAATGGTCACAAATGTTTTGACAATGTCTTGGAAATGGATTTTATCTTCTTATTCTGTTCATTTGTTGAACAAAGATGTTTTGAATAAAGACAATCTGTCATTGCAAAAAGTAACCTTTGATGTGCATAAAATCTGAAGTCAGGAGGGAGCTGGGAAGCTGAGAGTGCCCAGAGCAGCTCTAGCAGTGGCAACTGGCGGCTGGCTTGCGTTGGCAAGTGTGATGGTCTTCGCAAGCCAGGTGCAAAGGGGACTAGAGTTGCCCCGACCGTAGCCTCTGGATCTGCCTTTTGCCTCTAGAAGATACATGAGGGTATCCCTCCCTGGGATGTCACTCCATCCCTAATGTCCTTCACAAAGTGGTCAGACCACTTCAAGGGGCACGTCAGCTAAGACAAAGGCCGATCCAGACTTGTGAGATCTGGGTGCATTTTCTTTTTTAAAACCAAATTCCAAAAGAATGGAGAGAATCGCAAGTCTGCTGGGAACCAGTTGCGCCTTGAACACCGGGTCCTGCAATGTGTGTTTAAGTTCAATGATTTAGGGGAAGACCAGTGGAATCTACTTTTTTGAAAAGGTGTTGGAACATGCTGCTGCTGATTCCTCTGGGGGTTCGGGACTCGACACTGGTTCCCAAATTTAAAAAAAAAAAAAGTCTAAGAAATGCAGTGGGAGCCTTTTCACTAAGACCCTACGGGAGCCAAGCAAAAACAGAAGGCAACAGTGACACAGGCATAATCACAAAAACCTCAACTCGCAGCACTTGTCGTTCACCAACGCGGAAAAGAACCTTTTCTTCTACCCACTGGGTGAATGTTAGCTCGAACGTCGCTGTTTTTCGTGGGGAAAAGGACCTTCTGATGCCTTCCAGCACAACTCTTTGGAACTTGTTCTCCAAATCAAAGGGTGCTTGCTCCCCCAGCCCCCATCTTCCCACGTTCTCATTCCCAAAGTCTTGCTCACGCAGGGTCTTTGTTTTGTTTTTTGTAGGTTCGGTGCTTTTCCCCACTGGCTTTCATTTGGTGCGGGGACGTGAGGGCGGGGTGGGACGCATCCTAGCCGCGCGTCTGCGTCTGCTTTCTGCTGCTGAGGGATTTGTGCGCTTGCCTCTGCCGTTTCCAAAGGAGCCAGTGGCTGAAGTGCAAGGGAAACGTTGTCAGCAGACACCAAAGCCGAAACCCGCGGATTAGCATATTGTCCTCAAAACAATTAGAAGTGTTTGAGGTGTTATTTGGAGCCTATTCATCCGAGCCCCTTTGTCAAAGGGGGATTTTCATTATTAAAAAAAAGAAAGTTAGCAGTTGTCCATCTGGCTGAGCTGAATAGCAAAGTGATCCGTGTTGTATATGCATTTCTCATTAAGAGCTCTTTTGAGACCGATGTTAGAATTAAATGGTATAACAAAATTAACATACACGGGCGCTGAATAGGAGGGGACGCCTATAAATAATAGATAGATAAATAAATGAGCGATCAGGAGAAGGTAAACAAAGGCGGGCTGGGAGACTTGCATGGGGGAGGCCGAGCGGGCTGTGCCACGCTTATTTAGCATCACAAAACCCTCTTACAAATCAAGACAATTAGGAAGTGACTTGCCTCTGGTGGCCGTCGGGTCTGGGGGCTCCCGGAGCTTAGGGAAGCCCCTCCTCCCGACCTCTCGGAAGCCCAGGAGACCTAGGGCGGAGGTGCGGCGGGTTTGCTGTCTGATATAACCCCAACTGACAGTGCTGTCAGCAGCTCTGATCTCCCTCATAGCTCAGTGTCCCTTAACATACTCTAAGGTGAAGCTTACAGGGGTGTGGTGTCTCCCCGCAGAGCCCGGCGCTCCAGCGCTCTGGATACACAGAGTGCCCCAGCCCGGGAGGAGTCCCGAGAGCTGGGCCCCACCAGGCCCCCAGCCGACCCGAGGCAGGCATAGGCTGGGAAGGGTGGTATCAGGTGGGTGCTGATGGGCAAGGCTTCGGGAGGCGGCGCACGCTGGAAAACTGAAACCAGGGTTCTAACTTGTGCCTGGCCCTGGGGACTCTTAAGGGAGCTGCAGGAAGTTGGGGTGCACTGTAGCGAGGAAGCATCCGTGTGCCCACGGCTGGGCGACCGAGACTTTTCTCCAGTTAGGAGAGAGAAGGGGACCCAGCTTAGATCCAGGGATCTAACGCCGCGGACCTGGCTCGGGCCGTTCCGCCTAGCACATCTCGTTTCCTTCCTTCCCGGGGCTTTGTCCTACTGTCTACCCTCGTTAAGCCTGGCCCCTGCTTCGGCCCCAAAGGGCCAGCCTCCTGTGCCCGGGATGCGCAGAGCCTCCGCCAAGGTGCGCGGCGGCGACTCGCCCCAACAAACAGCCCAAATCCTGGTCTTCAAGCCGATGACAGGGGCCTATTACTGGCTTTGAAGTCAAGCGCAGACAAAAAGAAATCCCCTGGAGGGTGTGTGTAGGGGGGGCGCGGGGGGGGGAGCAGTCCCTGTCAAACCTGTTTGCTCACAACTGTCTTTTTCTTTCAAGAAAATCATTAAAGCAAACCTGTAGGGAGAGGAGGCCCCGCCCGCCCAGAGTCGAGGATAACCGCTTCTCTTCTGCGCGCGACGCTCAACCCAGAGCAGCCAAGAGTCCCCTTCGACAGACTCGGGGTGGTCGGGACAACACGCACTCTCGCTGCGCACCGGGTGCGGGACGGGGGGCTGCAGGAGGTGACTCTGTTCATCCTTCTGCTCTTGGTGCGCATCCCGCAGCCAGGGGTCCCGGACTTCTGCCCGCAGCCTTGGCCTGCCTGGGGGGACTTGGGCCTCTCGCTGACGGGGGCGGTTGCTTCAAGGGAACATAAAAATGACCTAAATAAGCGCCGCGCGTGTCCCCAGTCTCTCCTTTCCTGGTTACTTCCTGGGACCACCCAGACCCATCCAACACGCTGCTCAGGATGTCAGCGGGCTGCGCGAGCGCAGGCAGGGACAAAGTTGCTTGAGTTTTTAGTGAGAGTTTCTTTCTTAAACCTTGACAGCCGTTAATTCAGAGGTACAATGGCCACATCATCTTAGATGCGGGATCGTTGTCCCCCTTCTGCTCCTGGCCCTTTATGGAAAGCCTCTGCAGCTTTTCACGCGTTTCCCCAGCTTTGGATCCAACTCCAAAAACCTTTTATTTCTCCTTCCAGTTTCCGGTTTCTACTTAGATATCAATGTCCTTGGAACCCCCAATTTGATGGACGGAAAAGACCAGCTACTTAGACTAAATCCCTACTGAGGTGTAACTGACATCTGAAACTCCTTTAACATTTGCATTTTAAAACAGGATCTAGATAACCTCCAGGAATCTCCAGTCTTCTAAAGGAGGTTGATATTTCAGACAGAATAGGCCCTAGGGGACTTTCATTGCACCGCACTATCTAGGGAGGCACCTCCTCTGCGGGCAGCTTCTCCCGGGATCCGAGACTGCCAGGACCTGGAAAACTTGGCAAGCGAAGGTGCCAGCACTGCCCTAGAGGACTCTTGTTTCCTTCTGCTCCTCCCCAGCTCAGGCCTTGTTACCATTGTTCAAGAGGACAATGAATTTCAAATCATTTGAATTTGAATATCACGTAATTCACAAGATTCCTGTTAAGAACTCTCATCTCTTTATTTGCTGAGTGGATTGTGTGTGTGTGTGTGTGTGTGTGTGTGTGTGTGTGTGTGTGAGTGTGAAAGAGGAAGAAAGTGGGGCAGAAGGGGCCCATTAGATTTGGGTGGAGGAAATTCCAGGGCGGGTGCTTCCCGCCTCCGCCCCCTGCGTGCCCTCCTAGCCTCTGGCCCTGCCCTGGCCTCGGAGACCCTCACAGACCCAGCTCTGGGAGAGGTACTTAGGCTGGTTTCTTTCCCGGTGCTACGGAGATGGGCTTTGCCCTCGCACCAGGCGCGTTGATATTAAACCACTACAGAGTAACCAAGAAAATAATGAAACTGGAGACGGATGGGGGCCACTAGAAATCCTGGGATGTCAACACGACCAGAGACTGGAAGTAGCCCCAGCATAGCCCCGGCTGTGTGCACCGGGGGCCCACTGCTTGGTAGTGTCTGCCCTGGCACTGGGAAAGGGGCTGAAAGGGGAAAGAGGGAGCCTCGACATACCCTCCTCGCCCAGCTCCGGGGCCCTGCGTCCTGCTGAGCCGTCACCTGCGAGCTACTGGCGAGTCCCTGGGGCCAAGTGGTGGGAGCAGTGCTCGCGGGAGGCAGAAAGGGCTAAGGACATTCTTGGGCGGCCTCCACAGATTCTCCACCCTCCTCTCAAATTCCAGGGCTGAGTATCCCCTCGGAGCCCCGAAAGTCCCCAAGAGTCGTGTCGGAGTTGGGGAAGGGAACAGGTGTTCAGGCTAGAGACCGAAAGCAGTCCCCGAGTTTTTTGTTTTTTCCTACAAAATGAAGGAGTTGCGCTACTCTGGCTGCCAGTGGCCGTTTCCAAACTTTTTCTTTCTTGGGTCCGGAAGAGAAGCCATTCAGATGGGATCCACGCTTTCGGGACAGGGATAGAAGGAACTTCAGAGAAATCACCCCAGCCGGCCAGGCCACTCAGCCGGGAGCAGGGAGGAAAGCAAAGACCAGAACCGACGGGTGCGTGCCGGACGACCCTCCACACGAGGTTGTGCGGGGTCCCCCTTCGGCCTCCGGGGGACCTCTTTCGGCGCTGCCCCCCGCCCCCCCCCCCCGTCGAGACCCCAGCCTCTCCTGGATACCTTCTGGCCGGGCCGCACCCCCTAAGCCCCGGCTCCGCGGTCTCTGGAAAGGCATTGACATAGAGGGAAAGTGGGTGCGAGGTATACGCTCTGGGTACCGCGGGAGAGGCGGGCGCGGTGCATCCGCCTAGCTGGCGAAGAGTTGAGAGCCGGGAATCCCGAGAGCCGCTAAACGGCTGCGTACTTGCTGTAGCGGGGCCAAGCCCCCGCGGGTTCTCCGGACGCCCCGCCCGGGACCGAGGGAGGCGGGAGAGGGGAGGGAGGGGGCCGGCGGCCGAGACGCGAACCGCTGGTCCCCGTTCGCCCAGCACCCCCCGTGGTGCGGCGAGTCAATGGGATTTGCACACTCGAGGTGTAACAGCATCACTGCATTAATTACCATTTCCATTTCACGTCCAGATTGTTTACTTATCTGCGGGAAACATATGTCGGGAGAAGTTCACATTCCGGATTCTGCTCCGCTGCCCAAGGTGCAATTCCGAGGAGGCGGCGAGGGGGAGGGGAGGGCTTCAGATTTTTTATTACACCCTCTAGCCTTATCTGCCGCTGTAAATTATGAGGATCCTCTATTGAGCGGCATATGGAGATTATATACTTTTTTGAATATCGTTTCCCAAAGCCTGCAGATTTTCACTTTGAAATGAAACAATCCTCCCCTGGCTCCCCCGGGGCCTGCAGCCTGCCGCGCTCACCCGCGCCGCCCGTGGGCCCCTGTCTGTAGGACCCGACACCCACCCACGTCCCCGGGGCAGCGGGCAGCGGCGAGTGGAGCCCTATTTCCCACGGTCGGAAATAATCCATCTTGTAAAACCCATCCATCAGAAGTGTTTGAGAACCAAGGCTGCACCCGCGCTCTCTTTTCAGCACCTCACTCCGGACTTCTGCACTGTTTGCGTTTCTTTACCGTTTTGTGTACCCGCGTAGACGCGAGCCCACTTCTGCCCTTTTCCTGCGCTGCAAGACTCCAAACCAGCCGCGAGGGCTGACAGGTCCACTCCTGCACAAAGCAGCCTGCCTCGTCCTCACGCTCCTTTTAAAGTTTCCCAAGTTCATTGGTCTTGGAACTGCCAATTTTGGCTTCTTTGTTCGGGGAGCGGCGGAGGTGGCAGGGAACGTGCCCACGCTGGAGACCGCTTTGGCGAGCCCTGAACGGAGACACTGCGTGGAAGTCGACTGCCTCGTGCTCTGGGATAAGCCAGACCCACCGGGGCAGCGCGGAGCGAATCCCGTCTTTCTTATCTCTCCGAGAGCCTTTTCAGGCTGAGATCAGAGAGGGAGGGAAAAGGAAGAGAGAATCATTGTTCTTCTCGCTCTCTTTTTTTTTTTACATTTAATATACCAAGCCACGCGTTCAGGTCATTTGTATGCTTAATTTAGTGATAAAAGTCAATAAGCAGAATCACAGGATTCTCCCTTCATTTTATTTCTTTTGACCACATTTTCCCACAGTAATTGCGAAAACAGTAAAATATATGTGTCCCTGTTTTTTTTCTCTTCAAGCTCCGTCCGTAGTGCAATTGTAATACGTGGGCTTTTGTAATGCAGTTTGCTCTTTTTTAAGGATGTAAAGAAAAATATGCCTTTTATGCCATTATTTTCATTTGTTTGGGTTTAGTTTGCAGGATTACACACACTCCGCATGGAGACACTCAAAAAAATCAAAAAGTCGAATTCCAAAATTTCCTTGAAATGCCTGGTTTTGTGATTGTAAATATCTCTTGGGAAACCTATTGTGATGTTATAGGAGGAACAATTAAATTGACCAAAACAATGAAATTAAGGCAGAGAAAAGGTAAAACAGTAAGCTGGAAGAATAGGGAACTAAATGGATGCTATTCCATTAAGTATTGTTTTGGGTTTTCTAATTTTTGCAAGACTTCTAAGAAAATTGTGAGGTGTCACTTCTCTCTCCTGGATCTATCTGTAATTGAATCTAGGTCACTATTCTAAAGCAAGAAAACTCTGCTTCCCACTTTCCTACATCAGGCTGAAATTTGGGGGAGGGACAAGGGTCTTGCAATTTCATTTAAAATGTAATGGTGGATGAACTGATAAGCAAATAGGGGAAAAAAGAGTCTGCTTAAAAGAAAAAAAAGGCATGGTTTTAATATGCTCCAGATGGGGAGAAAATGATTTACATGAGAGTTTATTTCCTCTTTGCTGATATGAAAGAATTACAGATACAAAACCCACTGATCTATAGAATAAAAAAAAGAAAAGAAATGTTATTTTCCTGTAAAGGTGTCAGTTCATTTATATTCATTTAACCATCCATCCATCAACTCACTTTCTCACTCCTCGCACATTCTCTCTGGCTCTGTTAAACCTTCTCCTACTAATACACTTCGCTAGAATATGCAATGAAGTTTTATTTCTTAAAATAATGTGAGATGGAGCTGAAATAGGTGAAGAAGGAAGGTTTTGTTGTTTTTCAAGTGTCCCTGATAATTGAATGTTATGATTTTAGCGCAAAATTTTAACCACACTCACTTTTCATCCTTGCTGCAGTTTGAGAACATACACCATGCCTAAAAGATTATATGCAGAGGATATGCAATTATTTTCCATAAAATATGGATGCAAGAGAAAGACATTTGTCTGTTGAAAACCTTTCTGTGACATAGAAGCAGAAACATACCAAAGGAAGAATCCTATGTACAGTCAGATGTCAGGTCAATAATGCATTGTTTCATTAAAATAGCAGTTATGGGCATGAACGAGTTCACATTTCCCTGAGGATTTTCTGCTCAGTCAAGGTGTGAGCAGTATCAACTCCTTTGTGTGAAAAGTTGCCAGGTCTAAATAATTTGATAGTGAAATTTACATATATCAAGAAAGAAATGAGAGGTGCTATCATTTGGGGACTCCCAAATGGAGATTACTTAGGATTAGGTTTTACTGTTCTGGAGATAAAACATGATGACCAGAATAGCAGACACTTTCTCCATATTCACTCAAATAAAGGGATAATGTAGTGTTGGCCCGCATTTTAATGCCATCCAAATGAATGATTGGAGATCTATAGACCTAAGCAAGGACAAGATCAGCTGCCAATATCTGATGATAGTTTCCACAAGTAAAAACAAAAAAAGCAGAAAACGTATTCCCATAGGATGGAGCTTCTCCAGACTGAAGACTGATTCTTTTTTCTTTCTTGTTCTTTCCTCTCCTCATGTTTAATTCTTTATAAAATGTGAACACTACTGCCAGATCAGAAATTTCCTTTATAGGTCTTTATAAATTATCAGCCTCGTTCTTTGCCACTTTAGTTTCTTCCTGGTCTCCTTTCCACTCTAGTAGTGCATTTTCTCACTCATCTAATTTATAATCAAACAAATTGAATGTGAGGCTGAAGGAGTAACAATCCGATCAGAGGTTGAAAGGTCTCATGTACGTTTCTTGCTTCAAACTCTACAGACTATTTGGAGTGAGTGTGTGTGATATAAATCAGCTGGATGAGAGGACACCCGGAAGACATTTTAGAATTTCTCTTTACCATTGCCTTTTCCCTTCTGGGCCC
Source organism: Sturnira hondurensis (assembly GCF_014824575.4). Lineage (NCBI taxonomy): Eukaryota > Metazoa > Chordata > Mammalia > Chiroptera > Phyllostomidae > Sturnira > Sturnira hondurensis. Next base: position 2,569,893 of record NW_028085930.1, on the reverse strand, counting down.
TCTGGAGTGTCTGTGATACTTACACCTAATAAGAAGAATCTGTTTGCTTGGAGTTATCTTTGAGAATGAAATTGACAAAGAAAAACACTGAAGGCCTGAAGGTGTGGCATCTGCAGAAGAGGTGAGCTGAACTTTTTTCTCTGTTCAAATATACTCGTGGTTTTCAATGAGCCATTTATCTATTTGTATAAATAGGTTACGCCCGAGCTAATGTGAGCACAAACAACATGTAAGTACAAATGACTCCCTACCAGCTGCTGTGGCAGCTCCACCTTGTTATCATTCACTTGGCGAAACTCAGAGTGTGTCCCACAGCAGTGTTTGTGGTAGTGGTCAACTTCTAAGGTAGAGGGGATTGGAAGCAGGAAGATGTTCTGCTGTCAAATTAACATGACAACCTTACCTCCTTTGCAGATGATTGAAGATGCTCCAACATTTCTTGAAGACATATTTTACAATAAGCAGGTAAAATGAGGGATAATGAAGGTGGGTTTGGAATTTTTATTTTAGGAACAGAAATTTCAAAAGCAAATCTAAAGCCAAGTCCTGTGATTAGGTCTCTCTTGGCCACAGCCCCATCCTTCTGCAGGTGGCCTCTTGTAGAGTTCTCCTAGCATGTCAAGACCACCTGTCTCTTGCTCTCACATGTCAACTCTCAAAGGACATTCTACAGGGACATTTTGTTCTTGTCATAGTTTTTTAAAACAATGAAAATAGGAATGAGATTATCTCCACTGTCCACCAGTGGGCAATATGATGGACTACCAGGCCTCCTGAGAGAAAGAGCCCTGGTCCCCTTATGAGATAATCTGGAGGCAAACAGGTAAATTTGATTTGTGATAAACTATTGTGAAAAGACAATTATTATAATAGTAATAGATTTCACCCTTTTAAGTTGGGGAGGGCTCAAAAGTAGGACAAACTCATAAAAGAAAAATTCTTTGGATTGAGACCAAAGGGATATGTATTCGCTTGTCATTTTCTGGTCATCCTCTGAGTGTCATGGTTAAACTTACTTTTCTGAATGGACAGTTAATTGGCACTACCCAGGGAACCCACACCCTTGTGCTATATGGTCCCATAGCACTGTTAGTGAAACTCAGTGGGGAAGGGATAATGATGGGAGTGGCATACCACTGCTGATTAATCATGGAAGTCCTCATGACTGAACTTTAGTCCCCTAGTATTGGTGTCAGGTTCATTCATATACTCTTGCCCTTGGCAGCTTCAAAAGCTCTGACTGCCTTACTAGGAGAAATCCATGATACCGAAAGACACGACATCTGGAGCATGATCTGATAAGCCTGAAAGACTCCCAGAGTCCAGTGGAACTGTTCCCTGTCATGGAAACTGAAGTCTGAGCACCAAGCCTCTGACCATTCATCTAATGAAGTCACTGGTTCACATGCAGAAAAGGAGTCAGGAAACTCGAATTTTACTCCAAGGAGCATTGACTGGACCTGGATTGGTGGGTGCAAATGGTTAGGAGTCCATGGGAAGCAAATGGGTAAAATTTAGCTCTCTTTAAAATCAGTGACTGAGAGGAAAGCCATATTTAGGCACCATTTCAGCTATTGAATTAAATGAGATTCCATTTTATTTTAGTAAATGTGCATTAAGGACCTGTTTTAACTGAATGTATGTTTCTCTCCAGGACTCTGAGGATTTGTCTCCATTTTTCCTCCATCTCTTCTGTTTGCAATAAGAGAAAGCTACAATTGTTGATTGGATGGATATTAACTGAGCACTCTGTTCAAAGAAGCATGCTACGTGCCTTAGGTATTCCATCTTGTTAGATTCTTCTCAAAGCACCAGGAGGTAGGCTCTGCTATTACCCCCATTTCACATGGAAGAAAACTGAGGCCAAGAGATGTTAAGTGACTCAGCCAAGAGTTCATAGTCCTCACAATGGAACTGCTATATCCGTGTCCACTATCTGCCCACTACTATCTGGAAAGTCAGTCACTCACTGGAGGTGAGTGAAAGAGAACAGAGGACCCAGAGAATTTACAGCTTGGGACTGGACCAAGGAAGAGAAGAAAACATAGAGTTTCAGGGTAAAGGGGAGTAGTTGCAATACTTGCCCTTTCTCAGGTAGATGCACAGAATATTTGGCATCTAAACCAATCAGCCTCTCCTGTCACGGTGGATGGAGCCCTCTTACTGGTTGAGCATACACTGGTTCAGCCTTATTAGCCAAAGTTTCACTGGCTGCTTCTAAGTCTTAGAGACACAGCCAGGGACCAAGATATCACCAGGCTAGTCCTGAATCATCACAGATTTGGAGGGGGACATTCACAGATGCAGATTTCCTGCAGAGCCATCCAGATGATCCCTTTCCAGGCTCATTTCAGGATGCTCACTCCATGGGGCCTCCTATGCCAGGGAGCTTAGCAATGGAAGTATGATGTGTTGAGAAGGGAAAGAAGAAATATTTCCCCAAATCCTGTTTCTCATTCTCCTGCCCCTGGTCAGCCTTAGTAAATCTGTTATTCTTATTGTCCCCCTGAGTTCTCCAGTCCAATTCTTTAAATCTGCCCAGTTTGTGTCCTTGCCTTAAGATGGGAACAATGGTTTTTGCTTGCTCATCCTGTAGTGAATGCTCACAGATCAGCCACAGTATACCAAGTGGCTTTGTATTACCTTGCTAATAATAGTTTACATTTGTCACTTCTTTCTGGAAAAATCAAAGTTTGATAATAATACTTATGTTTAAGGCAATAATGGGACATTCCAAAGCCTGACATTCTCCCAGTCCTTACTTTGCATACAACTTATGCAGAGCCACTCAGAAATACACCCCTTTCCTCCTTCTTCTTATAGCTTTAGAATCCATTCTCACATGGCATACAGATGATTCCTATGGAGGCATGTGAAAAAGAAGCAAAGCAGGAAAAGAAGGAGTAGGAGAGGGAGAAGAAGAAGCCAGAGGAGGGTGTCCATGCAAAACTGAGGGGCAGAAACTTGTGAGCAATATTTGATAATTTTATAAAAAATTTAAAAGGAGATTTGAAATGCTAATGACTTTACTAAGACTTTTATTTGTGAACTGCAATTGATGACATGATCACTTGTGGAAATTATAGTTTTATACCTAAGAGTTGAAAACCAGTGGAACGTTCGTGTTGGGCAAGTTTCTCAGTAGCATCGTGGGGAGCCCTGACAGAGGCTGGAGGTCAGAGGAGAAGGGTGCCGATAAGAAGGCTATATGCTGGCCCTGGTTTGGTCCCTGCCCTTTGGGAAGGGATGGAAGGCCAAAGTCGACCAAGGTTTCTTCTTTCAAATATCACCTTCACAATTTGGGTCCCATCCTAGAAGGTTGGGTTCTTTAGAAAAGACAATAATGCTGCGGAAAATAGAAGGCAGCAGGAAAAGAAGAAAACCAAGCCTGAGATGAGATGACTCCATAAAAGAAGCCATAGGCATGAGTGTACAGGACCTGAGAAGGGCTGCTGAGAACAGAACATTGGGGACATCACTCACTCACTCACGGGGCTGTCAGGATCTGAAGCTGACCCAAGGGCATGTAACATACACACTTCATATATATATTTAAGTTGACTCATTTTCTTTCATTTTAGCCTCATTGTATATGAACCATGAGTTTGTTGTGGCAGGGTTTTGTTTTTTGGAATACTAATTGAAATTTAAAAATTTCCCTTGTAACAGTCATAACATCTCAAGTCATACCCTCTGGGAAACACTGATCTAGAGTGTTCATTTTACCACGGAGGAAATGAAGAAGGATCACAGGAGTAAAGTGACTTGTCAAAATCCACACAGCCTGACAACAGAAAAGGTTAGTCTGCAGCCGGAGTCTTTCAGGCATTGGCCCAGCAAACATTTCCTTCTATTTCCCTCATTTTTCTTAGATACCAAAAGAAAGGGTAGGCAATTAGCACTTTCCCTTTTTCTGATTGAATGTATTGGGGTGACATTTCTTCACAAGATCATACAGGTTTCAATTGTACAACTCAATAAAACACCATCGGTACACTGCGCCCATCGTCCCAAGCAAGTTTTCTTTCCTGATCCCATTGCCCCCACCCCTTTGCCCACCCTCACCTGCTCCTCAGCTCCCCTTCCCTCTGGCTATCACCACACTGTCATCTGTGTCTGTGTGGGATATATAGTATCACACATATAAGGTTTTGCTTAATCTTTTTATCTTCTTTCATCTGGTCACCCCAACCCTCTCCCTTCTGACAGCTGTCAGTCTATTTCTATTATGTTCATCAGTTAATTTTATTCATTAGATTGAACATATAAGTGAGATCATATAGTATTTGTCTTTCTCTGACTGGCTTATTTCACTTAGCATAACAATTTCCAGGTCCATCCACACTGTGGCAAAAGGTGAGATGCATTTTTCTTATTTTTTTTACAGCCAACTAGTATTGAATTGTGTAAATGTACCACAGCTTTTTTATATATATACATTCATCTTCTGATGAGCACTTGGGCTGTTTTCAGATCTTGGCTATTGTAAATAACGCTGAAATGAACATACTCTTTCAAATTAGTGTTTGGGTTTCTTTGGATATATTCCCAGAAGAGGAACTGCTGTGTCCTCAGGCAGTTCCATTTTCAGTTTTTTTGAGGAAACTCCATACTGTTCTCCACAGTGGCTACATCAATCTGCATTTACACCAGCAGTGCACAAGTGTTCCCTTTTCTCCACATCTTTGCCAACATTTGTTGTTTGTTGATTTATTGATGATAGCCATTCTTACAGGTCTAAGGTGATATCTCGCTGTGGTTTTAATTTGCATCTCTCTAATGATTAGTGGTGTCGAGCATTTTTTAATATGTCTATTGGCCTCTCTGTATGTCCTCCTTGGTGAAGTGTCTATTCAGGTCCTTTGCCCATTTTTTAATTGGGTTGTTTGTCTTTCTGTGATGAGTCAGATAAGTTATTTGTATATTTTGGAAATTAGCTTCTTATCAGAGGTATCATCGGCAAATATGTTCTCCTATTCAGTGAGTTCCCTTTTCATTTTGTTTATGGTTGGATTTGCTGAATTAGCACTTTCTCTTGGGGGAGGAAGGTATGAAGGGTCCCAGTGCTGTGCACCACCCAACGCCCTGACTTCCCGGGATATGTTTTAACTAGGAGCACGTTGTGGCCCTAGAGGACTGAATTCTTAATCTGTGGCCTTGCAAAGTCTGTAGTCTTGTTTCCAAAATCATGTGGCTTTGTATTCTTGTATTTGTCACTCTCAACACAGATTCCAAAGTAAAAGTTAAAAAGACAAAACAAAAACAGTGAAGCAGTTTAGCCCCATGGAAGAAAAAAGCACCCAACTAATCAAGTATTTTGTTGCAGACTGGTACGTGTTTTCTTTTTTTATCTGTTCTTTATTTTTGGAGGGTCTGACATCTTACAGATGACTCGTTTTCCTTCCACCACATTTGTCTTTCAGCATTACTTTATAGCTTGGAATCTTCTGCTGTAATGAGCGCGTGTTTGACAAACCTCCCAGCTCACCCTGGTTTAGAGCTAACTCACTTCTCAAGCAGTCTTCCAACACCTTGTCTATAGGTATTCTCTCTATTTCACAGGAAAAAAAATGGAGTTTTGAGAAATTAAAAGACTTGCTCACAGTCACAAAGCCAATAGGAAGAGGACCTGAAACCCAGATCTTTTCCCTTCAGGTTTGGAGCTCTTGCTGTCACCCTATCATCGCCTGCAAAGGCTTCCTCTGTGTCTCTTTCTTTCTTCAAGTCAACACACACTTTCTTCAAAGTCCTTGGGTGCCTCATCAGTCTTACGTCTGCAGCAATAGCTCATCCATTAGGACTCTTCTGCCTTGTGTTTGTTTTATCCTTTGGGTCTTTCCCAGATATCAAATAATCATCTTGATCACTTGCGTGTCAGAATCAGGTACTTGGGACTTGAATCTGAACTCTGCTGCTTGCTAGCTGTGTGGACTTTCCGGGCCCCACTTTGCTCATCTGCAAAACAGACGTAGACACAGTACCATCTTCACAGGCTTGTCTTGAGGACATTACAGAGGTAAAGTGCTGAGTACTATGCCACACACTTAACGTGTTAGCTATACTTTTGGATTTATTATTTATGTTCTCTTATTTTAAAAATCCTTTTTATTCACATATTTTTACAATGACTGATAATATCAGTTGAGAGTCTGTTCTGTCCATCTCTTCAATGTGACAACACACTTATTTTTAAAATGACATGAAGAACATCTCCAGCATTTTCCCCTTTCCCATGTGGCTACAGTTTATTCATCATTATACAGGGTTTTTTTTTCCATAGCATAATTGGGGGGGGCGGTGTAAATGTATAGTTGAGGAATTTTAAAATTGACAAATCTTGTTTGTTTCTTCCCAGTTACACTAAAAAGAAAAAAAAAATTCTCTCCCTCCTGTTCAGAAACATTGGCCTCTTTGGTAGTCAGGATTTGGAAATGGCAAGGGGGATTTCAGGGGGTTTCATAGCCCCGAGGTCAGAGACAGCATTATCCATCTCCTCCTGCTCTCCATCCAGCATTTTCCTGCCTCCTGAATTTATCACAGTCCTTTTAGGTCACTGCATCCCTGAAGGCTCCACGCCTTCTTTCTGTGCTCTGAGTCTTTTCTTCCAGAGCCAGCATCTGGGAATCTGACACCGCCATGTCTGTCTCTTTTCAGTCTCACCGTAGTCTCCCCTCCCTGTCCCTGCCTCCTAGTCTAGCTCCCTCCTCTTCTCTTTCCTCTAAGCCTTTATTCGTTCAACCCATAGTACAGAAGAGCTAGTCATTCGTATTCAAGCACTTTTGGCACTGAGGATTCACAGAGGGGTGGGACCAGCCCGTTTTCCCTTTAGTGATGTGAATGGATATAATTTTTGAAATCACCTGTACTTAATTTAGCTCTGTCTAGTTTTCTGCCACTTATCACTTGTATAATTACAGATTATTTACTATGTCTTTCAGTGTCATTTTAGTCACTAGTTAAAAAGGGGATTAGACTAGCAGTCCCCACACTTTGCCACAGATATGTTGTAAGAATTAAATGAGATAACATGCACGGTGCTCAACCAGGTGCTTGGCACATATGAAGTGCCCAGGAAATGTACCAATTGCCATGTGTTATTATTAAACTGTATCTATATGGCAGAATCCAATGGGGTGGACTACTTTATGAATTCAGACTTTTTCCTTCCCTATGATATTTAAGCAAGAAAGCCCTGTATATTTTTAAAGTCAGGTATCTAGTAATTGCTTATACAATCTAGATTCACTTGATAATTGCTCCATGCTTCTGTATAGACCCAGTAAAATGTCAGGATAACAAACTAAAGTGAAAAGTTAGTCTACATTTTCAGGAGAATTACAACTCACATAGAATGGGGAACAAGTGTAAATTCTAAATCTGTGGTTTGGGTAGGACTTCAGAGCCGAGAGAAACCTGTGAGAGCTTTGATGTCAGCCTCCCATTTTTATGTAAAATCAGTCAAGGACCAGGGAGGCCAAGCTGCCATGACCAAGGTCACAAAAGGAGGCCATGGCAGAGCAAGGTCTTTTGAGGCCCACCTCTATGTGAGCTCCACTTCACTATGCTGCCAGGACAATGCATGAAAAATGAAAAAATAGTCATTGCAGGCCATTTTGTGCCTATACATATAGGGAGGCCTCTGAAGGAATGGTCTATGAGATTTTGTGATGGACAAGCAGATGTAAAGTCATATAATAATGAGCACTCTTTCTACTCATAGCTCAGAATAAAAATTGCCTACATATTGGCTGCCTATTCCATGCCCATGACTTTGTATTCATCCTCTCATTTTATCCTCAGGCCCACCCTCCAGAGTAGATGTTATTCAGCCCTGAGGAAATTAAGGCTCAAAGAGGCTAAATATTCCCATGGTCCTAAAAGACTCAGATTGGTACTGAGATCTATGTATTTTCAAGGAACATGAGCTTTCCCCTTGGTCCTGCTGCTTGGTTTGTGCTCGGAACTGTCTTCTTGGGAAAGTGATAAAAAGAGAGGTACAAAGTGTGGAAGAAAAAGGACACAAGGGAGAGGTTAAGGAATTCCTGGAGAACCAATACGAGGAGGCTTCCTGGAGGGAATAAGTTTGTAAAGAGCGAACTGCAGAGACACTGTGGGCTGACCTGGGAATCTCATCCTCATCACATTGATCTGTGTTCCTTGATCACTGCTGTTTAGAAATGCAGATTCCCAGACCCCTGCCCAGACTTACTGAATCAGAAACTCAGGAATAGTGCCCAGCAATCTGGGATTTTACAAGGCCTCTGGGTGCTCAGAGGCATGTGGAAGTTTGACTCACCTAGACCAGTCATTCTCAGGCTTTAAAGTACTTGAAAATCACCTGAAGACGATGTTGCCAGATTCAGCAAATAACAATGCAACACATGTATGCAACAATGCAACATATTTATTTAGCAAATAACAGTGGAACATATTTATGCTAAAAAAACTTTTTTATGTTTGGTGGGGGAGGGATGCTTGCTGAGGTGGATGGAGAACTTACTGTGGGAGTGGAGGGCCCAGGAAATCCGAGGCTTGGAGCACTTGCAGGAATGGAGCAAAACTCATCAACGTCAATCACAGTATCTTCCTGTGGAAAATACTAGTACAGTGTACACTTATTGAACCCCTCTTGTGTTGAGAACTCTATATATTTTATATCTTATTTCAGTTGATTCTCAAACAGGACTTTAAGTTTGAAATTGTCTCCCCCATTTAGTAGATGAAGAACTCAAGGCTCAGAAAGGCTGAGCGCCTTGCCTAAGGGCATCCAGCTGGCAAGTCCTAGGGGCAGGTCTGCTCCCAAAGCCCCTCTCCCATGCATTGTCTCACCGTACTGGCACTTGTTCTCCTGGAAGGTTTGGAAGCCCACAGCAGTTCCAGGAGAGACCTCTACAGCTGCAGCCGCACAGCCAGCTGCACTTGCACAAACTCAAACTGCTTCTTGGCTCACCTGCTGGTTTTTGTCTCTCCAGGAGAGTGCCCTGCATGGTGGAAGCTCCTGGAGAGGGTCTGACCACCCGCTTCATTAGGCCCATTAGTTTCCTCTTTTTGGCCACAGTGTGATTAGTCCTGTATTTATTCTTGATGCACTTTCCCCCCTTTGATCTTCCAGAACAGCCACTTCAATTTAGGTTTCTATCCGAATGTGATGAAATTCCAAGCATGTTCTCAACTCCATCCCAGGTTTCAAGGTGCGTTAGTTTAAAGAATTCCTCTCCATCTGAGGAAATGATATTGGTCTGGGCAGTGCTGGAGAGTAGGAGGTCCCAGACTCACTACATATGGTAAGACGCATTAGAATTTTAAACTTTTAATCTTATTGATTTCTCATCCTTTTGATCTTTTCAGCACTAGTCAGGAGAATAAAGTTTGTGTAATTTGGAGGTGGGGAGGCTGCTTGGCTCTGGGTTTATTATGGCCTATTTGTATCATTTAATTAATAAGAAAAGCAGCAGCCAGCAGCCAACCCACTTAAGGACATTCTTCCAGCTCCTACTGTTCTGAAGCCCAAGCAATTACGTGCGTTTCAGAAAAGTGACTGAGTCAGATCATCAGCCTGGGGTGGATTTTGTTTTGCCTTTAAGCAAGCTCCAGTTCTTTGTAGAGTCCAAAGTGAAGAGAATAACCAAGAAACACACAGCTCTTTTCAAGGACAGGAAAGGGGAAGAAAAGTAATATTTCCTGAGTGTTTAGGTTATACCAAGTACTTAACTCACTTAATCCTCTCAATAGCTTTAGGTCGTAGATCTTATTATCCCCATTTTACAGATTAGAGAGTCTAGCCTCAGAGGTTGAGAACAATGCCCCAAGTTCAAACAGCCAGAAAATGACAAGCCTGGGATAAAAATTCAAATCTCTCTGATTTCAGAGTCATGTTTTTATACTCTGTAGGTTGGAGAATTTCTTAATACATCCTGAAAAGTAAGAGAACTTGTTCAATTTGTTTTATGGTTTCTGTGGTTTTCAATGGATAAAATAAGTGTTTTTTAAAAGTACTGAGTTTTTACTCAACCAGATATCAGTACTAACTAAAAGCTCTGCTAGTAAGTAGGAAATATAAATAAATAATGGAATATAACATAAGGATCTGGAAATCAACCCAAGAGAAATCAGGGGGATAGGTGATGGGCTAAAAAACTGAGTTTTTTATGTTAAAGTAAATACAAAATTAAATTTCTATCTCACCTTTACTAAAGTTTATACAGTAAAAACAAACTCCAAATGGCTTAAGTACCTAAACATTAAAACAAAATAAAAACATTTTAAGGATATTTTTAAAAAGACTTTACTTATTTTTAGAGAGAGGGAAAGGGAGGGAGAAAAAAGAAGAAGAGAAACATCAATGTGTGGTTGCTTCTCACATGCCCCCTACTGGGGACCTGGCCTGAAACCCAGGCACATGCCCTGACTGGGAATCGAACAGGTGACCCTTTGGTTCCCAGGCCGGCACTCAATCCACTGAGCTCCACCAGCCAAGGCAGTATCTTTAAAATAATTTTTTTAATGTAGAACATCTGTGTAATTTTAGGTCAGGGAAGACACACAAAATAGGAATTATAACTGAATGATTGATAATGTGGCTACCAAAAAGTTTAATACTTTTGCAGAACAAAAAGCCTCACTTACAAAGTTAAAAGGTGAGAAGCCACCTGACAGAAGATATTGGCAAGATGTACAACTGTCAAGATTAGTACTGAGAATGTTTTAAAGGAGCAAAAAAACAAAACTTCTACAAATCAATATACCAAGGCGCACACAGCCTAGTAAATAAATGGGCAAAGATTCTAGAACAAAAACTTCACAGAAAAATAAAGATGTTCAACTTCACAGGAAAATAACCACCAAAATAGTAGAATTGGCAAAAATTAGTTAAAATCTAATTAACAAGTATGAGTTAAAATACGGGCCAATGGAAACTTTCACACATTACTGGTACTAGCATAAATCTGTATCACAATTATTGAATCTATTTGGTAATATCAGGTCAAAATCAGCAATGTGGCCCTGACTGGCACGGCTCACATCCTGTGAATCCTTGGTAGATAGAGCCTTTCCCAGTTCGATTCCCAGTCCAGGCACGTGCCCTGGTTGCAGGTTTGGTCCCCTGTTGGGGTGTGTGCAAGAGGCAGCCAATCAATATTTCTCTCGCTCATCGATGTTTCCCCCCCCTCTTTCTCTCTCTCTTCCTCTCTCTCTCTGAAAAAAAAAGTTGGCAATGTGTATAACCACTCAGAAACCCAGTAGAAGACACCCATGCGTCCCAGAGAAACCCACAGGTGGTAGCAGGTGCAGCTCCTTGGGCACGTGCAGTCTCACAGGCCTCTGTTCTCAGGTGGGCCCTGTGCTCAATTTAATTCTTTCACCATCTTGAAATTGTTAATAGTTTTATTTTTGAAATTGTGCTTTTAGGTGAATTCAATGGGACAACAGAGTGTTAGGAGCAGAGGAAATGGATGTAATTTGCATAAAATCCTGTTCCTTGCTGCCTGATTCACATATAACATTCCAGATGTCCCATGAGCACAGAATTCCAGTGGCCCATGCTGCACGGAAGTTCAGCAGGACTCAGAGCGAGACCAAGGTAAGCATGGGACACCTAGGACTGAGTAAATGGGGAACTGACAGTCCTGAGAAGCCACGCTTCCCATCTGAACCAGAACTTGCTTCCAATGCAGAAAGAAAGGAGCAACCAAGGTATATGAGCAACCAAGGCAGCCTACAATATCCTTTCTTACTTACGTACTTCCCCATGTTAGCCAATCACCCAGGCTGAAATGATGACACAGAACGAAAGGGAAAGATGGAGCCACTCAGTTCCTTTCTCCCTTTCAGTCCTTCCTTAGCTGTCAGGAAGCCGAAGGCAGAGTGTGGGCAGAAGCTGCATGAATAAAGAAGTGAAATAAAAACAGGTGAGTTACTTTTGTGCGGTGTTTCCCCTTTCTGGTAAGATGAAATGCATATGCATATAGGAGCTACAAAATGCAGGTTGTGTAACTTCAGTGATTTCCCATTTGAGTTAAATATGTTTATATTTGCATTTAAAACTGGCATTGCACAATATAACAATGAAAGATAAAATTCATGATAATAATTTGAATTTTTAATTTTTCTTAGAATAACATTAGGATGGCACATAAACCCGTGACAAGTTGAGAGAGAGGCAGAGAGGGAAAGAGAGACCATGGAAGAAAGGAAAAATCTTTATATTTCAGTACCTTTAACTGCACCTTCCCCCCAGGTTTTGAATGTGGGGGGCAGTTCTGCAATTCATTCTGTAGCCAGTGTAATTTCAAATGGTCCATTTTTGCACATTTGTGAAGATATTGTAATGGAAATAATTCAATGTCTAGGAGTAGTGAAAGAGGTCATGGAATAGTTTATAAGATGGAATAAACATATTAATTAACCAAATCCACAGATACATGGGTAGAGACCGAAAACAACAGTAAGAAGAAGTTAAACCTGGAGAGCATTACATAAGGTATGAGAGCATGCCTCTACATAATCTTACAAAACACCCACAGAAATCATTACTTATGGATGCGTTTTGCATTAGCAAAATGGTCGAGCACAGAAATGTTGACCGGCCACATACCACGTTCATGACAGTGATTTTATTTAGAGAGGGAGAGAGAGAATGGAACCATGAAGAGGAAAATGAAGGACTTTTGAGTTATTTTAAATATTTTCTTTCTTAAAAAAATACAAATATGTTTACTTTATTAAAATGAATGCTGAATACATAGGTTTAGTATATTGTTCTTAGTGATCTCCATATTGTTTTGATTTTTTAAAATCTTCTTAATTTAAACAAGATAGACCAGCCATGTCTCCAAGTATCTTGACATTCCAAAAGCAAAAAGGAAAAAGGAAAAAGAAAATTTGGTGAGGATGCGAAGCAGAGCCCTCCATGCATCTGCTTCTTTAAATAAGATGCTAAAACATGATTCTACTTATTTATCAATAGGGAGCCGTGGAAAAAAGGCCTGCAGCGACCCTCTGGTGTGTGTGAGCAGAGGTTATACACCGACCGGTGGCTCGTCCTCCAGCTGACACAGGAAGACACATGCATCTGATTTCCAAAGCGATGCTGGGTTCGTTTGTTTGTCTTTGACGCTCTTGAATCAACTTTTCTTTGTTTTTTAATACCCATTACTTTCATGTCCTGAATTTGCTAATAAGAAGTCAGACTTTTGGAATTTTCTGTGGCTTCTGGAGGAGGTTACATTCTTGGCCTTGGACCAGACCTGAGCACAATGGCAACTCACTGATGCATGCAGCCCCTGAGTCCTGGCTCCCACACAGAGCTGTGATAGCTCTTCAGACTCTGAAGGTTTGAGTTCCAATTCATTCACCATAGGCACAATATAAGATAGAAATTACTTTGGCTGCAGAGGCGTGATGTAGCCCATTTGGGTATAAAACCATTGCAATAAAAGGAAAAGAAGGTTAATCTAAGAAAGTGATGTCTGTTTTTATTATTGTTTTTACAATAATCTCCTTTCTTTCTAGGTGCTGGCCATGGTACTGGGAATTTGGCTGCTATTTGAGGCCTGGAGTGACAGGGTATTGATAACAGTCCCTGCAGGGTGACACTTCAGACTCAGTCCAATACCCTTCTGTCTTCCAGCCCTGTTCCTCCAGCTCTAACACACCACCTGGACAACAGCCCACGAGTAAACCTGGCACAGGTAAGTAGCAGGGGAACTTCATGCCACTTTTAGTTGAAACGGCACTTAATTTACAACCTGCACCTCTATCTCTTTTCTTGCAAACCTCAAAAACTTGACAAGGATCAAACATGACTAATATCTAAAGGACAATTCAAAATGTAAGTATCTCTTACACTGAGAATGGAAAGAAAAAAGTCTACATAAAAATTAGATGGACTTAAAATTATTTTAAGAATTCCCCAGCAACCCCCTTTTTATCCAAATTGGTTACAAAGACAGAATAAATCTTCTTTGTATAATTTATAGTATTTATTCTAGTTTATGCAGGAAATAATTCACAAAAGAAGGCTTCTCTCACTGACATTTGTAGACAACAGACTGGGATTTTCTTCATTCTGACTTTTCACCCAATGGGAGGGGCATGGCAATAATGGGATTATAGTAAATAAAGGTGTAAGCACCATTTTGGGTCTCCAGTTGAAAAATTGATGTTGAAAAGAGCTTGCTGACTCAGGAGAAGTTCTTCCTGTCCTGCTTTGAAGCTGATGGTTATGTGGTTAGGAATCTGGAACTTTATCAGCTTATTTATACTGTATCTGCACGAAAATCAATACACAATTAACTATCAATTGCTTGGACTCCTGAAGAGAGGAACTGACAAAAAAACCCTCCCAGAGAACTTATGACCCTCTCCATAAATCGTTAATATTTGTCTTTGGAATATGTGATGTGATTTTGATTTTGACCAATTTGCCTTCCTAATTTTGTACGATTTCCACTAATGTGAAGCTTCAGTGGTGGTCTGTGTAAGCAGCAAGGGGAGGAAGGGAAGACATCTGTTAGATGGTGGGGGGAGGGCAGCCAGTGTGGGGGGCAGATCAGATCTTGCCCTGAATGACCTCCCGGGTTGATAGGCTGCAAAGTGGATGCTGCTTTGTAATGAGGGGAGCGTTGAAGTTACTTTTCTTGTTTACAGTACCTTTTGTTCCATTAACCCAGATCAGTGTCAGGTGGGGGTGGGAGATGGAGCAAGGTTGTGATTTCTTGGTTTCCATTTTGCAGATTGTGTTCAGCAATAAGAGAAGAGTTCTTACAGATCGTGCGAGTACATGTGGCCATTCACTTGGAAGCCAAGTCCACAGTCTTGGACCAACCTTAACTCCTGTTTAGAAAAGCGAGCACACAGACCCTGACTGCAGGACTTGCTCTAGAGACACAGACATACCCTGAATCCATTTGCTGCCCCTGGACCAACCTGGTACTGGGTAATGTCTTGAGGGAAGCCCATATATCTCCAATTGGGAGAGCTCTGGCCTAGCAGCAGGAGTCTGTGCTCCTTGTCTGATTGAAGACCATTGCTTTTCACTGTATCTCCTGAAACGAGCATTTTTAAAACATTATTAAATGATGGCTATATTTATTTTTAGTACTGCCTAATGTCTCATCTAGTAGCTCCATATACCTTCATCTGTCTTACCACTAATCATATTTAATGCTTGACATTTAATTTTTCCAAGTTTTCAGAATTATAGATAATAATACAAAGAATATTTTACTTATAGTTCTTTTTTTTCTGTTGAATGATTTAAAAAAAATAATTCTCATTAGTGTTCCAGGTTAAAGTCTAGAAATAGTTTAAGGTCCTTTACATTTTGTTTTTGGGTTTTTTTTTTGAAAGGAATATTCCAGTGTATACTGTCAATAATGAGTGCTATTGTTTTCAAATTTTGCTTCATCTAACTTTATATAATATATTGATTAAGAAGTGCTTTCCTCCTTTTTAATTTTGATCTTCTCAAAGTTCCAGCCCTGGAATCCAGGGCCTGTATGTCATGTTACTTGAACTGACTCTTCTCTGTTCCTACCTGGACCAGAGCCCACATCAGAGGAAGATGGTTGCTGATTTTCCCTGATAATCCATCCTACTTTATCAAAAGGGCCCAGAATTCTCCCTTCCTAAGAAAAAACAGGGCTCTTGTGAAAAACAGAATCGGTATGATCTGATTTAAGGTTGCTGAAAACTACCCTCCTGCTGACAAATCCTTATGCTCTAGAGGTTTCCAGGGGCAGTAAGGCTGGAGGAGGTGAGAAACGCGGAGCTACAGGCACCAAGGGCAACCTTGACCTTTCAAAAACAAATTTCCCAGTA
Source organism: Sturnira hondurensis (assembly GCF_014824575.4). NCBI lineage: Eukaryota > Metazoa > Chordata > Mammalia > Chiroptera > Phyllostomidae > Sturnira > Sturnira hondurensis. Next base: position 2,554,071 of record NW_028085930.1, on the reverse strand, counting down.
TAACACAGACGCACACACAGACCTGCACACACACCCCTGAGCCTCCCAAGTGTCTGAGCATTGCAGCCAGACCCTCTAACCAGCCAGGGGTCCACTGTATTTTGCTGTATATAACATGCCCCCATGTATACTGTGTACCCACATTTTTGGCCCAAGCTTTCAGGAAAACAATCTTTCATTTTAATTTTTAAATTTAATTATTTATTTATATTTTAAAACAAAATGGATTATCATCTTCCAGGGCATTATTGGTTCACAGGCCTGTGTTCAATCTATTGAGCTAAACCAGCCAGGATTTCTAGGGCATTATTTTGTATATGGATACCATTATTGCTCTCTGGAGTTACACTTTTAACACATAAGCATAAATAAAAGAATTAAAAACATTTTTATGGATACAGAATGAGTACTACCCATGTGTAATGCACATCCTTGCTTATCCCTCAAAAATTTGGGTAAAACAACGCTCATTATCCATGGCAAAATATGGGCATTTAGACTGAAAAAGAAGCCACCAGGCCCAGAGATACTGTAATTATCCAAACTAGCAATAGCAGACAACAGACATGAATATTAATGAACACACCAAACATTGAAGAACTTAAAAAAGAAAACAATTTCATCTAATAAATATGAATATGCATTTCTAGTTTATGGTTTTCTTGAAAACATTGTTTTTCTTTTTTTTTCCAATTTTTTTATTTAATTATTTTTCAAGTACAGTTTTCTGTCTATTACTCCCATCCCTTCCCACCCCCCATCCTCCCCCCTCCCTCCCATTTCCACCCTTCTCAGTTGTTGTCCATGTATCCTTTATATAGGTTCCTCTAAATCCCTCCCTTATTTCCCCTGAAATTCCCTCCCCTCTCCGCTCTGGTCACTGTCAGCCTGTTCTCTATTTCAGTGTCTTTGGTTATATTTGGCTTGCTTGTTTGTTTTGTTGTTTAGCTTCCTGTTAGAGGTGAGATCATATGGTATTTGTCCTTCAACACCTGGCTTATTTCACTCAGCATAATGCTTTCCAGTTCCATCCATGGAAAACATTGTTTTTCAAAGATTAAGTCTTTTGGGTCAAAGGTACAGTGGCCTATGTGTAGGTTTGCCCTGAAACTTCTTCTTGAAAGAAATCTCTCATTCCAGTTTGCTTTTTTTGGCAAATAAGAAGAGAGTAAGCCATAAGAAAAGTTAATTCAACAATCTAAAAAGCTCATAAATTTCACCTACCTCTTTCTGGTCACTCAAAAAGTGACCAGAACCTAATGTATACAACTATTGTATATCCACAAACACGATCCTGAAACTGCAGCTGATCCAGGTGTCTGCTGCCTCAACTTTCTCCATTCCCTGTACAGCCCTCTTCACTCCTGTGCTCCGTGTCCTCTGACTTCTCACCAGCATCCAATCCGTTTCCTGAGTTCAGGCTGCCCTACGTCCTCCTTCGGTTGCCTTACGTCCCAGGGCAATAGCGCCATCTTGTGGGCACCTGGAATGCTGTGAACTCATCCCAAAGCCAAGTTGCATTTTCCCAACTACAGGCACAAATGAAACTGTCTTCTTAATGATCTTTCGCTTCTAGGCACGTGCAGCTTATGGATGACTGAAGGTGTTGAGAGGGTTTGGGGTAGACAATTTGTAACGCCTTTGGTCGGGCCGAGATCTTGAATAAACTTGAGGAACTTATTGTGTAAGAGTTCCTAGAAAACTACATTTACAAGATGTATGTATCAGACATAATAGAAATTTTTTTCCAATAAGATATTAATGTCGCAACACTGTGCCATAGGTAAAACTGATATGCTGTCTGACCTGATTTTCTCTCATTAAAAAAAAATCCTCTACTAGACGTGTGGTCTCTAGACAGAATAGGCTCTGCGATTTAACTTCTTAAATATGAGAACTATTTCTACCGCAGAAACTCACCAACATTGTTTTGCGCTTTTGGAATTAGATGTTTCCAGTTGGTATATGCATTAGAGTTTGGTATAGAACACACAGTGTTTTAGTAATGCTGAAAAAAACCCACGAAGATATTTGGGGGAACAGAATCAGCACAGAAATTCTGTAGTTTAGCAAATATGTTAGTAATAAAAATAATTTTCTTGTGATAAAACTATTTTCTCTTTAAAAAAGCATATAAAATTTTGGCTTATGAACATTCTTCTTGTATGGCTCACCTAAAGACTAGCGTGCCTCTCGTCCATCGGGAAAAAGGAAACTGTGTGCGTCTAAATTACTCCTAAGAAAGCTGTTTGTTCCACTGAGATGTATTCTTACAGTGCTGTCACTATCAGAAAAGAATCTCTGATTCTGTCTGCTTGGTGTGGATTGCCCACCAGTAAAATTCTATTTTGAAATGCAAATAAGCTCTTCTCACTACAAGCTTGTAAAAAAATGGCAAAACATCTCAAGAAAAAATACAATTGTTGTATAATTAAGTGTCTAAACAGAAATGCTGTGCTGATATTTTAACTTGGCTTCATTACAATGACGTACGTTTTGCAACGAGGCAGGGTAGGACAAGATGGCAAGTTAAGGAAGAAAGTAGCTAACAGCACCAAATGGGGATGCCCCTGAACCCAGCACCTGGCAGAAAACAGAAGGGGCTTCCCAGGAATCATGATGGCACCTAAGAAAACAAAACACTGCTTAGGGAGCTCTCTTTACTCCCTGGTTAAATTGGATTAACCAGAACCCAACAAACTGCATTTGCAAGTTAGAAGAAATATGTGAAAATGAGTCTTTATAAAGAGGTTATATCCTGGGATTAATATTAATTCAGTCTAATTCTTTCGACCTTCTCCATTTTCCCTACAGAACTGTACTTTTTTAAACAGTGTTTGTAATGACCACCCTGTGGCACCATCAGATCCTGAATCACCAAAGAAAGATCAAATCATGTTCCACGAGGACACTTCTACACAAGATAGAAGGATGTTTGACAAATGTGGAACTGACAAGGGTTAGCCGATACACCTCGATTAATCAGAAACTTTAATTAAATAGACTCCTAATTCTGATAACATTCCATTACAATGATGAAGAAGAAGATGGAGGGGGAGAAGAAAAAGGAGGAGGAGACTTATTCTTGCTCCCTCTCAACCTGCCCCTGTCACTGAGAAATCACCATGAGTTCTGTGTACCCGCATTTTTCCAGGACAACTGAGTGCCAAAGTTGTGCGGCAATGCTGCCAGCCTGAGCTTCTGATTGCCTTCTTTAATCTTCCAGTGTGGAATATATTGTGTTGACATACAAGTTGTCCTTTATAAGACACCTTGAAATAATTTTCAAATACATGTTGTAACAAGTATATTATTATTGGGGGCTGGAGTGTAAATGTGAGCTACTGATAAAGTTATAGCTACCATTTACTGATCACCTACTAAGTTGTGTGTATCCTATGTGCATTATCTCTAATTTTTAAGGATCCTTTCTTGGGTTGTCTCCCTTGTCCAGGAGGGAAGTAGTTTCAGGAGGCTGAGTAGCCCAAGGTCATATAGCCAATAGTACACAGAGAGAATTCTGTGCAGGAATTGCCTTGCTGGGTTTTAATAAAAGAATTATGAGGGTGTATGTGTAAGAAAGTCTATTTTCCCTCTGTTTTCACTCAGTGATAAACAGTAGGAAGGGTGAATGGGTCTGTGTCAAACACTAATTGAACCCCCATTACTGCCCCTCTTTCCAGCATTTTTGTTTTTTCCTTCCATTCTAGATTCTTCCCTTCTTCCTCCAAATAGATAAGGGTCACCCTTCTGTTTAAAACAAACAAACCAACCCCCCTCCTCGTTTTTGCTCTCTCTGCTGCCCACCGGTCTCAGTCTCGATCTCTATCATTTATTTCCAGCTACACTTCCCAGATGAGTGCCCTCATTTCCCCATTTCCATTTTTCTCTCAGGCTCATGACCAAATGTATCTCTTTATTTCCCACCACTGTAGTGAAGCTGCTCTCCTCAGACTTACCCATGACATCTGCTCCAACGCCATAGCACTGTTGGCCTGTTCCTGACTTTCTAAAACTCTCTGCAGCATCTTACACAGATGACCACGTGCAACATCACCTCCTGCTAGTAAGAATACTAGCAGGTGACACCTGTGGAACAGTGACTTTGTGCTAGGCTCTGGGGTAAGCACTTCACGTGCATTACCTCATTTAATCCTCATAACAACTCTGTGAAGTTGGTCCTGTGATGGCTCCCCATTTTACAAATGAGGAGACTGAGCCTGAAGGAGACAAAGTAACTTGTTCATTATTACACGACCAAGTATGGGGTGAAGACAGATGCTATGCTGTCTCCAACATTTATCCAGTCTTACTCCCTGTTGGGCACAAAGTTAAGTTCTTTATGGTTATTATCTAATTATTTTATGTTACATCTTTGCCTTTCATACCTAACCCTGAGCCTACTGCAATGTCAAGTTTGTGATCTTCTGCCTGAAATAAGCTCTGTGTTTTCTCTTGACTCCTCCAAATTTTAAACTCAATGGCTTTTAAAGTTTTTACGTGCATCAAATAGTTATCGGTGTATAGGGCATGACGGCAGGCTCTGGGCACAGGCAAGTGAACAAGGCAGGCTGCTGCCCACTTGGAGCAGGCTGTGCAGAGAGAAGAGGAAGAGACAGGCATTACCCGAGCCAATCGGAGCCCACTGAGAACATGCCCTTTGCCATTCTCTGAGATTTCAGGTAAAATGGCACAACAGCTCACTGTTCTACCCCTCATCCAGAATCCCCTTTGTGAAAATCCTGGGCTGCTCTCCAAAGCCAGGCTCTCAAATAACCCCCAGGATCTGTCCATGCTGGTTTAGGGTGAAGTGTCTAGGAATCAGGTAAACTCTGAATATTGGCCTGGGTCTCATTGAGGCAGGAGGCAGCTCACACTTCTCTGTCCTGGGCCAGTGGCCTGAGACCAGTGTCAGAGCTCCCCCTCCCTCCCGATTATGCCTGGACCCAGGTGTTTGATTAACAGTCAACCCAAAACAAATGCTTTCCTCTACTTTCCCTTAACTGTGCTTGGTACCAGTCATCTCTGCCACAAGAGTATGAGCTTCTCACCAGCTAGTAAAGAACACATTTTCTGTTAGGCTCTTGGGTCACAGTACCCAGCTCTGGGCTAAGTATGTAAAAGGTATGCGTTAGATACACCTGTTTGAGTACATTTTTCCTCTCAATACCTTAGGAAAATAAATGGGATGCACTCCCTAAAAACCAAGTATCTTGAGCCAGAAAGCAAGGAAGCTTTCAAAGAGAAGGTTCTGTCAAAAGGATACAGGCATCAGCTTGACGGGTTTTCTTCTGGTTCAAGTGGGGCAATTTAAGCATCAAATACATAACTGTAAATTGAATACATAAAAAATCCATAAGTCTAGAATGATGCTCAAAGAGAAAAGCTAAAAAAATAAAGTGATTTATCACCATCTGAGGAGGTTATTACAGGAACTCCTCACTTGTAAAGTTTGTAATTAATGGGAAAAATTTAGGCATTATTCTGCCTTTCCAGTGGGAGCTGTATTCCAGGGTACCCAGTCATCCCCAGATGATGAGAGAACATTTTTCTTTACTGTAAAACCCCAGCTAATAATATATGGGCTTATGGAATTAGAAAATGAGTATTTTTCAACCCTTAATAAGAGAAATGATGCAGGCATGAATCATCGATAAATGCTAAAACCATAGGGAATAGCTGTCTGATGCTAAAATGTCACCTCCTAGAGTACAAGGGGGAATGTGTAACTTCACAAAGGAGGGCCCACTGCTCTGTCTCAGTCACGGCGTGACCACCAGAATGTGCTTCTATAATGAAGCAAGATGAAGTACAACGGCAGCTCTGACACATTGTTGCCAAAACTATTTAGATTGAATTTCATCAAGCTTTTTGTTCTAACTTTCCATTTACAAGAAATACAGAGTCTAGGGGAACAAGCGAAACAATATCACGAGGGACCGAAACTCCATAAGGCAAGATTTCATTAGGACAGCAGGCTCGGTCTCAATAAATGGTTGTTAAGGAAAACAAAGGAAGGAGAGCATTCTACATTTAGGGAGGCTTAGGCATAACATTGAAATGAAGGGTGTGGTCCTTGATTGGAACCTGGTGTGAATAAGCCATTTTGGAGCCAGGTGGGGACTCAGCGTTACATGCTATTAAGGTATCAGTATTAATTGTGTTAGTTGGGGCCATGGAATTGCGAGATGTAGGAAAACGTCCCCAAACTCTACCACCCTGAAGTTACCATTGTTAGTACAGATAGACTTTATTTCACACATTTCTATATGAGTGAGCAAGAGAGAGGGAGGGAGGGAGAGAAAGGGAGAGAGAAAGGGAGAGAAGAGAAAGAGAATAAGCATGAGAAATAGTTCTATAAAGACAAAATAATTCTATATATTAACTTTAAGGAAACATGACATTGAAATTTAATTCAATTTCAAGAAGAAAGAAGAACCAAAATCAAACAGGAGAAGTAACACACCACCCAATTCACAAATGATGCATCATAGAATTGTACACTTAAAACCTGTATAATTTTATTGTCAGTGTCACCCCAATAAATTTAATTTAAAAATTCCAAAAAAAGGAACTGAAGAAAAGCTCGAACTTTAGGTAAATGCTTCTTTACTCTAAAGATTTTCCAAAATATAGCACTAAGATTGATAACAAAGATTATAAGCACTTTTAGAGGGTGGAGTGATAACCTTTTAAAATGAACTAGATGCTTAAATTTTGGGCTGCAATGATTGATTCGTTGGTCTAAAAGTTGAGGAAATTAGCTTTCTTATTTATCCTTCCAGATCTGTCCTTTCTTATTTTCACTTAATCAAGGTGTATAACCACAGTTCCCGCAATTGTCTAGTCCTAGTTTATGTTCAATGGATTTAATGTCCTAAATCAGTTTAACTCAACTTCTCTATTTTTTAGTTATTTTTATTCATCTCCCAATTGACTGAATTTCAGTAAGACAGTTTTGTAAGGTTTAGGGAAGCCTCCAGACATGTTTAGTTAAAAGAAAAGAAGAGTGGAACACTATCTTTGCAACTAGAACAACCCCACAGGATTTCGTGGTAGAGAGCATATAAGTACACACACGAAGAGGAATGTTCTTCCAGCTTCCATCACAAAGGATGCAAAACTCAGAGTAAATGGTCCTAGAGCCAAGCTTTCTAGGATTGGCTTTTGGTTCCAATAAATACTAGCTGTAAGGTTTGGAAGCCAATTATAACTATAAGGCCCTGGGATTACATCTCCCCTTCTGGAAATTGAAAATGTTATTCATATGGACCTTAAAAAGCAATTGGGCCCTGACTGGTGTGGCTCAGTTGGTTGGGTTATCATCTCACAAAGCAAAAGGCCGCTAGTGTGATTCCTGGTCAGTATACATAAGTGGGTTGCAGGTTTGGCCCCTGGTCAGGGTGCATAGAAGAGGCAACCAATGGATGTTTCTCTCTCACATTGATGTTTCTTTTCCTCTCTTTCTCTCTCCCTCTCTCTAAAAATAAATAAATAAAATATTTTTAAAAAGCAATTTCAAGAATTAAGAGAAAATTTTGTGTAGAGGGCTAGAACAGTCCCTGGTACAGAGTAAGGGCTCAGTGAATTCTAGTTATTACTAATCATGAAGACTCCTGAGAGAGAGAGGGGCTTTATTTCTTTGAATTCAGTTAGAAGGAAGTCAAATTAGAGGTGAGAGATTTCATATCGCCTTCCAAGTTTTCCACTGTAGATTGGCCAGAGTGCTATGGTTCTTAATGCACAATAGGCAAACACCAACGTGAAGTTAAAGCATTTAGGGAATCCACTTGGAAACTCCTGTTTGAGTTTTAGAGAGCAATAACTTAGGCCAATCTACAATTAATACTAAGTCTTCAAAGATTAGGGCCTATATATAACTTGATGTTGTCGCTTCTTCAAATCTTGCTCTAATGGAATTATAATTTAAGGGAAGTGATTAAATCAGTAAATAATATACATTTTTGTCAGTGTAGCCTATCTTTGGGGGTTAAGTGACAAATTGTTTTCCTTCTGAGCTTTTGCGGACTGGCCACTGGACTAGTAAACTGAACATCATTCGGTATCATCTCATGGGCCAAGGTTATTGTCTTGTGGCACCAACATTTACTGAAACTCCTGACTCCTTCCAAAGCCTTTAAGAAACTGCATATGGGGAAAATAACACTGATGTAAGCCTAGATCTTATTCTCACTATAGTAAGCCATGCTCTCAATTACCCTCTTCCTTTACCCTTTTGTTCCACAAATATTTATTGGACATCTGCTATGTGCCAGGCACTGGTGAATATGATGGTAAATAAAACACATGTCGTCCCTCAACTTATGCATAATTGCATTCTATTGTCCAAACCAGCAAACACGTAAGTGTAAAATTACAACTTTGACAAGCAGTATGAAGAACAGCTACCTGGTGTTTTAAGAGTCACTACAGGGTGATGTAGTTTTAAAAGAGGAGCCAGGGAAGGCATCTTTGAGTGAGTGACATTTTAGCTGAAGGCTAAAAGAGAAAAGTTTGCTGTGGGGGGAGGTAGGTTATAGAGAGAAAGAATTCTAAATAGAAGGAATAGACTTCCAGTCAAGATGGAGGCACAGGTAAATATGCCTCACCTCCACTGCATAACTGCAGCAAAAATTGCAACTAGACCAGTGGTCCCCAATCTTTTTTGGCACCAGGGACCAGTTTTTTCATAAATGGAAGAGGGAAGTGGGAAATCGAGAAGGGTCAGGAGGCGGAGCTCAGGTGAGCTTCAGGTGCTTGCTGCCACTCACCTCCTGCTATGGAGTGGGTGCATATGGGAGAGATGGTGTGGATAGTATTTCAAAGAGTTCATTGATGTGCTCTCTGCCACTCCCACCTGCTTGCACTCAATGAATTTTCCCTCACACCCTGAGGCACTTTCCATTATCCCAGTCAACCCAGTTAGACGAGAATCCTACATTCTTTTGGGACTAACGGTCACTATGAAATCAGATAGACAATAGCAGAAAATCATGGCTCTTAAGTTCAAAAATGACTTACTTCTCTGGATGTTACAATAGAGGACTCTGATGCACACTTGTAGAACCTTTTTACTCTACCCCCAACAATTGAGATGAAAGACCCTCTGAGATGCCTTACCTGCATTCACGTCATCTCACATCATGGGCTAACTCTGATAAACCCTCTTCAGTTGGGAGAGAAAAGATTATGTATGTCTCATGCTAAGACGAGACCAAGGGAGGCGGCCAAGCCTCCTAGAACAGTCCCCCATGCTGTCCGTGTGCAGTAGCTATGTAGGGGAGAGATTTCAATAATCTTGGGAGCCCACAGAACATTGTCTTGTTTCATTGCATTAATGACCTTATGCTAACTGGACTCCTACTAAGTGGGCCTCAGAATCTAGAGGCAACCAATGGATGTCTCTAGATTACTTGTATTGGACAAGAACCCTAGATTCCTTGGTATCTCTAATTATCAACATGGACCTCAGGATCAGGTATAGAAACAGGGACTATAAAAACTATGCTCTACACTAATTAATTGTTTCTCTTCTCCCACCCCCCCAATGCTACCATATATGAAGAACATTAGTAGTGACCAATATTTTAAGTTTCTGGAGGGAGTGTGAGCAAACTGATGTCACTACCTAGTAATATGGTACCTGAAGGAGCTTTGAGTGTTTCCTGTGTTAGAGACAGAAATTTTTCACCTGAAGGAAGAACAAGAATGAATGCTATGGGGTAAAGGGGTAGACTGTGCTGGGTACCATCCATTTGCTCTTCCATATCCACTCCTCTACTCTTGTGGGAGGCTGAATCATGGCTCCAAAGATATCCATACCATAATCTCTGAAACCTGTGCATAGCTAAAGGAACTTTGCAAATGGGATAAGGTAAGGATTTTGAGATGAATTATCCCAGATGATATCAGTGTTCCCTAAATGTGATCAGACTAATCAGAGGGACACAGAGGGCATTGACACAGAAAAGAAAAAGGGCATGGTGGGGCAGGGAATGCTGAGAGAAGTAGAGTCAGAGAGAGATGGACATCACCTGCTTTGGTGATGAAGGAAGAGGCCATGAGCCAAGGAATGCAAGGAATGTAGCTCTAGGCTCTGGAAAAGCAAGGGACTGATTGTCTCCCGGGGACTTTGAAGGAACTGCAGTTCTGCTGACACCTTAATTTTAGGCTTGCAAGACTCGTTTTGGACTTCTGACCTCCTAAACTATAAGAGAATACATTTCCATTGGTTAAGCACCAAGTTTGTGGTAATTTATTACAGAAGAAATAGGAAACTAATACACCCCTCTTCTGTGCCCTGGAGACGCTGGCCTGCATAGACTGTAGAAAGAATCCTTTGCCCTATGACTTCTGGTTAACTTTAGTCCAGTTGGTTATTCTGGTATAATAGGGCATAATGATATTTGGGCACAACCCCCTGAGAAATGTTTAGTGGTAGAGACTTATTCTGGGACTTATCCAGGGTTGAGGTTTTGTATAGTGGGTTCAGGAATGTATTGGAATTGGCTTGTACAAGTTCACAAGAGCCAATTGTGTGCACATCTTCCTTGAAATCATGTATTTTCCCCAGTGGAAAATTTACACCAAGGAAATCAACAAAGACTACACGTTGGCCACCAACTCAAGTTGTTTGTTTAATATTTACAAGCATTCTATTGAATAAAAAGTGAAAAAGATTATAATATTGGGAAGAGAATTACTAAAATTTAAGTTACAGAATTTAATTACTAAATTTGAATTTTTTAAAAATGTGAAATATAAGGGTGCTGATGGATTATAACTTATTTGAACAAATAATAAAGGATAACTTCCCCAGTCTGGCAAAGGAAATAGACTTCCAGGAAATCCAGGAAGCTCAGAGAGTCCCAAAGAAGTTGGACCCAAGAAGGAACACACCAAGGCACATCATAATTACATTAGCCAAGACTAAAATGAAGGAGAGAATCCTAGAAGCAGCAAGAGATAAGGGGACAGTCACCTACAAAGGAGTACCCATCAGACTGTCAGCGGATTTCTCAAAAGAGACCTTACAGGCAAGAAGGGGCTGGAAAGAAGTATTCCAAGTCATGAAATCCAAAGACCTACAGCCAAGATTGCTTTATCCAGCAAAGCTTTCATTTAGAATGGAAGGACAGATAAAGTGCTTCTCAGATAAGGTCAAGTTCAAGGAGTTCATCATCACCAAGCCCTTATTATATGAAATGTTAAAGGGACTTATCTAAGAAAAAGAAGATGAAAAATATGAACAGTGAAAGGACAACAAGCTCACAGTTATTAACAACCACACCTAAAACAAAAGCAAACCAAGAGGACAGCTAGATCAGGAGTGGAACCATAGAAATGAAGAACACATGGAGGGTTAACAACAGGGGAGTGGGAGGAGGAGAAGAGGGGAGAAGGTACAGAAAATAGCATAGACGGTAGGTAGAAAATAGATGGGGGGAGAGCAAGAATAGTAGGGGAAATATAGAATCTAAAGAACTTGAGACACGTGGTTATAAACGAAGGGGGGAGAATTGTGGGGGAAGGAGTGTGTGGGTGGAAGGGAATGAAGGGGGGGGAATAAAACAACTGTAATGGTATAATCAATAAAATATATTAAAAAAGAAAGAAACTAATGGACTGACGACTCATTAAGGTTAAAAATCAACATAGTGAAACCAGTGAAAAGATCACCTGCCATTTATAGTTTAAAAACAGGCCAAAGTACTATATGGTTTAAGGATACCAATGTGTATTAGTTAAAACAATCTAAGAAGGCAAAAAATTGATTTTGAAAAATCAGCTAAAGTCATCTCTATGAAGAGAGATGCAGTCAGGAAAGGCACACACAGGGCTCCTAAGGTACTGGTGATGTTTATTTCTTAACGGTGGAAGACACATGGGTGTTTATTTTATTATTATTCTTTAAACTCACAGCTATGCTTTATGCACTTTTTGTATGGTAACCTCTATTGGGTATTCCTAAAGTTGGTTTACAATTGTTCAGACTAGTATTATAGACTAGTATAATATACAATATATATTAAGTGTTTTATTTAATAAAAATTTCACGGAATAGTTAAGAACTTGGGCTATTAAATCTCCTGCTATTAGGTATGTGACATTGCACAAAGTATTTTTTATTTCACAAATATTTATTAAGTACTGATGATATTCCAGATCTCAGTACTGGGGACACAATGATTCAGAAGACAGATGGGCCAGAGTCAAAGAGATCGTTTCTGTTGTTCTACAACTTACATGTTAACTTCTCTGAATCTCAGTTCTTACTGAAGGCATGGAAACTGTGAAGATTAAATAAGTTGTGCAGCGATTAGCATAGGGTATGGTACTTGGTAAATGCTCCATCAGTGGTGGCTACTTTTACAATCCATGTGTGTGAAAAGCAAAAAGATCCTTAATTTATCTGTTCCATGTAAATGCGTTTTTCTAGAATTTAATCTCTTATTATCTAAGATTTAAAAAAAAACTGAGGTATAATACACATATAGCAAGTGCACTAATCTTAAATAAATGGTTTAATAATTTTTATATAAGTATATATCCATGTAACTACCACCTAGATCAAGATGCAAAACAGAAATGCCTAGAACTTTTTGATTTTAGATGTTTTTATAGCTAAATATCTGAAAAGCTTGACATGGCTTTTTGTCTTCAGTAAGAGAGGACAGAAATATAACTTAACCATGCCTTGCTGGCATCACTCCTGTTGTCAAGGAGTGATGTAATTTGCTGTCTCCTTTCCTTCCTTTTCATTCTGTATCTCTTTTAGGTACATAAATATTATGAGTTTTAATAAGTTTATGTGGGATTTTTGGTTGAGATTGCCATCTCTTTTTTAGCCAATGTTGGTCCTTTTTCTTAAAGGTCCAGACATATTTATTATATGTTTTTAATTTGTTGTAGAGACATACATAAGTTACAGAAAACTGTATGTTAAATAAGAATTATCTTGACACAAAAGTCAAATAAAGCCCACTTTAAAATTTTTTAGTGCCGAAACCTTAGTACAGCTGTTTTTAAGGCTTAAAAGGGATTTTGTTTGTATTTGACAATATTTTTCTCTTCCATGAGTGTCAAATACTTTGGACCTGAAGTATAGTATCCTCACATATTGACTTATTCACCCTTGTAGCATCTTTTCAAGACTGGTAGTAATTTGATGCCTTCCAACAGATGAGAAATGAGGCACTGTGCATAAAAGCTGGTCTCATTCCAGGGCAGTGTTCTTAGTCCAAGGTCTTAATTCTCCCAGCTGGGCACTTGAGGTTTCAGAAATACCTCTTTTCACTTCTTTAGGAACCAAGTAAACTTGAGAGTTGACAATTATCTCAAGTGCCCAGCTAATCCCAGCAATTATTTCTTTAGGGTGTCTCTACTGTGGTCCAGTAGAGACACTCCAGATGACTGCTTGATCTTGACTCACTTCCTACTGTTAGGTCATGGATGATTCTAGACTGCAGATCACATTAGACAATGAATTACTGGAGCAAGATGGATGTATTCTGTATGCAGTATAAATTCATGAATGGGTGCCAACTGCCCACACTTGATTGCCAAGGCCTTTTGTAGAAACCTGGCTTCCATTTGATTCTTAAACAAAACTGAATGAAAAAGGGTTATTGAGACTAGACCTTTGGAAGTGTGTGGAGATCACACTTGTCCATCCATCCATCCATCCATCCATTTGTTCATTCATTCACTGACAGCTTGCCATGTTTTGCCATGTATTGGGCATTAAGCTGCATGAACTCCCAGGGCACTGGAGCTATCCCCACCTGCCACTCCTGAACAAATGTACTTTCTTGGCTTGGGTTCATTTCTCTTCTTTCAGAGACCCATCATCTCCATGCAGTGTAGACCCAGTTTAATCTTGGCTTGGAAGTAAGTTCATTTTTCTACCCATGTATGGAGAGGATTCTTCATACAGAGAGGTGGTGGAGTTTCTGGGCTAAGGGGGAAAGATCATCGCACTGCCTGAGATGACTTTTCTCCTCTCTGCAGACTCTGAGATTCCCACTTGGACTCCAGAGTCCCATTGAGAGCATGACAGCAGTGTTTATGTGCAATTCTAATGCTGGTTTTAGCAGCATAAGTGCTTTTTAATGCACAGCATTACAGCGAGTGGGCCCTATTCTCTCAGCCTCTGAATAGCTGTCTAGAGGGGTGTAATTCCCAGCTCTGCCTCCAAGCACAGTTATTTACAAGCTCAGTTACACATTCACGTCAAATGTGGTAAAAGCCGGGATGGAGATGGGCTGAGTTTAAAGCAATTTGGCAAGTCTTTATTCCCTGCATAATCACTCAGGTCCCTCAGGCGCTCCTGACCAGGTCTTTCTCTTCACATATGTCAAAGGGAGCCTGGGAATTTGAGGAGACCTGCTGCAGAAGCAGAATTTCTTCCTTCAGCCTCACTCTCTCTGATGTTCCCCCATCAACCTCTTAGTTGCCCCTCAGAGTGCCACTTACATTAAGATTCCCAACCCAAATCTATCCACTGCTGCCTATCTCCACAGACTCCACCCTGTCCCAAATTCTGCAAGAGTCTCCACACTAAACTTGGAGTCCCACTTCTGCCTCCCTTTCCACCCCTTGCTGCCCCAATCCAGGGTTTACCACACAACGAAACTGGGTTTTTTTTAAGTATTAATCAGATCCGCTCATTACTCTCCTGAAAACTTTCCAATGACTTCCTATCAAACCTAAAATAAAATTTACCTCATCTGTCTACCTTATTGCATATATCTTATCACATGCTCCCTTTCTCTTGCTTGTAACGATTTAGTCACACTGGCCTCCTGACTATTCCTCAAACACACCATCTTTATCCTACCTATGGACCTTTGCATATCCTGTTATTTCTGCCTTTCCCAAGGTTGCCTCTTTATTGCTCAGGTCTGAGTCCTAACCTCGCTTATTTAAAGAGGTCTTCCCTGGATACGGTCTAAACAATCATTCCTTTCTCCCAGTTGCTCTCTACTCCATTATCATTTATTTGCCTCAGTGCACTCTGTTTATTTGATTGTTTATGTGTTTCTCTATCTACCCCACTGGAATATAAAATCTATGAGAGCAGGAACCCTGACTACCATGACTATTATGGCCTGGTACACAGTTGGTGCTCTACAAGTGCTTATTGAATGAATAAAATTTCTCAACAAAGTATTAGCTGACCAATGCTGTCCTGGTGTTATTGCTATCACTGTTACTACTATTGCATCTGTAGCTGCTACCTTTTCTTTTCTTTTTTTCCTTCTATTTAAAAAATATTTTCAATTATATTTAATAATATTTATATTCATTTCAGGTATACAGCATTAGTTGTTAGACAATCATACCCAGGGGTGGGCAAAGTAGGTTTACAGTCATGAGTATTGAAAACACATAGTTTATTTTTGTATTATTATTTATTAATTATATTATTTACTTGCACAATAGTTCATTTTGATTTCTAAGGATTTCCACACTGAGTCACTTGAAGTAGAAGGAAACCAGACTTTGTGTGGACTTCATGCCTCCACCCAGGTTGGCATTTACAGCATTCTAAAAGCTTTTCATGGTCTCTATAAAGTTTTTTTTTAATCTCATCCTTTTTTAAAGATTTTATTTATTTATCTTTAGAGGGGAAGGGAAGGAGAGAAGGAGAGAAATATCAATGTATGGTTGCCTCTCATGAATCCCCTGCTAGGAACTGGCCTGCAACCCAGACATGTGCCCTGACTGGGAATCAAACTGTGATCGTGTGGTTCGCAGGCCTGTGCTCAATCCACTGAGCTACACCAGCCAGGGCCTTCTATAAGGTTTTAAAGCTGTTAAATTCTAACTTTAACAACTCCGGTTGTAGGTTGGTAGACACCCTATATGTTTTCTCATAATGAGAATACATATATGAATTTTCTTCTGGAAATGGATAGAAGCTCATTTCTGCCTGGTGTAGGTTTACCTTCTTTTCTAAGGAAGCCATTTTTCATTTGTCATAGGATTTTTAAAAATTTTTAAATTTTCTATATTTGCGGAGCATAGCTGTCTTAATGACAAATAAATTGGCTTCTAAATGCTATATACATTTGTTTTCCTCATACCCTAGCTTGAGTTGATTTTGATTATGTCCTTTATTTTTAATCAATGTAATACATGCACATGATTTTTTAAATTGCATTTTTTAAAAACAGAAAAAAATGGTTCTTTATCCCAGCTCTTCCCATCCTCATTCCTGCTCCCCAGATGCCAGCATTTAACTTTTTAAAGCTGTTTCTTTTACTGGCACTTCTGCAGTTCCAGATAATATGATTCTACTACTATTTCCTGATTTGTCCACTGTTGACATTATTTATTGATTACAGTGTTAAGATAAATGGATATTTAACTCACTTGGGCTGTCCCCTCCTCACCTGTCTACATCCTCCTAATGTAGTTATTTCACTATTTTTGTTAAATCTATAATCAGTAGTTTACATCATTATGACACAGGATATATGTCCTCTGCAGAGCAAAGAAGTGCACCGTGACTACATTTTCTCTCTTTATAGTTTTTTTGTTTTAGCTGATGTCTTTAATTGCCTTTCTAATTTCCTGTTGTTTTTTAGGCATTAACATACCCCAATGATTTCCAAATGCTTCATCACATCAGGCATTCCATTGATTCCCGTTTTTCTTGTAGGTGCCCTATCCAGGGCCTTCCCTTTCATTTGCACCAGTTGCTGTCTGGTCCTGTTGCCTGTGCTCTCCTGACGGCTTCTCCACTGCTCCACTGCCCTGATTCTATTGCTTTCTGCAGCTAGACACATCTTCCCTCCAGTTTCACGCCCGGCTCTACTCAAGCACATCCTAAGACAAGAAGTTGTCTGTATCTTTGCCTGTAAAAGAGAGGTCTTTGTTTTGCACCGACTGGTGTAGCTCGTTTGATTGGGCGTCGGTCATCCTGCAAAGCGGAAAGTCATCAGTTTGATGCCCAGTCAGGGCACATGCAGGGGTTGCAGGTTCCATCCCTGGTTGGGGTGCACTTGAGAGGCAAGCGATCTAGGTTTCTCTCCCTCTCTTTCTTCCTCCCTTGCTCCCTCTAAAAAATAAATCAATAATATCTTTTTTAAAATGTCTTTGTTTTCTCCTCATATTTTACTAAGACTTTGGGTGAATGTAGAATTGTAGGTTAATATTTACTTTTCCTCTTCATTGTGAAGATACTGCACCACTGCCTCCTAGGATTGACTACCATTTTTTTCGTTCTGCTCTAGAAGCTTTTCAGATTTATTTTTATTTCCAGGGCTCCAAAATTTCATAATAGGCCTTCATGTAAGCCATTTTTAAATTCACCATTTGGGGGTATAATGGCATTTTAGATAAGAATGTCTACTTCCATCCTTCAGCTTTGGAACATTTTCTTGTATTTTCAAAATAACTTTATCCCCTCTATTCTCTCTGGGTTTCCTTTCAGAACAACCATGAGTCAAATTGGGGGCCTCTTGGATTAGATCCTCTATATTTTTCTTATTTTCAATTTCATTGTCTTTCTCTTCTCCTTTCCAAGAAATTTTCTTCATTTTGATCTTCTAACATTTATGAAAGTTTTAAATTTGGCAATAACATGTTTAATTTTCAAGAATTCATTCATATTCTCTTAGAGTTCCTTTTATTCATGGTCATCTTCCCCTACTTTTTTTTTGAGGATACCAATAAGAACATCAATTTGGATAGCAAATTTTTTTGCTTTAATTTTTGAGTTTTATGTTTCAGTTCTTCAGTTATCCTTCTTGCTCAGATTTAATCTTAATTTTGCAGGTATATTCGCTCATTCTTTTTATCTTACCAGAAGCCTTCTTCAAGTGCCTGGTGACTTCATTGTCTCTTCATACTTGTGTGACAATTAAAGAATAATGGGAAGCTGAGGGTCACTAGGGCAGGGCTTGCTAATTGGTGAGCTCTATTCTAGGCTGAATACGCAGGGCTGCTGGGACACCCCTAGGTACCGCTACACAGGGACATACAGAAAGAAACTCTGGTCTTCATAATGGGGGAGACATCCGATTACTGACACTCTGCAAGCGAGGTGGTGAATGATGGATGGGTGACGGAGGTTGACTGGTATATGCTCATCTTTTGGGTTAATTCCTGGTCTTTGGCCCCATACCTCACCTCATACATGGCATCTACAGGCCCCTCTCTTGAGTTCTGAGGACAAACTGGATCTCTGCTTAATACACACTTCAGGCTATATCTTCTCTATTTACTATCCAATATTTTAAAGTGTTTTAATCTCTTGTCACTAGTGTCTTCTCCACCAATTTCTTTGTCCTTGTGGGTTTATGTATTGTATTCCTGTTGGGGGAGGGGGTTGTCATAGAATAAAAAGCACAGAATTCTCTACCTTTTAACAAAACGCAGCTTGAATTATTAATATTTTTAAAAGACATAGTGATTATATAATTCCTTTTATATAAAATATCCAAAATAGGCAAATCCATAGACATGAAAAGCAGATTAGCGTCGGCCAGGAGCAGGGAGGTAGGGAGAGAGCAGAAGAGGGAGTGGCTTCTCTGTGAGCACGAGGCTTCCTTGTGGGGTGATGAAAAGTTCTGGAACTGGGTGGTTGTGATGGTTGCAGAACATTGTGAATGTACCTAACGCCATTAAATTATATGCTTTAAATCTGCAAAAAGTGAAAAACTTGTATGCATTTTATCACAATAAAAATACATAGTAAAAAGTATGTAGTGACCATGAAGAACTTACAAAAGGTTTTCACAAAGAGTATGTTCAGACTATGTTCCCATAGAATCCTGGTGTTCTGCCATCATTGTAAACATAGAGATTGAATAATAGCAGCTTTCTCCATTCATATCTGAAAAAATCAATTCATGAGTAGAATGTTCTCAATTCTGAATTTTCTTCTCACATAATTTTTTCAATTTCTGACACCTGATGACTCTTATCTATCCTGAAGCGCAATGAAATATGTCCTTTTATTTACTGCAAGGATAGATACATGGAATTATTTCTAGTTGAAAATATCAGTATCTCTTCTTGTTCCACAGAGTTTAAGCCATCCCTAAATTTCCCTTTTTTCAATTGCTTGGAAAATATAATACTCAATTATTAGTCAAATAAGTAAATAAAATAGCAGCTTCATATGAAGAATTCTTGTAGAACTATGAGGTACTTCCTTAGGTGGATCAGAAAATGCAAATACCATCTCAGCAGCCTTGGCTCTTTGGAATAAACAAGCCCACAAAGCATAATTGAAAGTTTACTGAACAAAGGTGGTCTGATTTCCCTGACTTGGTCACCCTAGGCATTCTGGGATGAGGATAGATCTCTGGCCTAACCAGAGGCCAAATCCCCTTCCTCATGCTCCCTCTGACTTGTCTTTAGGTCCCCTTCACACTGACTTAAAACCAGCTGACATTGGCTTTGACTGAGCACTCACAATGCTAAGAGCTCACAATGCTAAGGATTGTCTTTTTTGAATCCTCACAACATTATTGTTTCTGTTGAACAAATGAGAAAACTGAGGCCTTGGAGACTTTTAGTAACTTGCCCACAGCTTTACAGGCAACAAGTGGCAGTGCCTGAAGGCAAACCCAGGCAATTTGGCTCTAACATCTAGTCTTACAGCCGTTAGGTAACGTTTCCCCCTTTTGAAAATTAGAATTCTCCCACATGGGGCCCTCTGGTCACTGTACAATTAATAAATGGTCAAAACCCACATAAAACCTCTGGAGAAGTAGTTGCCAGAAGATTCCAGTTTTTCTTGTACTATTACCTTTAAGTACAATGCCAGCAAAATAGAATTGTCAAAGGGGGAGGGAACCCAGGTGCAGCAGAGCAGAACCGGGCAGGTAGCAGGACCTCCATGGGGTCAATAGTCTGGTGCCCTTCATGGGGTGGTCCTCCCTGGCCCTGTGAGAACAGAGCTGCCACAGGGTTGTGGCATGTGCCCACGTGTGCTTGGGCTGCTGATCTGGGTCAGTCGGCCTCATACTCCTGTGATAGGACCTGTGGGGCTGGTGAGGATCTGGCTATTTCACAGCTGTGCTGGCCAACATGCAAGAGACAGATTTTCCAGAAGCCTAGAAAGAGGGCCAGCTACCCTTCACATAGGCAATAGAAGAAAATATTAGAATCTTTAACTAGATTATCTCCATAGGTTCTAAATGAATTACTGATCATCTACATTCAACTTTAATCTTAAAAACGTAAGAAATAAATTACTCTTCTAATGTACCGGTCGACACGGACTCCCTCGCTGGTCCACTTATCACAGAGCCACCTCTCACACAGGGTTCTCCCAGTTCACTAATGGGAGTTGAGTGAGTGCCCCACAGGGCTCTGCAGCAGTGCCCTCCTTCGCTCATTGTGTCAGCTGGATGTGTCATGTGTCCACGTGTGCCACTTCAAAAGAAGTAGAGACTGGATCATAGTTACTAACAGTGTAAGCACCGGTGAGAAGTGAGCAGTGACAGAGTGAAGGGACACTGTGTATCTAGGATGAGCTCAGCAGTAGCCATAACACCAGGTCAGAAAAGAGGCAAGTTAATCAGATCTGACAAGAAAATGGTGTTAAAAACAAAGCTCAAATTGTGAAAAAGACTATAAAAATAATTTTATACTAACTATCATTTAAATTGAATCTGAACCCAGGAGTATATTACAACTTTATCTGGTGCCTAATATTAAAGCTATGATATTAGCAAACAAATCACCCATAATTTCTTCAGTGTTTAAGGTTATGGGAGACATGATATCATACTTTATAAAATTTAATGGAACTAGGTAAATATCAAAAGGCTTCTTTTAAGGTTTTTAAATATATAACCACAGATGTAAGTAAATGAACAAGCATTTAAGGTTGCAGGCTCAACATTTTTTATTAATTGATGGAAGAGTCAATCAAAGGGAAGTTTGGACATCTCAGCACACCTGGAATAGAACCTAGATCCTTAAGAAATATATGCCTTCTCTCACCTGACATTGACCCACTTATGGTGGTCCTGCCTCTCCTAAGTTACACACATGTACACACACATGTATACACATACACTCCTTGTCTCCCACACACACACGCCAAGCTATTATATGGCTTCTATTCTCTGAACACATTTATTCTCTTTAAACCTGAACATACACCCCTTTCTTTACCCCGACATGTGCTTTTATTTCAAGATTAGCTAAGATTAGCTCTGCTTTCAAACTCTTTTAATAAAGAAGCTAGAAAAATATTTATCAAAACCTTCCTAAGACAGCTTAAAGAAATACAAACTCACCATTCTATGAATGGTGATACATAAATTTTAAATAAAATATTAGCAAATATAATACAGTAATTCTTTAAATAAACAACCCATTAAATGGTAGAAATCGCTCAGGAGTGCACGGAGAGTTAAATATTAGAAAACCTTTTCATATAATTCATTATATTAATAGTTCAAAAGAGGAAAAGCAATTGATCATCTCTATAGATATGAAGAAGGCATGTGGTAAAGTTCAATGTGAATTAAAATAAAAATTCTTAGTAAAATATAAATAGAAACTTTAACTTAATTAATGTACAGATTTTTGTGTGTATGCATGCAAATGTGTATCTATAGATGTACACTGATATATATATACATGCTTAATAACCACATACTTCAAAAGCCAGAGTTATACTTCATGTCAAAGCACTAGCTGACTTCCCTTTGGAATACAGTATCATTATTTTCAGGCTCTATGGTTGCATATATGGAAAACCCAAGAGAATTATCCTTTTCTATTTGAAAACTATTAGAAACAGAAGGAGAGTGTAGTAGAATAAATGGCTGCAAAGTTAATATAAAAAGTAGTATTCCTGTATTCATATAATAACCAGTTAAAAGATGTATTAAAATGAAAATGTTCCATTTAATATTGCAACTAAAATCACCTTTCCATTCCCATCACCCCTGCAAAAGGAATAAACCTTAAAATAAATGTGAAGAGCTAAAAGGAGAAAAAATTTCTACTTACTTCTGAAGAAAAACAAAAATATATTTTAATAAATAGAGAGGAATGCCTTCCTACTGAATGGGCAGATTAATGAATGAGGTTGATTCTTCCTAAGTGGGTTTCTACATTCTGTGTTATTCCAATCGAAATGCCTGCATCACTTTTTAGTAAAAAAAAAATATATTTAAGTATAACTATAAAATTAAATAAGTAAGAATAACCAGAAAATCTCTTAAAAGGAAGAGTAATGAGGGGGACTAACCCAACTACATGTTAAAATATAAAATCAAGCTACAGTAATTAAAAAATTCCTTAGGATTAGATAGAAGATTTAATGGAACAGGAAACAGTGAACAGAATTGGACAAAAACATAGACCCAGTACAGGTGGGAGTTCTGTACATGATAAAAGTAGCATTTCAAATCAGCAGGAAAAAAGATGGATTTTTCAATAAACAGTGTTGGGGCAACTAGCTAGCCATTTGGGAAAAAATAAAACCAGTTCTCTATTTCATTCCTTACACAAACTTGAATTCCAGATGGAGCAAAGATTTAAACATTAAAAAGACAAAACCATAAAAGCACTAGAAGGACATTTTTTGTAAAGGGAAGACCTTTCTAAGCATGGCATAAAACCCATAACCTGTAATAGAAAAGATTAATAAAGTTGACTCTATACATTTTAAAGCTTCTAAATTTTAAAATAGCTATTAAAATTAAAAACAAACATATGCTTTAACCTATCAACTACATTTCTAGGAATTTATCCTCTAATTGTACTAAAAAATGTGAAAAAACAAAAAAGAAAAAGAAAGAAGTGACTCATATGTGTACAGATGTTCATTGCAAAATTACGTACAATAGAAAGAAAAAAGAAAAGCCAGACACCTAAACATTCATCAGCAGACAACTTGTTAAGTAAAATACAGTACAAGCCTAGGATGAACCACATGTAGCTATTAAAAAGAACTCAGTTTAAGTCCTCAAATACTGTAATCGAAAGCAATCCAAAATGCTATTAATTAAAAAAACAAAAATGTGAATCACAGAATGGTTATCATATACACTCATTATAACAATTTCTTTCTAGGGCTTACTTCTATGGTTTTATTTTTTCAATGTTTAAATCTTTGCTCCATCTGCAATTTAATTTAATATAAGGAGTGAAATAGAGACCAGGTTTTATTTATAATCAGGTTTTATTTGCAGTACTTTGTAATTTACAAAAACACTATATCTGTGATCCATTAATTATATCTCCTTTCTCCCCAGATCACAGCCTCTTTCTCTACTCAGCAGATGAAGTGTGCTGCAGAGCAGAACTCCCCAGCCAGTTTGACAGCATGGCATGGAGAGATGATGCTAGCGTGTGTATGGTATGCTGAGGGAATTAGAAGAGGTTGCTTATGCTGAAGGCACCCTTGTGGTTGGGAGCTCCAGGGTGCTGCTGGGTGGAGGGGAACAGTGATGAGCATCTCTGTGGACCTATAGCCCTTTCCCAAAGTGTTGGTACCCTGTGTAGATCCATTTCCTCAGGAGCCCTGGGTTGCAGAGGAAAGGGGTTGGCCTAGGAGGAGGAATAGATGGGGTCTTATTCTGACACAGTCTCTGCTGGGGGTGGAGGGAGTGGGAGATAGGGCAACTTTTGGCGAAAGGTGAAGTTGAAGGGTCGGAGGGCTTATGCTGGGGCTGGGCATGTTCTGGGCCTCGGGAAAAGATCAGCTTTATCACTTTCCAGGAATTGCAGGCACGTGGGCTTTTAGGTTTCATCTGAAGATAAGCAACCTCTGCCAACACAGAGAACTAGAGAGTGGTGCACATGAAGGCAGACAGACTGAGGTGGGGCTTGCGCTGGGCCACTTTTTAGCTAGGTGAATGGGACAAGTTATTTCACATCTCTAGGCAAAGTGACCTCATCTGGAAAATCAGGTTAGTAAGTATCTTGCAGGACTGGGAAGAAGGAAACAAGCCTGTCAGTTTTGCTCTAATATGGCATTCTCTTTTATTTTTATAACAATCCTGCCTCCAAGACAGCACTTACAAGTAAGTATATTGAATTTCAGGGCTGCTAAGAAGGTTCCTTAATCCCTCCAAATTATATCTCCTTTATCCCCAGATCACAGCCTCTTTCTCTAGTAGTTTTTTCCTCTCACATGTCCACATGATCACTGTTACCTAAAACTTTACCCTCAGAAAGTTCCCTTCTCTTCCTTCTACTATTCCCCTCTCTCTTCCATTCTCCTTCCCCTAATTACAGGGGTAAAGTATAATAAATACGCAAATGACTCCAGCCTGTGTGGCTCAGTCCATTGGAGTGTCATCCTGTTCCCTGAAAGTTAGCAGGTTTGACTCCCAGTCAGGGTGTGTGCCTAGGTGGTGGGTTCAATGCCTGGTCTGATAGACTACAAGAGGCAACCAATCAATGTTCTCTTTCTCTCTCTCTCTCTTTCTCCAAAATATCAATGAAAAAAATGTCCTTGGGTGAGAAATAAATAAATAAATAAAGCATATGCAAATATTGGGGGGAGAAGCAACACATTGAGTCCCATCTCCCTCAAACGCCAGCAGTCATTACACAAAGCATTGCTTCCTAGTTTCACTGGAGAGCAAAGTGTGCTGATGGAACCTCAGGTTGAATCTAAATCCCAGAAGGCAGTATCTGCCTTTTACACAGAAGTTTAAAACAAGGCACCAGGAGCTATAAATCTCAAGTCCTAGAGCAAATCTCAGGAACCCAACACATTTTCTTCTTACTCATGTGGGTCAGCCATCTAACTACCCAGGACAGCTCTCCTCCTCACCATGACCAGGCAATCCAAACTGCTTCCACCTGAGGGTCAGTCCTCTCAATGCAAGACCTCCACCCTGGCCAGGAGGGAAGAAGAGAGATTGGAAAGACATAGAGGGCTCTTCACTGTCTCAGCCTGAAAGTGACACACCCCCCATCCCATGTCACTTCTAACAGACCAAAGGCCAGAACCAGACACATGGTGTGGTGTAACTTTTGGGGCTGGGGAGGGTAGTGTGGGAGGCAGAAATGCCCAAAACTGCTAAAAGGAAAAGACAACCAGACACTGGGGGGACTGATGAGGGTTTTGTTGACTTCCCAATTCCAACTGAGGCCAGCTCTGTTGAATATCAGCAGAGCCCAGCAGTGTGAAGGGGGCTAGGCTTTGGCATGAGGAGCACCTGTGGGGTAACATTCTTCAGCAAACCTTTACTCAGTGCCCACTCCTCCCCAGTCTCTGCACTAGACTTATAGATGTGAAGGGCACAGCCCTGCTTTGAGGGATATCACACTCACTACAGAAACAACTTTGAGTCCAAGCATAAGGTCTTGATTGATCATTTCAGCACCAAAGCATGTTTTTAATTACACAAGGTTCTTGCAACTGCCATTTCCTGGTATGATCTGGACAAATTTACCTCAAACCAGGACACTGGGCTATGTCTATCATGGCAGAGACTGGCATCCGCTGCTGACCACCAGCTTGAAAACCCATTCACTGCACAAGCCCAAGTTGTGCTGCCCTAACAGCTGCAGCAGCAGCCCAGTGAACCAAATTTCATCATTGGAAAAGCCAGTTAGAGCAACTACTCAGCATCACACAGATCTCATAACTGAACTGGCTAAACTTTCATCTGTGTTTGTCAGTGGTTCCCATAGTGTGATCCCCAACCAGTAGCATCAGCACCACTGGGAAATGGCTAGAAATGCAAATTCTCAGGCCCCAACCTAGACCCACTGAATTTAGAAATCAGTGGGTGGTGCCCAGCATTCTGTTTTAAACAAACTTTCAAGGTGATTCTAATGCATGTTCGGGTTGGGGACTCCATGGTGTATGAGGTAGAGATGCCAGTCAGAACCAGGCTTGAGACTGGGGGTCAGCTTTTCATACCTCTCAGAGGAGCCCATTACTGTAGCCTTGGGAGGGTGGAGGGCAGCTGTTTGAAGGTTATTGGTCCTCAAGATTTTATCTTTGCTTTATTTGAAGAGATTTCAAAGATAGTATATCCTAGAGGTTTGCATTCCTAAATGCAGATTAGAATCATTTGGGAAGCATTTGAACACACCTATGCCCAGACCCAGCTCCAGAGATTCTGGTTCAGAGATTGTGAGCTAGAGCCAAAGCACGTCCAATCTGTTAAAAGCTTTGCAAGTGATTCTACTGTGCAGCCAGGTTGAGGACCACTTACTGAAACGAGTGAGTCTAGAAAGTGGGGATAACTCTCCTGGAATTTCCTTCCCTGGGTGTTGGCCTGTATGCTTTTTTGGTAGATAGACATCCTTGGGAACTCTACATTTGGGCAGGAATGTGGAACTTGCTTAATTCCAACTAAACACTTTATTTGTACCTTCCCAAACATGCGTGATATAGCCTCACACTTAAAAACTGTAGATAGCCTCATCCTTCTTCCTCTTGCCCCCAACTTCCCACGGCACCATAAAACCCAACAGGCATTACTGCTTTGCATGGAGCTAGCATTCAGGCTTTCTCCTTCCGGGCTAGGACAAATTTCTTGAAGATGGAAAGAAACATCAAATTAATATTAATATCAAATCAAGCCTCCTCAATAAGAATCACTCTGGTGTGACAGGTTCCATCTCCAGCCCATACCTTCTTCCAATTCAACATACTATTGCAGCACTGACCTTCTTAACCCTATCTTGTGCAATCGGCCAGGTACCATGAATAATACAACAGACGAAGGACCAGCCGAAAGTAGCACCCCTTCCTCTACCTGGGACTAAGGTTTGAGCCAAACTCTGCTATGGCCTGAGCCTTCACAGCAAGTTTGGTGCATTTAGGGTTTTCTGCTGGGTCAGAAGCAGAGGCTACCAGACTTTCCAGGGGAACTCAGTTACATTGTCATCAAATATTTCCTTGTTCTTCAACAGCAAAACAACACAAACAAAAAGGATTCAGACCAAACTCCTTAAAGGCAGCAAGAGCTGCATTTGATAGAGTGTTATCTAATGCTTTCATCATCAATCAATTGTCTGAGTAAATATGACACAATTTTTAGCAACTTGATCTCAATCCTAGCCCATTGCTACCCGATTGAAGACCTGAGGACTTCATAGAGAACAGCATAAGAAAACAAAGCTTTTCCCTTGCATCTCTTAGGAAAAATAAGAATCCCCCTTCAAATCTTCCTGTGTGGTGGAGCAACTTCTCTAAACTCTCTGCATATCAGTTTCTTTATCTGTAAAATGGGGAGAATGTGAGGAGCTCAATTCAGTTTGATGTATTAGTTGTTGCTCAATAAATAGCTGTTGGATGAAAGAAAGGAATAAGAGATATGGGGTAACCAATTCCAGTTGTAACCCAGAGTCACAAGGCTCAGTCTTGCACTGCCAGGCATAAGTTTTAAAGAGTCTGACAGTTCACCCAGTCACATCCTGGCCGGAATGTCTGAGGGATATGGCTTTCCTCTTGGTTCTCCCCTATTTTTCACAGTGCCAGAGACCCCTTTGGTCCCCAGGAGGCAGGTGGGTTTTTTTGATTCTCCTCCCCTGGGGGTTGGGCACAAAGTATGGCCTTAGACCACAGCTATTCCTGGTGTCCTGGGCTCTCTCACTCTGTGGTGGACACTCACCTCCTGCCAGATCTCCTTCTCCCTCAGGCCTCTCCTCTCTCAGAACACCTGGGTCCTCTCTTGCCTTTGTTTCACTTTGGGAGAGTTTTTGGATCCACGCCTCTTTGGAGCTCTTAGTAAATACAATTTGTTTTGAGACAGACAATGATGGCA
This sequence comes from Sturnira hondurensis, assembly GCF_014824575.4. Lineage (NCBI taxonomy): Eukaryota > Metazoa > Chordata > Mammalia > Chiroptera > Phyllostomidae > Sturnira > Sturnira hondurensis. The sequence continues at coordinate 2,526,352 of NW_028085930.1, read as the reverse complement.
GCATTCTGTTTTTAGGAACCTCTTAGTAGCCAAATGCAATTAAATATCATAATAATAACAGCTAGATTGAACTATTCTATGAGTTATATGTAAGTTAATTAATTTATTCCTTACACCAACTATAGAAGGCAGAGAGTATTATCACCACTATACAAGTGAGGAAACTGAGGCACTGAGGTATTACATAACTTGTTTGAGGTTAGACAACAAATAAGTCATAGGGCTCATAGGGCACAGGGTTACATAGCCAGGCAATTTGTGACTTTAACTACTATACTATGGTAGCCTCTTAATGCTACAGCATCTTCTCCATCCCTGCAAAATCTGAACATTTAACGATATAATTTGAACTTTTAATGATGACAAAGAGGCCTATTGACATATCCAAATCAGCTGGGAGATAAAATAAAATGAGGAGGGAGAAAATGTTCAAATCACAGCTTCTTATTATTTTCCAGACTCTGACAATTGGTTCCTGGAAATACACTGTGTAGTGGAAAGACCACAGAGCTTGCATTCAGAAAGTTCTAGATATCTAATCTCTTGTCATGACCTCTGTTTATTATGTTCTGGGGCAGGTTACTTCAGCTCTCTTGCCTCCATTTGCTCATCTTTAAAATGGGGATGATAATAATAACTCATTGGTTCTCAGCCCAACCATGGGCCTTTTAATCCTACTCTGTACTGCCAAACTAGGAAACCTAAAAAATGACATTTTTTCAAACTCCAAGGCCAGCTGGATGCAGATTAGTCTCTGCCAATGGGAGACATTAGAAGCAAATGAAAAGCAACAGGAAAAGAGAGTCATTGTTCTGCTTCTGACTCCAGAAGTGGAGGCAGCAGTACAGCAGCAATTGCTCCCCAGGGCAATTATGGCAATAATGGCAATGGTCACCGTACCAACAGAATGGGGGCAATGGTGGGGGGGATGACTGTAAGACTGTGGGCAGGATGTTTGCTTCTGACTTTCCTGGAGACATTACAGAAAAAAATTACAAGTTTGGTGCTTTCATCTCTCAGCTGAAGGTCTGGTTACAGAACTAGAGAGCTTCTGTGATGGTAGTAAAGGAATTTCTTATTTTTTTTCAGCCACAGGACTAGAATTTTACCCCATAGGTTGTAGAATCACAATGTATTGAATAATTTGAGTTCATGAACCCATCAGATCTTGCCTGTGAGAGTTGATTTGGAAAGCCTGGGGGGATCCTTGAGAGTTGGAATGGGGCCATTTGGATAGACTCACGTAAATATGAGACACTCTCAGTCTCCTAAGTCCCCTTGTCAATAGGCACAATCCTTTCTCCCCCATTGGAGAAGACCAGTCTTCCTCTGCAAGAGGACCCTGTTAATCACCGCATCCAAGGCAGCTGCCTTACGTGGGGATGCAGAATCTTCTCCTTAAGAGTTATTCTCTCCATCTCTCATGGCCTCCAGACTCATAACCAGTGTCAGATCCCAGAAATTCTAGGGGCAAAAGTTTAAAGTCTAGCCTTGAAGGATACAGCCTTATATACCTAAAAATATGGCAAGATTTTGTTCATTTATATTGGCAAAACTCTAACATGGAAATTGATTATAAGGCTGTTAGATTAAGGAAAATGAACAAAGTATTGGATTGGGTCGATTGAGATGCATAATAGAGATGGATAATCACATGAACTTTTATTTCTTCTTTTAGAAATAGGGTAAAGTATATTGGTTTTTAAGGGATAGTTGCATTGTTTTAAGTGGAAACATGAATTGTTGATATTACTGGTGAAAGTTTGAAAGAGTAGAAAAGCACATACAGATGCTGAGCCAAAGGGGTTAACTGTTCTGGGTATTATCTTTGTCTCTTGGCCCTACATTTGTTCTACTATATTCTATATACCACCAGAGCCGGAAGCTTGAAAACTACATTTCTGAAACATCCTTGCCAGCAGACTTCCGTTAATGTTGGCCAACAGGAGGCACTGACCAGAGATTAGAAGACAGGTGGAAGACAGAAGCTGTTTTCCTGCTTCCAGATCTAGCCTTAGAACTGAAGGCTACTGCTGGTGACCAGTTTCCCGAAATCATAATGATTGCTACAGCCACAGCCACAGGTCCCTGCAATAGTGACAGTGGTTACTGTAGCTGAAGCAACAGCTGTAGCAATAGTGGAGGGAGAGGCACCCAAGCCTTCTGCTCAGCAGCAGTAGTACTAGTTCTATCCATCGCATGGGAGAAGCAACAGAGCTCCATCGATCTCAGTAGTGAGCACGCACCATGGAGTTCTGGGTATCATCACCTCCCTCTTTTGTTCCTCCAAACCTTGTAACCCTCATAACCCATTTTCTGGATTAAATTCCTCCTATTTGAAATATCAAAGTGGATTCCTGTTTTTCTGACTGACAAAAAGAGAGAGAAGTAATATCTTCTTCTTTATATGGTTGTTGTGAGTATTAAAGAAGGTAAACATAAAAGGTGCCTGGTATAGCATCTGACACAAAGGAGTGGAAATGACTGTGGGGGTGGGATGGGCAAAGGAGAGCAAAGAGAGAAAAATTGGGGCAACTATAATAGAATTACAGTAAAATGATTTAAAAACTCTTTAGAAAGGTTAAAAATAAAGAATAGTGTATTAGAAATCAGGACAAAAAAGACCTGTGATACATTTACACAATGGATTACTATACAACCATAAAAAATAACTTTTTAAAAATATTATTTTAATCATTCAAGTACAGTTTTCTGTCTTTTAATCCCATCTCAGCCCACCTACCCAGCCCTCCCCACTTCCCTCCCATTTACACCCCCCCTTAGTTTTTGTCCATGTGTTCTTTAAAATAAAAAATTTTTACCTTTTGTGAGAGCATAAGTGGACCTGGAGATTATTACACTAAGTGAAATAACCCCGTCAAAGAAAGGCAAGTACAATGTGATGTCACTTATATGTGGAATCTAATGAATAAAACAAGCTGACCAACAAATACAAACAGAGGCATGGATACATGGAACAGCCTGACAGCTGTCAGGGGGAAAGGAAGACTGAATGAAAGAAGGGGGAGGGGCTAGCCAAAGAACATATATGCATAACCCATGGACACAGACAATAGCATGGTGATGAACAGAGGGAGAGTAAGATAAGGGCCTTGTAGAGGAGACCAAAGCAGGGGGAGGGAAGGGGGGCATTTGTCATAATAAAAATAAAGAAAAAAATGGGAGAAAAATAACTCCACAGCCTCATATTCATTTCTCTCCGCTCTCAGTTCCTTGTTCCTGAGCTCTTCATAGCCTCAATGTAGACCACTTTGGGGGCATACACCTGTCCTTTTTTTGTCTTTCTGTGTGCACTGCTTGATTTCCTCCCTCTACATCTCTTCCCATTACATCTACAGTCATTTTCTTAAATCTCTTTCTCTGTTTGTCTCTCTCTCCTCTTTCTTTTTTTGATTATAAATTAGTCCAGATACTATGGAAAATGGCACGGAGATACCTGTCTTTTTTAAATTCCTACTCTGATCTTAAGGCATATCTTTTTTCTTCCTTCCCTCCTCCTTCCTTCCTCCCACCAGGGTCCTCCAATTTGCTTTCTGCTTCTGTATTATTTACCAAAAAGGCCCCTGCATTCCTTTGAGAGGGAAGAGTGGTGCTTATCTATGGTGCACTTGCATGAAGGAAAGGAAAGAAAGACAACAAAAATAAAAGACCCTGTTTTAGCAGAAATTTCATATTCCTGGAAATTCCCTCACAACCTAAGCATTGAGGCTCAAGAAAACTCTGCTTTTTGTTGTTGCTGCTGTGGTTTTACTCTTTTCATTGCATTTTGTTGCTAGTAGAGCAACAGTCAAGTTCTATACAGTGTTTTTCTGAAAATGCTCATTATTTCAATTATATGGTGGGCTAAATGAGTTTTGTGGATTCTAACAACAGTTCTAATACATTTTCTACAGAGAATATCTTTTAAATTTATAAAGGGTGTTTTTGAGAAAATAACTAATTACTAATAGGGGACATCATTGTCTTAAACTAGATTCCCAACAAACAGAGATAAAGAATTCATGCTAAAATGATTCATTAGGGTATGTTGTCAGGAAAACCAGTAAGGGGGTGGGAAAGGAGGCCAAGGAAAAGAAGGAAGGAAAACCAGGGTATCGCCCCTCAGTCAAAGGCTACTCTCAAAGGGATGAAAATTCTCAGGCATCAGTGGGCTGTCTGTAGCTTCAGGCAAAGAGCCTGAGGGAAGCCCTCTGATTAAAAAAAAAGCACAAGTTCTAGGTGTTGGGGATAAAAGTATCCAAGGAACTAGCATGGAAAAATGGTAAAAGGCTTGAGGGGATATTAGTGGAGCACTGAGAATGTGTGTCACCTGCCTGCATTCTTGTTAGTGTTTCATAGGTGTTTGCCATTGTTTATTGAATGAATGAATGAATGAATGAGTGAGTGAGTGAGTGAATTCTGCTTCATAGATATAATCTTTGTAAAGAAATAATGTTATCTTTTGTCTCCTGTGTGTTCTTTAATTTTAAAATTCTTTTCCCTTCTGTTTTCTTCTTTCCTTCCTTATATTTTTATAAATAATAAAATATTGTTAACATTTATGAGGTACTTCATCTGGCCAGGTACTCGTTTGATTTTATTTTGTTTGATTTTGCAGTTATTTTATTTAACCCACACAGTATTCCTCCTGGGATTAGTAGTAGTGTTGTCCCTACTTTTAAATGGGGATGATACACAGATTAGTAACACGCTAATAAGAGAATGTGGATCTATCTGACTCTTCCCTCCTCTCCCCTTTATTTCTCACCCTCTCTTTTCCATACACACACCCACAGTGATTTCAATACCCATTCATTTTAATGGGAGTCATTTGCAGATATCAAGTCCCAGTGAGTTTATCAGGGAGGGAGGAAGCCACCTTGGTTAAAATAACACTGTGCAGTAGAACAGAAAATAAGATGTCACGGCAAAGTAAACATCTTCACTTTCACAACATACAAAGGAGCTGCCTAAGTGTAGACTTGAACTGGCTAGAAGTTGCCAGAATGTTTAGCAGGGGCCAGGTACTAGTGAATTTCACCCACCTGTTCACCTGAACCCCAGGGAGACCCAAAATTTAGGACAGAAAAGCCGGGTGTGCTCCCTCTGGTCATTCCCCAGCCCTTCTCCATGGTTCATTCAACTCAGATATTTGTCCAGAAAGTGAAGATGTTTAGTTTGCCATGACATCTTATTTTCTGTTTCACTGCACAATGCTATTTTCACCAGGGCAACAAAGCTCTCCGATAAACTTTGAGAACATTTGAGCCAGCTTGATAGTGAAAAGACTCAGTGCACTCTGAATTTTATATATTTATTTATTTCACTTTATTCCATGTTTAGTATGACTGAGTAACCAGTTCAATAAAAAAAATAAAAGGTGGGGTGGGAAACCAGTGTGGATTGTATAATAAAACAGCGCTGGTTACTGCAGACACTATCCCAACAGTTCCAATACTCCTTTCAAAGTACGGATTCTTAACACAGAGAGATTAAGCCTGATGATCAGCTGATATTTCACCCCAACTCCCATTATGGATCTGAATAGGAACAAGCAAGGGGGTACCTCTTCAGATAGTCAGATGGCGCCTGCCTCTAAAGACTGCGTTAAGCAGACAATGCAGAAGCAACAGAGAAAGATCTCAGCAAGGGCTCAGCCCTCTCGGGCACAAAAACGAAGGCCTCAGAAATCTGCACCCGACCTTCTTCCTTAGGTACAACTGTGGTGGTTAGTAGTATCTCCAGGAGTGTGCCAAGAGCCAAAGTGAGCCTCCTCGCCACTGCTTTCTGTATTTTCACCGTCTGCCTTCACCACTGGTCCTCTCGTGTCTCCTACTTTTCTTTCCAGTGTTCAGAGGACTTCCTTTCACTTCTTACTTTATTTAGGAGAGATTGGATTTGAATTTAATTTTATCTCCCTGCCTTGAAATCAGGGACCTATGTAGTGTGGAGTTAAAAAGCTGAGAATTGGAAAGGCCTTGAGAAGTTATTGAGCATAATTCCCATCCAATGCAAAAATTCGTCTTGAATACATGTGATGATGATCTCACCAAAGAAGCTCTTGAACAGTGTCTTCCTGTGTAGAGTTTCTAGAGTTTGTGTGGCTTTGTCTGATCGTCTTTGTCTTAAATATGTCTTCTTGCAGTTTTACCCTTTTAACACCTGCGATACTATTAATATTCCCAACTCCAAAATAACATCAGCATTTTCAACACTTCTGTTGTAAGCTGAATTATGCCCCACCCCACCCCCCAAAATTCCTATATTGAAGTCATAACTTCTAGTACCTCAGATTGTGACTGTATTTGGAGGTAAGGCCTTTAACAAGGTAATTATATTAAAATGAAGGTATTTAAGGGGACCATAATCCAATCTGAGTAGTTTCCTTAAAAGAAGAGAAAATTTGGGTACACCAAGAGACACCAGGGTGCACAGAGGAATACAGTGAAAAGGTGGCCATCTGCAAGACAAAGAAAGAGTTCTTAAAAGAGATCTCTTGATCTTGGACTTCCAGCCTCCAGAACTATGAGAAAATTAATTTCCAGTGTTAAATTCATCCAGACAGTGGTACTTAGTTATGGCAGCCCTAGAAAACTAACACATTTCCAAGTCAAAGCTGAATCAAGACCAAAAGTTCTTTTTGTTGCTTCCTTTGTGCTTAGAGATAAATTCTTTACAATAATTAAAAAGTTATCAGTTCATACTTCTAATATGATGAAGCTTCCATTATGAATGTTATTTCTAACAGATATACATAAAGTTGAAGTCTCTATTTGCTCACTCATTTATTTAGTCAACAAGTAATTTTCAGTAACTGCTATAGACCAAGCCCTGCACTAAAGCATTGAGAGTCAAAAATAAATACCAGCCCCCTTTCTCTACATTTTTATATGATGGCACAGAGCACTGCAGTTCAGTAAGTGCCATGTGGTACGTGTAGGTAAGAGGTAGCATAAGGATGTGTGGTTAACTCTTCTGGGGAGAGAAGGAGAGCACAGAGAGGTAATGTACTAAATAATCCAAGTTTACAGAAATGACTAAGACGTAGCCAGTGTACAAGAGAGGGAAAAGCTGGTTTTGTGTGTGTGTATGTGTGTGTGTGTGTGTGTGTGTGTGTGTGGTAGAAAATAAACCCAGAAAAATCAGGTAGGACCAGATCATGCAGGCTCCCAAGAGCTATACTCAGGGTTTGATCCCCCAGTAACAGAGGACCACAGAAAGATATTCAGTAGAGAGAGTGATTTTCAAAAAATGTACATTATCACCAGTTCACATGATCTTTAAGCATCTTATTCTTTCTACATCAGCATAGGTAGGCTGGGGCATACACCCACAACAATATCACTTCCATTTAAAATTATTTCACAGTTATTGTAGAAAATTTAAATGATACAGTGGTTTATGAGAAAATATTTTTAATTGCCCTCTTTCATGCCGCATTCTTTTTTCAGAAGCAATTTGCTGAGCATCCTCCCTTGTCTGTGTCTGTGTCTGCCTATACAAGGCTTTTAATACCTCAGTGAAATCAAAGCATGCCACTGGCTTTTTCACACAGCAGCATTCTTGGAGAACTTTTCACTTGTATTCTTACAGACATTCCTCTTTTTGTCAGCAGCATAATACTTCATACTGTAGCTGTGCTTAATTAATTCAGCCATGCCTTATAGACATTTAGTTTGTTGCCAATATTTTTCTATTAAAAAACATGAAACAATAAATATTTTTGTATAACTTTTATTTCTACTTTGCAGATGAGGAAACTAAAGCTTAGAGAGCTTACGTAAATCATCTAGTCACAAAGGACATTGACAAATTAGTTTGGAACCTGGATCTGACTACTCTCAAGTCCAGAATATTCATCTTTGTACCATACTTACTCCATATTTAAACATCTTAGACTGTAGTTTTACAGTTTTCTTCACATTTAGAAAATTTTCAGGCATTATTTCTTCAATTATTTTTATGCTCTCCCTATCTTATTTTTCTGGGACCCTAATTACACAAGTACCAGGCCACTTGATTCTGACCCTCAATTCAACACACTTCTTTTTTAAAAAATAACTTATTAATTTACTTTTAGAGCAAGGGGAAGGGAAGGAGAAAGAGTGGGAGAGAAACATCAATGTGTGGTTGCCTCTCATGTGTCCCCTACCAGGGACCTGGCCCACAACCCAGGCATGTGCCCCGACTGGGAATCAAACCGGCAACCCTTTGCTTCGCAGTCCCATGCTCAATCCACTGAGCTACACCAGCCAGGGCTCAACACACTTCTTTTTTTCAATCTTTTCTCTCTGTGAGTTTCATTTTGAATACTTTCTACTACTATGTCTTTAAATTCATCGATCTTTTTTCTGCGTGTATATCCAGCTATTACCCCCATACAGTGTATTTTTCATCCCAGACGTTATATATTTTAGCTCTAGAATTCAATTTGGGTTTTAAAAAAGTCTTCCATGGTTGTTCTTATCACAGTTTCTGCTACTTTCCTGAACATAAGGAGTATATTAATAAGAGTTGTCTGAATGTCTTTGCTTATTAACTCTGTCACCTGAGCTACTTCTGGATCTGTATTTGCTGATTCGTTTTTCTCCTTATTATGGGTTATAGCTTCCTGCTTGTCTGCATGCTGATAATGTTTTATGAGATATTAGACGCTGTGATTTTATGTTGCTAGACATAGGAATATTTTGTATTTCTTTTCATATTTCTGGTCCTTATTCAGAGAAGCAGTTAAATTACTTGGAAAAAATTATTTTTTTTCAAGGCTTCCTTTTAAGCTTCGTTCAGTGAGTCCAATACACCTTAATCTAGGATTAACTTGACCCAACTGTTTAGGCAATATGATTAGAGGACTCTGCTCAGTGACCAGTGAGTTAGGAGGCTTTCCCCCAACTCTGGCTGATAGAAACCCAAACTATTCATGGCCTTGTGTGAGCTGTAGAGATCATTTTGCCTGCTCCTCTCCAGTGGTGCTTTCCCCGGGTGTGGACGGCATCCTCAGGCAGGCGCCTTGACTAATACTCAGTTGAAGATGCGAGAGGAATCCTCTGCAGGTCTCTCTAGCGCTCTCATTGTGCAGTGCTCTCTTCCCTGGCAGTCTGCCCTGAGAATTTTTGCAGTCTTGCTCTCCCTGAATTCTGGATTGTTTTCTCAACTCAGGGGAAAAAATGGGCTCAAGGTTTCCCCTTCCTCTGCTGGAAATTCCCCCCAGTAAGCTGGGGTGATTGTGGGTTTTCTCTCATGTGTCTCTCTTCTCAGGGATTATTGCCCAAATTGCAAGACATTCTACAAAATTCTGACCACTACTCCGCAAAACTGTCAAGGCCTCAAAAACAAGAAAAATCTAAGAAACTGTTACATTCTACAGAAGACTAAAGACATATAACGACTAACTCTATATGGTATCCTGGATGGGATTCTGAGACAGAAAAAAAGGACATTAAGTAGAAATTAAGGAAATCTGAATAAAATATGAACTTTAGTTAATAATGATGTGTCATCACTGATTCATCAGTTGTAACAAATGTATCATACTAAAGTAAGATGTTATCAACAGGGGAAATGGTACTCTGTATTATCTTCCCAATGTTACTGTAAACCTAAAACTATTCTAAAATTAAAAAAATATTTTAACAAAGCAATAATAGAGCTGATTAAATATGGGCCTGCTTTCTATTATCACTATATACTTTTAATTCTAAACAATGTCAGTGACGGAACTCTCCCCACTGGAGAGCACCTTCCTCAACCCCTCACTCCTACACTCCACCCTGGCCACCCCATACTTAGTGTGGATTGATCACTCAACTCAGTGCTAGTAAAGCTATGAAACAACTTCAAGTTTCTATTACCAATCAAACATAGGCCCAAATATTCCCAGTGCTCCAGTAAGGATGCACTTCTTATTCCCATTCCCAGTTCATACCTGCCTCTGCCAATATTCCTCAATGCACATACCTCATTAAGATTCAGAATAAGAATCATTTAGCCCTGGCTGGCATAGCTCAGTGGATTGAGCACAGGCCTGCGAACCAGAGGATCACGGTTCGATTCCCAGTCAGGGCACATGCCTGGGTTGCAGGCCAGTTCCCTGAAGGCCAACTCCCAGCAGGGAAAGCATGAAAGGCAACCATACATTGATGTTTCTCTCCCTCTCTCCTTCCCCTCTAACAATAAATAAATAAAATCTTTTAAAAAAAGAATTATTTGGAGTTCTGGCACAGAACTATGGTTCTCAGCTCTGAGTGCACAGCAGCAGCACCTGAGGAGCTTTAAGAAATCTGGCCCCTGTGGTCTCACTTAGATCAATGGAACAAAGCAGAGATCCCAGAAATAAACCCATGTCCTTATGGTCAATTAATATGTGACAAAGAGGGCAAGAACATACAATGGAGTAAAAATAGCCTCTTCAATAAATGGTGTTGGGACAACTGGACTGGTACATGCAAAAAAAATGAAACTAAACCACCAAATGACACCATACACCAGAATTAACTCAAAATGGATAAAGGACTTAAATATAAGTCATGATACCATAAAAGTCCTAGAAGAAAACACAGGCAGTAAAATTTCAGATATCCCACATAGCAATAGGTTTGCTGATATATGTCCTAGGGCAAAGAAAATTAAAGAAAAAATTAAAAAATTGGACTACATCAAATTAAAATTTAAAAAGTTTCTGCAGGGCTAAAGAAACCAACATCAAAATGAAAAGGAAATTGACTATATGGGAGAACATATTTGCCAATGATACATCGGACAAGGGTTTAATCTCCAAAATATGTGAAGAATTCATACAATTTAACATCAGAAAGACAAACACTCCAATTGAAAAATTGGATTCAAAGGACCTGAATAGAAACTTCTCTAAGAAGGACATACAGAGGGCCCAGAGACACATGAAAGGATGCTCAGTGTCACTAGCCATCAGAGAGAGGCAAATTAAAACCACAATGAGATGCCACTTCACACTGGTCAGAATGGTCATCATAAAGGAATCAATAAACAAGTGCTGTCAAGGACATGGAGAAAAGAGAACCCTAGTGCACTGTTGGTGGGAATGCAGACTGGTGCAGTCACTATGAAAAACAGTATGGGATTTCCTCAAAAAAACTAAAAATGAAGCTACCTATTGCCCCAGCAATTTCACTGCTGGGAATATACCCTAAGAATCCCAAAACACCAATACAGAAGAACTTATGCATTCCTATATTCATAGCAGCACTATTTACAATAGCCAAAGGCTAGAAGCAGCTTAAGTACCCATTAGTAGATGCATGGATTAAAAAACTGTGGTACATTTACTCAATGGAATACTACACAGCAGAAATAAGTTATTCTTACCTTTAGTGACAGCATCAGCATGGTTGGAACTGGAGACTATTATGCTAAGAGAAATAAGCCAGTTGGTGAAAGACAAACACCATATGATCTTACTTATAAGAGGAATCTAAGGGACAAAATAAACTAATGAGCAAAATAGAACCAGAGACATGGAAACATGGAACAGATAGTTGTCAGAGGGGAGCAGGGAGGAGAATAATGGCATAATGGTAGAAAGAAGGGTAAGGGACTAGTCCAAAACATGCATGAATGATCCGTAGACATGGACAACAGTGTGAGGATTGACTGTGGGAGCAGGGAGTGGGCTGGGTGGAAGAGAGCAAAGGGAAAAAATCTGGGACAACTGTAATAGAGTAACAATAATTTTTAAAAAAAGAAATCCAGGCCCAGACCCAACGAGCTACATTTGAGTCTCCAGGATGGGGCCCAGGCATCAGACTTTATCAATCTCCCTGAGGCAGCCAGGTTCAGAAACACACAAACCTTAGAGAGTCTGAGTCAGGCTCCCTGGAATGGGATCTGGAAACTTGTTTGAACAAGCACCACAGGAATGCCCTTTTTTTATTCCGCAAGTTTGGGAATATTGCTTTAAAAGACAAGATATGAAGCCATTATGAGCCATAGCTTTTGAGTGGCTCCATTTGAAGTTCTGTGCTCTCATTCATGAGTAACTGTACCTTTTAAAACAAAAAAGTAAGAGGACTTTGAACTTGCCACATTAGAATATGCCATAAAAGAAACTTGGTTACCTACACGTGTTTCATCAACCTGGTCACTGTAACAACCCAAAACACTCACCCACAATTTCAAAGAACCTCTAGGAGAGAATGCAGTCCCAGTGAGACTCCCTTGGCTGATTCCCAGAGTCCCAGCACAAAATGTCTACCACGCAGACACCTACTTTTAGAGACAGAAAGCTATTTCCATGGACAGGCCATGAAATTTCTGGATAGCTCCAGATGATAGAAAACTGCAAGATCTCATTTTTCCTCCTTTCAGAAGGTGGAGCTGCTCTGATCCACATAAAACCTCCCAGTAGCTCTGCAAGTCTATAAAGCCGAGAAAATTGTGTGGCCCTGTGTTCGTTTGCTGAGACTGCCATAGCAAAATGCCACCGACTGGGGAATTTATTTACTCACAGTTCTGGGGACTGAAGTCTAACGTGAATATGTTGGCAGGTTTGGTTTCCCCTGAGGTCTCTCTCCTTGTCTTGCAGATAGTGTCTTCTTGCTGAGTCCTCACAAGGCCCCCTCTCTGCCCACAGGCCTCCCTGTAGTCTCTTCCTCTTGCTACAAGGACTCAGGCCTGTTGGATCAAGGCCTGCCTCATTTAACCTCATTGACCTTGTTAAAGGACCTACCTCCAAACTACAATTGCACTGGAGGTTGGGGCTTTGATATATGCATTTGCAGGGGACCCAGTCGGTCCATAACAGACTTCCTTCCAGGGCCCAATACGCATGGAACAGGAAACATTTACTCACTTGTAGTAACTCACAGTCCTCCCGCTTGTTCCAGGCTCAGAGCTCAGGGACGCCTTGGGATCGTCCTCTCTTTACAGACAAGGTGGGGCACAAAAAGAGATGGAGGACTCCAGTTTTTATTTGCTGACAATAAGCCTTACTACACTCACCCAAAACAGGTTTACAATGCACTCTGAGGATCCCACAGAGATCCATCAGCAGTTTAAAACCAACAGGATAAGAAAACACTGTGGAGTCTTGTTAGCACATAGGTCCTTAATTCCTAAGTGAAATCTTAGTAACTTAATTTTGAGGATCCAAATCTCTTTAATTTTCTTGATTATTTCCATCAAGCCCTTATTTTTTTTTAGATTTGTGAATTAATAATTACTCTTAATGAAGCTGGATGTATTTTTTCCAGAAACTAACAAGGTTTATTTATTTATTTATTTATTTATTTATTTGGTTTTCTGGTTTTGTTTGTTTGGATTTTAATGTCAAATAGCTTAAACTCATCCACATTTTGTTTTTTGTTTTCAGGCTATTTTACTTTTTGCCTGATTCTAGGGACACATATTTGAGGAACGTTTGTGACAGGGGTTTAGGTAGACAGAAAACGCTCAACACCAAGTCACTGCACACAAGGTGGATAGATGATAAGGCAGCCAAGAACTGCATGAAACCAGGGCCTTTATGGAAATGCACGAAACTGTCTGAGGTGACATTCAAACTGGAAATTTCTCTTTTCCCCCCAAAGCCCAGGTAGTCTACCACAGCTCTGAGAGAAGGCAGTTCAGGTGTCCACAGGTGGGGGCTGGCTAGAGAGGAGTCATGCACCCAGGAGGTGCAGGGTGTCAGCAGCAACAATAAATAGAATAAGAAAATGTACACAGGGATTGAGAGTTTCCTGCGCTTCCAACATCAGCCCTTAGACCCAGGGGCCACTCGCCACATCAGCATTAATCACAATGAGACTGACAACATAGGATGCAGGTGCAAGGTGACAGGTGAGACTAAACCAGGACTGTGGTGGAACTGGCAGCTCCAAACCTGTCACAGAGAAAGAGAGAAAGGTGTGACAGGGAAGGTGGATAGGTCACATGGGAGAATCCAATAATGTCGGTATTTATTTATACAACTGATGTGAATGTGTGCGTGTTCAGGCTCATTAGGAAACAGCATCTCATTCATTCATGTTGTGCTCTGAGGCCTTCCTGGGTTTTTAGTAAGAATTCCTACATCGTAAGGACCCTTCCAAATGATGCCCTAGAGAAGCAGCTGATGGAAGAAATGGCACAGGAGGTGGGGATAGCAACTAACTGTCACATTAAAATCCAGGGTCCGGAATATTGCTGATGAAACAACCCATCCTTTCTCTTTTCCTCGCTCTTCCTCTGTTCTCTCTTCTTGCTCAAATCAACTTCTCATTCAGGAAATGCTTACAAGCACAGGCACTGGGCAAGTCAGGATGGGCCCTGAATGTGTTTCCTTTGTGGACCTTGGGTTCACTGGGCTTCCCACCTGCAGACAGCCATCTCAGCCCAGACGTGCTAATGGAGCAGTGGGGTCCTGGTCTAGAGCAGGGTAATTACCCCAGGCAGAGAAGGAAAAGGGAGGGCTCCAGGGTGGCTTCACAGAGAAAAATTACATGTTCTGTCCAAAGCTGTTTCATTCAAAAGGCAAATCGGAGTTACCTGAGGTAACCCAACGCAAAACACTCCTTGAGTGACACCTCCCACCCCTCAGATGTCAAATGATCCCATTTCAGGTTTATCAAAGCAGCAGGGATTAGCAGAGCCACACACCCTTCAGCTCCGCTCCCTCCTTCTCTCCACTTCTTTGTTTGTCTAAATCGTTGTTTTAGTGAGTGAGAAGAAAGAATGGGAGGTGATTAGTGTTTCCTGTAATAGTCCGTGTTTAGTTTTGTAATCCTTCTGTCAGGTTTATTTTCATGTTAAGCAAAGGAAGTCCCGCTGGAATATTATAATCTCTTCTTAGTGTTAGCAGAAAGCCGTGGTGTTTAAATTAATAAAGAATTTTTCAAGGAAACTAAGGCTCTTCTCGAGAGTGTCAGTTTAAAGAGCATGGCATTCTTCAGAGCTTGTCTTGCCCCACAGTGTTTAAGGCTGAAGTAAGAACTGTTCTAAGAAGCTGCGTAAGGGTTTTAGCTTGAACTGTATGACCTGCCCAAGATCACATGTCTACCAGCATTCTGCACCCTCAGGGCCTTACTCTCCCATCCCCTTCTGCCTGTAACCCTTCCACAGTTCAGGTCTGCTGGGCCACTCACTGTATTAGCTCCAGGCTTGACTCTCACCTACTGCACTGTCTGTGACTACCAGCCCTTCTGTGCCCCTCATTTGCTCCAGAGCCTTCAGAGCCTTCAATCTGCCCCCCCCAAAACAAGGTCCTAATCTAACTTTTCTCCCTGACCCCCAATCTTCACTTTCACAGAGTCATTCCTGGCAAACTATTGTTCTTCCCTCATCCATCCTGCGTTTTCCTACTCCTATGCCTTTGTCTCTGCCCACTCCATCTCGGCAAGGCCTAACCTGGCGCCCATTCTTCAGCTGGGGACTGCCTCCTTCACGAAGTTTCCTCTTCTGTTCCCAGCAGGAAGTGTCCCCCTCCACACTTTGCATCCCATGGACCCCAGCTCTATCTCTCTATAGCACTGACCAATTTTTACTTTGTAGTATACACTTCTAATCCCCAAATAACTCGTGAATATATTCTCCTTTTAAGAGACTGAAACACTACAAATAAAGCTTAAGACCTCTTCACTGCCATCCTCAATCCCCTCTCTGCTCTCCAGAGGTAATCTGATGATTTTGGTATATTTTCCTTCTAGGTTTATATCTACATCTATATATCTATATATAAATATAGGCATATATATTATACAATTATATATAAACCTGTCTCTTTAACACTGCATTATTTTTAGATCAGCCCACATTGTTTTATATATATACACACATACATATATATATATATATTTAGAGATTGACTTTTCAGTATTCTATGGGATTTCATTATATAACAGCACTTCACATTTTATTTAGCTTATCCTCTATTTGTGGACATTCTGTTCCCTCTGTCTGGAATATTTTCTTCCCCCTGGCCCAGCTAACCAACATCCAGGTGCTGCTTCCACTATAATGTCTTTTCTGACCCCCCCCCCATGAATGGATTACCCCCCCCCCTTCTATCACCACTCCTTCAATTCATAGTGCCAGGAAGATTGGCATCTAAAAGCTCCTCCCCACTTACATATGGAGTAGCTGCTCCCTCCCCAAAAGCCCTGGCATCCGATGGTCAAAGCCCTGGAGGCTCAGCTTCCTAGGACAGCTCTCAAGAACAGCTTTCTCACCCTCCAAGCAATCTCAGTGCTGACTTTTAAAAGAGCATGTTCAGCCATTGGTGCGTGCTTTGTGTTTTAGCATGATCTCTGTGAGAGTGGCCATCCATTGCTGTGTCTCAGGATCCCCTGAGCACAGAGCCTGACACGGGGTGGGTTCTCCATAAATGTGCTGAGTCAATGTGTCTTGTTTCTCATGTATGACATCAAGTGCCTTGAAGTAAAGATTTGTATCTGATTCATTTGACACCCCCTAAAGGGTTTTACAGAGTTTTACCCACATGTGCTCAATAAATATTCAGTGAGTGACAAAACAACAAGTCAATCTGGTCATTTCAAACAAAGAAACACTCTCCTCAGAGAAATGAATGAGAGGTAAACTGGAAAAATAGTCACTTTTTGGTATAACTAAGCAAAAAAAACAAAAAAAAATTCAGGGGAGGAAGCAGGAACAAGACCAGCTGTTGAACCTACCCCAGCAGTGATGGAGGGATGCTGCCAAGAGGCTATGCCCATCCTGGGCTTCCAATCAACACAAAGTCTGAACCTGGACTGGGCATATCTCTCAGTGTTGGGAGCCTCTCCTGAATGGAAGAGGCCAAGAGCTCAAGGCAAGCAGTGTGGGTTACAAAGACACTTTAAAAGAGGTCTGACTGGGGTTCTGTTGGTCTGTCCTATATCGGCATATGGAATCTCACAGTGGTTGTGAGAAGCTCCTTACACCCTTCTCTGAGCCCTGCCTTGGCCTCAGCCACCCCTCCTTGTTCCAGGGTCTCCAGTACTCCCAGAGAAACTCTCCTACATCTCAGAAAGACAAGCACTCAGAAGAGCTTTCTGAAAAGGGTCAATTAAGTTTTTAGAAGTCTTCTACTAGGTCCCTACATGCCTCCAGGGCTGTCCAGCCCCAGTCCTTCTCCTCGCCACATCCTGAAGATAGCCCCTGTTTAAAACTTTCAGAGAGCCCCTGGTGTCCCCGGGATAAAGTTCTAACTCAGGCTGTCCCTGAGCTGGTTCCTTTCTCATCTTGCCACACTGCCTTCCTGGTTGTCTATATGTCAACAACTCTAGCCTCACAAAGCAATTTGGATGCCTCATGATCTCTCTGGCCTCCCCCACACTAAACAGCTCCTTCTGCCTGGAACATTCTCATCCTATTCTTCACATGGTTTCATGTGACTCCTCTCAGGTCTCAGCCCCTCTCAAACAATCTTCCCCAGTGAGGTGGGGTCATTTTGATAAGTGATTTTGTATACCCCATAATCCCTATTGAAGCCCAATGGTGTTATTGCTAGTTAAACAGTGCACCATAAGATCTCCAAGGACAGAGACCATATTCATCTGGATCATTTTGGAATTCTGGTGCCTAGCACAGTGCCTGACATAGAGTATGTGCTCACAAAATAATCAACAAAGAAATAAAAGAAAGAGTGCCTTCCCGGGCCCTGATCCTACAGTATCTTCAGGGACAATTTCTTCCTGAACTCTTTTGTTGGATAAGAGTCCCTGGGGATTTCTGATTTAGAGTCTTTTTCTTGAGGGCTGCACTATGTTTTAAGAAAATGCTTATTCCCAGCTGCACAGTTTGGGTACATAAAATTTGCGTATTGCAATAAATACTTGGCCTCATGAATTTCTAGCCTGTTAAATAACAGAACTTAAAATGCTAGGTAAGCATGTAAAAGAAGATAGCATCATAAATACCAGAAAATTACAGGTTGGTGATTTTTTTCCTTTGATCTTGTAACTTTTTACCAGATGAAGCAGTGATTGCATCTGAGAGAGTCTTGCATCTGAGTAGAGTTTTTCCTTTTCTTGCTTGTTGCTAATCTGTTTGGGGCAAGGAGGCCAGCACCCACTGTGGTAGACACCAGGTAATGTGGGGGCTCCCCCATTCACAACAAATCTCCCTCCTCTGGGAATGTCCCAAAACAAAGGGGTGGGCAAATCAGCGACTACGTATGTAGTATGTAAGAGGGATTGGTTGAAGGAGAGACCCCTGACTGAAGCGAGGCCAAGCGGTCTCACCTGGAATTTGAAAGTGAAAGTTTTGTGTAACCAGAGATTGGAGTCATGGAGCGGAGTGAACAAAGTGGTGGCCCCCAGATCCGGCCACTGAGGTTCCCTGAAAATCCTGTCCTGTCTCTAGCCCTTCTTGAGATCTGAATCCATTCTTTCGTTGATCCTGTGAGCCAACCCAGGATTTTTTCCATACATTATCTTTCTGGATATAATCATCTATCCATAAATTCATCTACCTGTTCCAGGTAAAAATGAAGATTTTGTCGCTAAATATTCTCTCATTCTTTTTGAAAGGAGCTGTGTCTCAGCCTGACATAGATACAGAGTGGAGCTCAGCTGGACCAGTCAGTGGTCATCTGTTAACAAAGGATTCCTGGCACGTGGGCAAGATGGGGAAGCATCTTTTATTCTCTCCTGTCTTCAGCTATCTAGCACCAAAGGGAAGGCTTGTTTCACTAAAAAGAGAACATTTGGAATGCCTTTTGGACAACTATTTGGTTCTAAAAGTAGAGAAAAGATAAGTGTAATTTCTATCTTGAATTTGCTAATCTGCATGAGGGAAAAAAATTCCCCATCATGTCAATCATGTGAACCAAAGCAGTGCCTTAGACTTTAGGAAATTAAACATTGAGCGTTCTGTGGAAAGATAGCTACAACTAAAGAACCGTGCTTTGCAAGGAAATCTGGCTCAAAAGGCTTTAAAAATGAAATTTTAACTATAAGATCACATGTAACTACAAGGAGAGAGAAAAAGATAAGTAGAGAGGAAGTGTGTTTTCATTGGGAACTCCCTGATAAACCCAGATTTTTAATATGAAAGAACATGGTCCCCACCCTCAAGGACATTACAGTCTGATGGAGAAGATAACACTCCTAACCTAATAATCAAACCCAAAGGGAAAAGTTCTGAGAATCCTGGGAGAGGGAGGTCATTACAGTCTGATGGAGAAGATAACACTCCTAACCTAATAATCAAACCCAAAGGGAAAAGTTCTGAGAATCCTGGGAGAGGGAGGTGACAGCAGCCACTTCCAGCTGGGGGATAATATCTTGTCATAATCATTATTTGTTTTATATATTCTAGGTTGGGCTTTTCATCACATCCTTTTTATTCACTCCTGTTCGGGGCACATAGGAAGTACTCAGTAAATACCGTAGTGCCTGAGTAGCCGGACCCATCATCACATTAAAGATTGCTAGCATTAGTAGAGCCTTAAGTAACTACCATTTATTTATTGCCTGCTAATGAAAGGCACCTTGTGGACCTTACCTCATTCCATCCTTACATTATGTCTATGCATAAGTTGTATTCTTCCCATTTTACAGATGAGAAAACTATCTTTTGGAAACAATAAGCTGACTTTCTCAAGACCACAGAACTAGTAACTGGTGGGGTCAGGATTCAAAGCCAAATACTGAAATCTTCCCATTCTACTCTCTGCTTCTTGGGAGATGTTGCAGAATATTGAGCCCAGCTTTTCACTTTACCTACAACCAGGGAAACTGAGTTCCCCAGATGGGCTGATTCAATTCTCCAGATGGGGTACAGAGGCAAAGACCAGTCTGGAACTGCAGGTGCCTCTTCTGAGGAAAAGGGGCACTATTATGATGTTGGTTTGAAAGCTCAGTCTACAGTTGGTGAAAATGAGGCACACCTGACTCCAACCAGGCTTTTGTTTTATCCGGCTGGTTTGCCCTTCTGGTTTACCTGGCTCTTGACCTACCCACCAGAACAAACCATTTTTTGTGCTTTTATGTGTTGTTTCTATATCTGTTTGGCACTTGCTCTCATCCGTCATCTGTGATGGTTGCTTTTTCAGTAGGCTTTTAAACCCTTGAGGTCAGCAACTCTAGTCAAATGAGTGTTCAATATATGTTTGTTGAATAGGATTCTTGTTGTTTTCAAAAGATGCAAGTAACTTTTTTATTAGTGCTTTATAATAGAACTCATTTTTGTAAGGCTTTCTATGAATGACATAGTAAATATATTAGGACCTCACTATTTGTTCTAACCGCAGCTTGGAAGAACCTAAAACCCATTTCTTGCTTGAAGTTTTCCATTGGTCTTCTTCTAGTCAGGTGCATTACCCCCAAATTTTCTTGTCAACTCGATATGAGATTCTTACCATGAAAACAGAAAACACAAAAAAATTCAAATAAAAAGACTACAATATCATCATATTTCTCCATTGACTAATGAATAATTAAATGAAACTTGATATAACCAGATAATAGAATATTATTCTACCACGAAGAAGTACTGATTCATGCTAGAGCATGGATGAGCCTGAAAAACATTATACTAAGTTGAAGAAGTCAGACAACAAAAGGCCACATCTTTTATGATTCCATTTTATGAAATGTCCAGAATTAACAAATCTATAGTGCCAGAAAACAGGTTAGTGGTTACCTTGGTGGCGGTAGGGTTAGGGTTAGGAGATTAGGTGGGTCATAGCTAAAGAGTGTATAATACAGGGCTTCTTTGGGGGATCATGAAAATGTTCTAAACTTTGCTGTAGAGATAGTTGTACGACTCTATTAATATACTAAAGATACTCTATGAATACACTAAAACCTATTATATATTGTATACTTTAAGTGGATGAATTATACTTTAATAGAGCTATTATCAAAAAAGCAAAATTTAAAAAATCACCGTCTTATTTTATTAATCAAATCTGTTTCTCTTGTTAGCTTTGCCTCTCAGGCTGAGCTTTGACAGGAGCAGTTTGACAAAAAGCTGGGCCCTGCCCAAACTCTTCAATCTCGACTTCACGAAAGTATTGCCTTTATTTTACTCCGATTTGTAACACAAAGAGTTCTGTCTTCACCTGGAGGGATGGGTGATAATAAGTGAGACTGCGTCATTTAGGGGGTGGGAGAGCCCTTAATGAAAGGCCAAATTGTTACTGATCACTTAGGAGGGATTGAAAATGGCCTCAGACTGAACAGAACAGACCAGAGAGCTGAAAAATTGGGAGATCAAGTCTGCCATCCACAGGCCTCGAAAACACCCAAAGTTAATCTCACTGCTGTAGCATTCCCCTTTACTCCTTCCTTTATTAAAGGAAACTTTCTTTCATGTGGTTTTAACTTAAAATGCCACTAACAAAGTAATTGCCACTTCTGTATTGAAATTTTTTTGTCCTAGACTACAAAAGACAGCTGAGTTTCCCCTCACATCATAACTCTCGGGCTTGCTATTGATGAAGTACTCCGTGTGTGTTTTAAATACAGCTCCTATTTCAGTCATTCTGCCAGCTTCCCAGAAGCACTCTGTTAGATGGTCCTAGCGATCAAGCGTCAAAGGCTTCGCTTGATACTTGTTGGACAGCAGTTTTCAATGCAAGGAGGGGAGAGGTGATCAGATTCAAGCGATGTGAATAATAAAGCTTTGAGGCTGGGAGGGAGGCATGCAGAGGTGATGCATAATTCATCAGGCAAATTAATCAAGTCCCCTTTCCTATGCCCACTGCAATTACTGAGAACTCACAGAGTCATCAGCTTTCTCACCCTCCTTCTGCCCAGTCCCCGGCCCCAGCAGCTCCCGGAGAAACAAGCCTCTGGATTTGAGTCCCTGGCTGCTGAGGTCATGCATTCTGGACAGAGGTACCTGGGACCGCGTGTCCCTCTGTCCCTGCTAAGCGAGGTTTTCTCTGCCTGCCACGTAACTGGGGAAGCACAAACAGGGGTTTGATGTGCAGTAGAGCAGAGAGTGGGGACAATTAGTTTTCTTCATGCTTGGCTGAATCTTAGTGTGGGGACGGACCGGCTTAGAGGGTGAGGCAGATCATAGATAATAGAAGCTTCATTTCCAACTGACCCTCCAAGCGTTCTGCCAGGCCCAGGAGAGAGGAACAATGCCGACCACTGCGAGGAACGCCAGCTCTGAATGCGCAAGGCTCCGTCCAAACAAGGGTGGAGAAACAAAAGCAATAGACAGGGCTTTGCCTTGAAATGGTTTCTATAGTCCCCACCAAAAGAGGAAAGAAAAGGAAAAAGGCTCCATTGAGGACAGAAAATAAAGTCTGATAATGAAAAATGTATTTCTCACACAAACAAGAAGCCCGTGCGTGCACACACACACGCACACACACGCTCACGTGGGCCATTGTGTGGGCAAGTTCCTTCTGGCCCACTGATGTGTTTCTGAGAAAAAAAATGCCTGAAATAGAAGAGCCCTGACTATATGACCTTGTAGCTCTGGTATGGGTCACCAAAAAGGATGTGAGAGATATGAGATTAATGCGAGGTACCAGTGAAAGAAAACAAAAAAGTTTCACCACAGAGAGAGAAAATGAAACACCCCTATCATTGCTTTTGGCCTTCTCTTCAGTTTATCTGTTACTATATAATAAACCATCCCCCAAACATAGTAGCTTGAAACAACATTATATATATATACTATATATATTGTATATATAATATATATAGTATATATATGATATAAAGTATGTTTATTATATATATATATATATGGTGTTTGAGTCCGCGTCTTGGAAGGTGCAGTTGTAGGACTCATTGGTGCCATCTAGTACCAGTTGAGGTACCTTGCTGGCATATAACTGGCATCTGAGATGGTCTGAGGATCCAAGAAGGCTTTACTTTTTTATCTCGTGCCTAGGAAGGGATGTCTGGAGGGCCACTCAGCTGGGGCTGTCTATCAGAGTTTCTGCCTATAGCCTTTCCCAGAGAAGATGTTCCCACATGGCAGAGGTCTGGAAACGGATATAACAATCCCTCCACTGTATTTTATTAGAGCTTCCTGAGGAGGGGACATCGACCTCTCCACTCGTTGGGAACAGTACTAATGAATATGCAGTCATCTTACTCCATCACAGTTTTCTTCACTGTGGGAAGAAGAAAGAGAAACATTAGGTTGCAGATGGCTCCCAGGGTGGTATGTGGCATTTGGGAACATTACAGGAAACAGAGAATCACCCTTAAACATTTACTGCCCAACAACTCAAGTCATGTTTTCCTAAGGGCAGGCCTGGGTGAAGCTCAGAGGAGATGTGGTGTTTGTCAGGAGTGGAAGGAGAGGGCTACAAATAAATTTCCTAAATCTCCAGTTCAAGTGTTTTTCTCCTTTTCTGTACTTGTCTTAAGCTCATGGTCAACTTTTTCTAGTTTTTCAACTCAATGATCATTTTTCAATTGCTTCAGGCTCCAAAGAATTTAGTTCTTTGGTAAATGAATGAATAAATGAATTTAACTTGGCTTCATGAAGGTAGAAGTTCATCTTAAATGTCTTCTATGTGTTTATCAAGAGTTGCATGTGCATTTGGCCTCATTGTGCTTTGTTGTCGTTGTTCATTTCTTTTGCTGCTGTTGATTCTGAGTCCTCCATCCTGACATAAGTTACTGGGAGGATGTTTCATTACAAGATAGCTTGTCTTCTGCAAACTCATTTTACGTGTTCATTCTTTCTGGGTGTTTTTCTTCCACTTCCTGGGATGGTGCTAAGGTTTAAATGTTTGTGTCCCCACAAAATTCATGTTGAAGTCCTAATCCCATAAGGTGTTGATATTAGGAGGTCACACCTTTGGGAAGTGATTAGCTCATGAGGATGAAGCCCTCTTGAATGGGATTAGTGTTCTTATAAAAGAGACCTCAGAAGGCTCCCTTGTCTCTTCTGTCATGTGAGCCCACAGCAAGAAGTTTACCATCTTGCACAAGGAAGAAAGCCCTCATCAAGACACTGAATTTTCCATCACCTTGCTCTTACACTTCCCAGCCTCCAGACCTGTGAGAAATAAATTTCTGGTGTTTATAAGTCACATAGTCTGGTATTTTGTTATGGCAGCAAAATGAACTAAGACAGATGTATTTTTTTCTCCATGTTTTATCCTTTAAGGAAAGGGTTCAATATCTCTTATATTTTCAAGACTTGGTTTCCTGGGGACTGTGAGGGTTTCCAGGACTCATTCAGTTATGAGAGGCTGGGCAGGGACTCTGCCGACACAGCCACAAGGGGAATAACTAACAACAGAGCTGGGAAATTCACCCCTTTTATTAGTGCTTTGCATCTGTCAAATGCCAATTCAGACTTCCATCAACAGGCATATTTAAAAGGATACATGTTAGGGAAATTTGTTATCCATGCAATTTCAATAAGAGCCAATTCTATTAACTCCTCCAAAGCCTGTGCATTATGGCTTGGCTTTCAGGAGCGAGCCTTGAATAAACTTTTCATTGATTTCACAACACTTCCATTATGGCTGTTCCATTATGAAGCAGATGAACATTTTCTTGAACAATTAGACAGGGTTGTGTAGAATAAAGAGTGAGGTTTGCCTGAGATCACAGAAACCTATCTGCTTAGGTGATTCATTTTCTTCCAACAAGGCAGCCCATAATAAGCTTTTTTTTTTCTGGAGCCTTGTCTTGCTTCCCATTTCAATTAGTGACAATGACTGGAGAATGGGAAGAATGTCTTCTTCATGTCCTTGTGCTGCAAACAAGGCTGGACACTGAAGAAGAGGGAGGGAAGGGGGGAAGCAGCTGCAAGAAAACCCAGCATGCTTCCCCAGAGAGGCTCCAACAGAGTAGGTGCGGGGTCTGGAGGAATCAGGTGGCAGAGCTAAGAAGGGGAAGAAAGGCTTGAGTGGAATTCAGTAGGAAACAATGCTGCGGGCAGAGTGGCCACAGCATGACACTAAGCATCACTACCTCTCTCCATGACCGAGGCTGGTCTGATCCTCCGGCCTTGGTTCCTGATAGTTTGGGCATCTTGGACTGTCACACCTTCTACAAGTCACGTGTACATGTATGTGTCTTGACATAATTCTGCTGTGTTGCTGTTTTGTACAGAGAGTTTCACATCTCCTGCTACCAGGCACATCAATTGCTCATTCTTTTAGACACAGTGTGAAAATGAGAGAAATCCAGTGTTACAGATTCGGTTGTTTATTTACTCATTCTCTCATTGCATGAGCACTTACTGGGCATATATTGTATACATTGATTTCCAGGCATCTCAACTATTGGGCCATGAACTCTAGCTCAAGAGAGGCAAGCTTTTTATCTTTTTGTGTCTGCTTTCTCCTCCATATTTCTCTTGTCCCTATATGCACACACAATTCATCTTTGGCAAACATTAACAGTCTACCTCTCCATTCCAGACCCTGTTTTACGCAGCTGCAAGCAATAGTGACCAGAACACAGATCCTGTGTTAGTTTCCTAGGGCCACTATAATAAATTTCCTAAGGAAATTTGTTATCCATGCAATTTTAATGAGAGCCAATTCTATTAACTCCTCCAAAGCCTGTGCATTATGGCTTGGCTTTCAGGAGCGAGCCTTGAATAAACAAAATGCCACAAAGTGGGTGGCTTAAAACAACAGAAACGTATCCTATCACAAGCCTGGAAGCTGAGAAGTTCAAATTCAAGGTGTCAGCAGGACCATGCTCTCTCCAAAGGCCCTAGACAGAGAAGGCAAGAATCCTTCCTTGCCTCTTCTTAGTTTCTGGGTTTTGCCTTGGTGCATCACTCCAATCTCTGCCTCCATCATTACAGAACATTCTCCTTGTGTTTTTTCCACATCATTCCCCCCTGTGTGTGTCTGTCTCTGTGTCTCTTCTTTACTTATAAGGACAACAGTCATACCAGATTAAGGATCTGCCCTACTCCAGTATGACCTCATCTTAACTATATCTGCAATGACACTATTTCCAAATAAGGTCACATTCTGAGGTTTCAAGAAGGACAGTAATTTGGGGAGGGGAACACTATTCTACTCAGAATATGCTGTTTTGGAACTCAAAGTCTAGAGGGGAAGAAATAAGAGTAAAAAGTAATTGCAGCCTTGAGTGATGGATAATGTGAGAAAAGTCTGCACAAAGCCCGAAGGAAAACACAAATGAGATATCAGCTGCAGAAATTGGTCTGAAAGTTGATGCGAACTAAGGGAGGGATAGAGATGACCAGAACCTAGTTCCCAGTCAGCTGCCCATCAGCTCTACATATCGTGAAGGAACAATATAGAACATCGTTATTTTCATTTGGTGGAAAGCCAAACCTGTGAGCTCAGGTCTTTGTGCCTCAGCCCAGACCAGCCAGGTGGCCTGTCCAGCTTCTTTCCCCCTGCCTACTGCTAGGACTTGGCCCTCCACAGTGGACCCCTTCATGGCAAGAAGAATTTAAGTAAAGTAAGTACAAGGGAAAACAAGGGTTTCTTACCAAGGCCCATTCATTGCAGAGCTTCACAAAAAGGAAAAACAAAGCAAACACATCACATAACAACTTGGGATCTTAGCGTCTCCCTAATTCCCAGCCCCCAGTATCAACTTCTAGTGGCTCCCTTGGTCCCAGCCTCTCCCAGTGCTCCTTTTCCTCCACTGAGGTGGGAAGAAGATGGCAGGAGCCATAGATTTTCCCCCTAAATACTTCTTTCCCCAAAGAAAAATTTCTTTCCTCAAAAGAAATTTTAAAAGGCGTCCTTTGAGTTGAGTTGTTCAATTTCTTCTATAAAATGAGAAGAGGATTGAGGGACAGGCTAAGAGAACTACTAGGCAAACGCGGAGTAGCAGCCTTATCACTGCCTTGACCGCCAGCACACACACACACACACACACACACACACACACACACACTGGTAGTGTAATAGTGGAAAAGGCCTCACGTAGAAAGATACCTTTGGACCCAGCTCAAACCACCCCACTATCTCCAGTACCCCATGCTACACAGACAGGAGCCTAGGTTACTTTAAAGTCTTTTCAGTAAGGATGTTTATAACTGAGTTAGGAACTGTTCTGATGTATAAGAAATGATAAAAGCATGCTAACAAAGCACCTACATGTTTGAAGGTACTGGAATCATCCAGAGTGGTATAAGTCTGGCGAAGCATTCAGTGAGTGTTTAGTGTTGGTGATCAGGGTTCACCTGGGGAGTCTGGATACACAATGTTCAATCAAGTGCGAAATGTGGCAGGTTAGATGTTCAGGCAGTGTCTGTCATTCACTGCAGGGCCAAAGGTGTGTCTGCTTCCATCCTCCTCCCTCTGGGGCTATGGTCTAAACCATGTAGGATACAAAGACATCACACCAAGGACACGGGCAAGCCTGGCCTGGAAGCAAAAGAGATACACTGCAAGGTCTAACGTCTCTGCACATCTCTGATGACTTCCTATCCAAAAGAGTGTCTGACTTCATCCTCGCCTTGAGTTGCATTACAAAGGACCTCCTCCTATTACCTCATACTCTAGGAAAGGTGGATCACCTCGACACCCCTTAGGAAAAATATAATACCTATCTTCCCCCTGCCCAGGGGGAAAAGAGGACTGGAATATCTGAAATAACACCACTGCATGTCACATACAGACATGTTAGTCACATGAGAGATGTTCTCCTTAGGCACACCCATTCAGGACACTATGAGTTATCTAAGGTATTGAAGGATTTCTCAGAGCCCTTTGTGACAAACAAGCACCTGCTCCTTAGTTCTGGAACCCAGCTCTCCTCCCTTCCTGAGCAGATGATCACTCTTTTCTCAATGATATTGATTTTTCCTGATACAGATGCCCCCTCCAAATCTCTGGGACTCAGATTCATGGAGGGGTCTTGCTGCTCTTCCAAGATGAGGCAATAGGTGTTCCACCTCTTTGCAAAGCCAACTGTTCCACTCTACCCAAGGGGTAGCCATCACCTCTTCCTATTCACCATCACCACTCTCTTTGTCAGGGGGATGTTGGAACCTCTTTAGATCCTTTTGAATAACTGCCCATGGTCCTGTGCCCTTTTGTGTGAATGTTGTAGTGCTAGGACTGAGAAGGATCCCCCCACCAAGTGGAGATAGGCTGAGTTTTAATACAGCAATGAAACAGACCCCATAATGTCCAAGAAAGTTCCATTACCTGGTAGGAGTGCTGCACTTTAAATGCAGAGTCCCTAAATGTACTTAGCCCTTCTATCTGAAAGGAGGTGACATCCAGCCTATCCCAGCATGTCCCAGAACCACATATGGGGCCCCAGGGAATTTTTGATCTTACCATGTTATACTGAGATGCCCCAATAGCTGGTCTATAATACCCCTTGAAGAATATTTCCCAGTTTAGTAAACTATGAGATGAGACTACATAACAGGGTGCAGCCAAGGGGGACCCCAAATAGGGATTTGTAATGGGGTCCAGAACCCAGGGTGTCCAAGAAATTTTATATATACAATTTCTTGGACACCCCCACAAGTCTGAGCTGGTGGATGGGACACATGGAGCAGGGCCATTGAGAGTTTCTCTGAATAGCAACAGTTTTGCAGATAACCTCTAGAACAGTCATTTAACATACCTATAACCTTTAACTGGTTTCATAGATATGTTAAATAGCTGTGGCCCTGCT
The DNA here is from genome assembly GCF_014824575.4 of Sturnira hondurensis. NCBI lineage: Eukaryota > Metazoa > Chordata > Mammalia > Chiroptera > Phyllostomidae > Sturnira > Sturnira hondurensis. The sequence goes on along the minus strand of NW_028085930.1, from coordinate 2,497,832 downwards.
TTGAGCCAGGGGGATGGGAGTGACTTCAACCCATGATGCAACTGGGAGGCAACTCCCTCTGCATAAAAGCTTGGAGATGATTGGCTCCATTCCATGGGGCCATGCCTGCCCAGACTTACTATGGTAGCCCAGTGAAGCTGGAAGAATATAGGAATGCTAGCAGGTGTAACTGATTGTAGGAGGAGTCGGAAATGGGGCTGCAGAGGAAGATTGGTGCTAGGATTTAAACCCAGGTGTGTGGCAGCCATGCTGGGGATTTTTGGGACCACTTGGCTTTGGCAAAAGTTGGGACCATGAAGTTTTAGGGTGTGCCCTTTTTGCCACGTGGCTTAGGAAGCAGGAGAGACTTTGCCTGGAAGAAAAGAGTTGAAAGGATTCTTGCTGGTGGACCATGAGAAGGTGCCACATGGTTTTGGATTATCTGGAGATTGTGGTGGCAACACAACTGATGGTGCAGGAACCGAGGGGCTGCCTGAACCACGGACTTCTACTTTTTTCCTGAGATACACTACCCTGGACTGGGCAAGGGGGAAAAGGAAGGACTGTGTGTTTGTGGGTATTCTAAAGGACTTTGGTATTTTTAATGAAGACATTGTGTCATTATTCTAAGTTTGTATAACTTCTTAAGTAAATAATCCTTTTCCTTTTCACCAATCTCTGGCACTGAGAGCTGTCTTTTCCTTGTGGCAGGCAAGGTGAACTTAGTATGGGGGGCAACCCTGAGAGCACAAGGGTGGGTCCATCTGGGAATAGTATATCATTCACCCTGCCCCCCAGATCTGTTCTGTAACAACTATACCTTCTAGTCCCTTTTCTGCAGAAAAAAAAGACAGGCCCACAGTCAGCTTGGCTCTTGTCTGAAGAGCAAGAATTGGGAGGAAGTGATATAATTCCTACTTGTGGACCCACATATTGCCTTCATAGGATAATACATTTCTTTGGGATGATGGAGAATAATTACAGACTGTTTGATCTTGATTAATTAAAACTCATTTCATAATTTTCAGGTCCCCAAGTCTCTCCTTTGATTGGAATGAATCTGATCAGAGAGTAATTTTTCTCCTAATATCTATGCAATAATAAAAACTTTTTATCCCTGACAGGATGGATATGCATAGGATTCATGATAGAAGTGGTTTATTACTACAAAACCTGAGGTTTGGAGACAAAAGGCTGATGCATACTAGTTGTTGTCCTTCACTGCTCTGAGTTTTCAGTCTCTTCCACTTCCATCTCCTCCTGCACCCTCTCTTTCTGGCTCTCTTGTTTTTAAAAATACTGTATTATTTATTTTTAGGGAGAGGAGAAGGGAGGGAGAAAGAGAGGGAGAGATTGATGTGAGAGATAAATATTGATCAGTTGCCTCTTGCACCCGCCCCAGCCAGGGACCAAACCCACAACCTAGACATGTGCTAGATTGGGAATTGGACTAACAACCCCTGACTTTACATGATGACACCCAACCAGCTGAGCCACACTGCTCAGGGCTCTTTCCTATTTTGAGAATAGGTTTCTACTGTACAAATGCTGAGTAAGGATGTCATAATTCTTCCCAATGTTCCTTGGTGCACAGGAATGGACCCACATTTACCAATACTATCTTCTGCTTCCCCTTTCTCTGAGGTCACCATGCCCCACTCAGCACCATAGGGTGGCTTTTTCAGGAAAGTAATACCTAAATAGCCACCCACACCCATACCTACACCCACACCCAAGGATGCAAACCTGGATATAATGTCCTTTTCTCAGGGAGAATCAGCTGAAGCTCTTATCTTGGGCAGAAGCTAAAAAAGGATAGGTAGAGAGGAATGACAGCCTGTGGTCGTTTAAGACGTTCCCTATCCATGAGTGTTCACTTATGCACAGTCATCATCTACCATCTTTAGTGCTTTTCTGACAATGTTGAGTCATTGAAAATAGTTTTTTATCAAGTTCCTAATACTGTGACTCCCAGTGTTTTATAGGATTGAAAAATTAGAATCTTGCTTACAAAGTTATGGTGGAGTTTCTCTATAATAATTTTCATAGCTTATAGCTCTGAGATACAGATATACTGGTCTACAAATTAGTCATTATTGAGGACATGTAGAACTCATGAGGCCCTGAGAAGTGCTGGAACTGGAAAGATAAGAAAAGACTAGCAATGGGGAGGCCAGGGGAAAAATTATTCCAGGCAGGGGAACCAACAGTACACATTCTACAAGGGTAAGAGAAGAGTGTGTGTGTTCTAGGGCAGCATAGTTAGAACAGGGCAATAAGAGGGCAGAAGGAGAAGGCAGCCTTGGGCAGTGAAAGAGAAGAGAGAATGAAGGGGGTTACTCAAATAAGTCACATTAGAACATCTTTCCTCTCTGAAAACTTAGCCTCTCTGAGCCTCATTTGCTGTACCTGTAAAATGGGGAAAAGGGGATTGGATCAAAGATACACTGACCACATTGCAGCCTTCTTTTCTCACCCTAAGACACTAGAAATGACAAAAAAATATTTTGAAAACTCATAATGTTCTGGAAAAAAAGAAAAGAGAATAGAGCTCATGAATTTTCCCTTATATTGCTCTTAGACTCTTGAAATCTTCCCACTGAACTTCCCTGCAAGGCTCAACCCCACCCTGGAGCTGTGAAGGGTGTTGGCCAGCCACCTCCTCAGGACAATCCTCAGACTCTTGACTCTCACACCCTTCTGCAGCTAAGATCCACTGATACAAAATGTAAAATTTCTTGTCCACTCGACCTCCCATCTAATACTGCCCTGTAGCATGCAATTCACTGCTGATAAGTGAGGAGCTGTTAGCAGGCCACACTCAAAACACTACTCCATATTTACTTCTTAAAGGTATTCTTGATAGTCCACTTCAGCTTTAGGAACTGCATATATGAATGGAGATGTGAGTGGGGTATCAGGCCTTTCAATCAAAGAATGCAAGAGGTTTCTGCTTTCTGCAGTTCTCTTGGTGCAACCTTCCACCCGCAATGACCCACCAACCTTCCAAACCATCTGGCATATAATAAGAATGACTACTAGGGTTAGACAATGGTGGACAAGGGCTGACTGGCCATTCCATGGATGTTGGCATGTTGATCACCTCTCACCTAACGGCCCAGGGCCTGGGTTCAGCCCTTCTCTTTCAGTGCTGAAGGCTGCCTGTTCCTTCTACTCTCTCGTCACCCTGATGTACCTATGCTGCCGTAGAACACACACACACCTTCTCTCCTACCTTTGCAGCCTGTGCACTTGCTGGTCCCCTGTCTGGAATAATTTTCCCCAGTCTCCCCATTGCTGGCCCTTTCTTATCTTTTCAGACTCAGGGCTTTTCAAAGAATCCCTTTGAGATCTCTTTACCTAATGTAGCCCCTCATCCTTACTAGTCTCCAATTTCTTCACTTCAATTATTTCTACCAGTAAACTTACTGGTAGTTACATATTTAAGTATTCAATAAGCTGGCCTCGGTCTGAACTCCTGCCTTGACCCCATGAGATTAGATACCTAATCTGTGTTGTTCACCACAACCCTCAGACCCTCAAACATTGCCTGTAACATACATAGTGGCACCTGATAAATAGTCATTAGATTAATATTGAAAGAGGAAATTAAGCATTTAGGATGGTCTCTATCATCGATGTCCTAAGAACCTACCGAGGCATGTCCAGGCCGAGTGTCTTTTAGGAATTCTGCTCAAATTTATGTAGAGTCTTGCAATTTGAAGATGCTATTCTTTAGTCCTGGAAAGATGTTCTAAAGTGACTTATTTGAGTTAACCCCTGCATTCTCTCTTCTTTGTTCTCTCCTCCTAAAATTTCTACTGGACCTTGTAAGTCTATGTTTCATTTTTCTTACTTTTCCTTTGTATTTCTGGGTCTTTGTGTTTGTGCACTGGTCCAGTTTTTAAATTGCATATTTTCTCTTCAACTGTGACCACTCTATTATTCTGACCACTTATTGAGAATTTTATTTCAACAATCATATTTTTATTTCATGAATTTCTAACTGGTTCTTTAACATAAAATATTGTTCTTGTTTTAGTCTTCTTCATGGCACTTATTACCAACAAACATATTTGTTTATTTATTTTGTTGTTTATTCTCTTGCTCCTTCCACTAGAATTTAAATTCTAAAAGAGTAAGAACTATTTTGTTTATTGCTGTGCTCTCAAGGCGTAACATAGTACTTGGCACATAACAGTGCTCAGAAAGTACTTGTTGAGTAAATTAAAGGAATTAGTGTGATGTCTTTGAAGATCTGTCTAAAGATAATCATATTTCTTTTAATATGCTTTATTGTTTCTACCACTGAGTGTTCCTTGCATATTAGTTCTATTATCCACTAATTTTTAGTCTTCTCTATGATTTTAGTTTTGTCACAATTTGGCAACTCTTGGAATCACCAATTTGGTGCCTTTGTCTTTATATTTGCAGAAACTTTCAGCCTGTCTGTAGATACTGCATTCTGCTCATAGCCACATTCTTCTTTTAGAGGTTGGGTTGGAATGATGCTAGAAATATTCTAGATGGAATAGTCATGAGTTGCTCTTCTGTGCAACAGGCTCTGGGTTCTTCCTGGGTATACCCAGCCACCTCAAACACTCCCTGGGCCTCCATCTGGAACTCTCTGCTCCTGTCCTGGCATCAGATCCTTCCATTGAGTGCATGGCATAGGAAAGGAAAGATGTTGGAGAAAGAGCCAGACATCCTAGCTGCTCTTCCTATAAAGACTCCCTCCTAGAACATGGAAGTTGTCCCACGACTCCCTTCTGTTCTGCCTGCTTCCTCTGAGCCCTCCATGGCCTCCCAACTCCTCCAACCACCCTTGTCTGAGTGTATTTTGAGCTATAATTTCAGAACAATCCCTTACAATTTCTGGTCAATTTACATTGTCTTTTTGTTTTCTAGACCATTGTAAGTCTTCAAAATACTTTTTTGTCATTTCTAAGGTGTTAGGGTGAGAAAAGAAGTCTGAAATATGTATTTTGTGTATTATTTTGACCCAATCTTTTTTTCCCATTTTACAGATACAGCAAATGAGGCTCAGAGAGGCTAAGTAACTTTTCAGGTTCACACAGCTAGGAAGTGCAGTGGGGCTGGTTGGTATCATGATGATAACAAATACATATTGGGATTGGCATGATAATAATGATAGCACAGAGGAGGAGGAGTCTCTGTTTTATGTACTTACTCCAGAGGCCTCCCCAACTTCAAACTATTGGGTCTACTCAGATTTTCAATCCAAAGAAAAATTACATATGGCTTTCACAGGCATATAAAAATGTTCAAGTCTCCAATATTTTTAATAGAATACTTACTCTATTTCATTAAAGATAGTGCCTCTAATGAGGATTGCTTTCTGATCTAATGAGCAGCACTGCACATGTTGTGCATTGTATTATAAGGCAGCACAGTCCATACTGTTTAATCCCAAAGGTGACTGACTCTGGAACTAAACACACGCATCTCTCACCAGCTCTCTGATCTTGGGTTTTGTAAAATGAGGACTTGGATTGCAGTTTTTTATAGTAATAACTGGTATATAATAGGTTGTTATTAATGAGTAGTTACTATAAGCATTAAAGGATGGTCTCTCAATAAAACGATATAACACATATATTTTTAGTTTGAGCAAGATTTCTGATGACCCTGGATTTTATTTTGGAACTTTGATCCAAAAGACCATTTTGCTTTTTGCACTTTTCCCACAAAACTTCTGCTCTGATTAGCATTGCCCTTTGATTCACACTCTGTTTCTGCAAGAGATAAAACTTTTGTCTCTTGCTCCTTGGAAGCTGAGAACTCTGTCTGTATAAGCTAGATGAGAACAGTTGGTTTCCAAAGTCAGTTAATATACTTTATGTAATTGTTGCTGATTCTAAGAAAATAAGAAAAATTATTTCCGCAAACAAAACCCGCCATAAACAAGGCTTGCCTACGTTCCAAACAGCAACGCATTAGGAGGAGTTGAATACCTGGAGGGTGCTAAAGAAAAGGAAGCTATGGAAATGTTTTCATGAGAAGAAATGGCAAAACTTATGGGGGATATTGAGAATGTAAGTCCTTGAACTAAGATTGATTGGGAAAAAAATTATAAAAAGATTGTCTGCCTGAATATTGGAGTAACTAGTGACCTTGAACACAGAAGGAGTGTAGAATAGGAGTGAAACAATGAAATCTTTTTAGAACAGAGAATAATACTTGTAAGAGGCAATTTTTAAATGAAAGACAGAATGTTCTATAATAGAAATATTGGGGGCCTGAACCCCCTTGTAATTCATAGAGCGGGGAACACCAGTGGCCTTGTTTAGAAGCCCACAGTTAAGAGAAGGGAGAGCAGCTTGAAATAAGATTATTAATTTCCTTGGAATGAGGCCAGCATGGCATCCTCTTACAAAGCTTGGCCAGATTCTTACAAGATCACTGTGAACAATGAAATCTAATGAATATGCAAAAACCAAAGCCAACACACATCTAGTTACACCAACAAGATGTTAGGTTGTTTGCTCTTTAAAATAAAAACATCTTGTTCTCCCACCTTCCGTGGACTTTGTAACACTTTCCTTGATTAATAAAGTATTTTTTCCTAATTTCAGGCAAGAGCAATTGAATTGGAGATATTATAGGACTTTGATGGTAAAAACGATACACGTTAAGTGATACCAGAAAAAAAATGCTTGTGTAGACCTCTGTTCAACTACAGCTTGGGAAGCTATAGTGGACTGTTTCGTGCCGGTCTACCCAGCGTCCTTCCTCTCCTTTGGGTGCTCTTCTTGTGGATACCCATCTCTCCCTTTGAGGAACAGCTCCTGCCCTTTTTGGCAGGATTGCCAGGCAAAGATTCCATGCAGTGATTCCCTAGTCTTCACACTTTTCTGAGTTGAAAGTGATGGGAATTTGACTCTTCCCACTGGTCACAAGGTTTCAGAAAGTGGCTGCTGGTGGAAAAGATTAGTTTGCGTTGTCATTGTTGTTGAAAAATATTATTGGTAGTTTTGTCTAATGAGTCTTCTAAAAAAATAAAAAGAAGCTTGATAAGTTTCTTAAAAGGGTAACAAATTCATGCCTGAATGTTCCTTTATGGATGGCATGAAATTCAGAGGGATGGTGAGAGCATATAGTAAATAGAATTTTAAAAAGACATATTGGAAAACCAAAAAGAAGGAATACCACTAATAATAAAATTAAAGAGATTCCTTCAAAAGAAGGGACTGGAGAATATAACTCTTACCTTCCAGTGTATGAAGGGTTGTCTTGTGGAAAAGATGCACTCCATGTTCCAGATGACTTTTAGGAGTAAACCTGTGAGTGTTTAAGTTTGCTCTCAGTAACTGTAGCTCCAGACACAGCTCTAACAACCCCTGAGAGTGGCTGCTTTGGTTTTCTATTGCTGTATAACAAACTATTCCAAATTCAGTAATTTAAAACAACAACCATTTTGTAATTTTGTGGGTCAGGAATTCAAACAGGCTTCCCCTGGGTTATTCTTGGGCTGAACATTATGTCAGCTTAACTCACATGCCTAGCCCTTTATCAAGGATGGCCTGAAGGCTAAGTGCAGCTGGACGCCTCTCCCTCTACATATAGCACCAGAAAAACAAAAATTTAACAATATCAACATTGTATGGATTTTGAAGTTTTTATTTAAACCCAACTAATAATAAATCTGGCATGAGTCTATAATAAAGATTTATCTTTTATTCCCCCTTTAATTTCTTCTGTTTGTATACTTTCAGGGTATTTTATGTTTTATTGGGTAAATTCGGTAACTACATTTATCTAAAATAGCATTTACATTATCTAATATGATATTATATTTTAGGTATTATTTGTTTTTTAACTTATAAAATAAACACATTTTAAGTGTATAGCTCAATAAATATATCTGTATGTGTACGTACCCTCATAACTAACAACTAGATCAAGATGAAATGTTTCTATCATTCCAAAAGTCAATAGCCTTTCCAATCAATAGACACTCACCTCCTGGGGTGTAACCAAGTTTTCAGACTTCTATCATCATGGATAATTTATGAGGATTTTGCTATCATTTTGAGTGGTAGGGAAAGGCAAACATTTATACAGGCTTTCCTTCATGATTCCATGCCCTGGAGAAAACTAGAAGTCCACAGCCCACCTCTCCATCAGACCCACTGTTCACCTGTAAAAGAGCCCTAACTTCCCACAAGTGCCATCAGACCCAAGGGAAGCTGGCAACTTCATGGTGGCCATCTACCTCATGTTCAGCCTTTGATACAGTTTCCAGGTCACTTCTTGTGCCTCCTTCTTGAAGATACTTCTAATTTCTGCTGGGCATCTAAAATATGCCTAAGTCTTATTAGAGACCTAATTGACCATAGAAAGTATCAAAGGCGTTGTGCAGAGTAAAATCGTCTTCAGGAATTTCACTGTTCTGTCCACTTTTGTTTGCTTTGTTTTGCCACTATTGTTGTAATATTTAAAATAAACTATAGCCTTCTTTCTTTGAATCTATTGACAATGTCAAATGGCTATAAGAAAAATCCCCAATTTACTCAGCAAGACTCCTGCAAAGTGAGGCCAGAGATTGAGGACTAGAGGCAGCCAATCTGTGTGTGTGTGTGTGTTTGTGTGTGTGTCAGGAGTGTGTGTTTGGGGTGTGAGGCTAAAAGGTAGATGACAGTTTTCTTAGCCACCCCCTCCAAACAATATTTGTCTTGCCCCAAGCTTTTAGTTTTTCTGGAATTGAGTTGGGGAAATCCATCAATTGACTTCTTTTTTACTGGTGCTGATTTATGAACTTTGTAAGAATGGATTGACTTTTCTGCTAGTTTTGTCCAATCTGTTTCCTAGTCTTCAGGATTTCTTCAAAGTTTTTAGTTTATATACGGTACCCTACACCATTTCCCACTGCAGACCTTTTTCTTTAATCTTTGTTTTCTCTGTTCTTACATTTTAATATACTTAGGATCTTGATAGGAATGTGAGGTAACTATAGTAATTCAATTCACAAAGTTGAACCTGGAAGTTTGACATGAATATATTTCAAAACTTATCTAAAAGGGCCCCCCAAACCAAATACTCTATTAGGAGCAATTCGTTTGATATGTTCAGACCTTTCCAGAAAATGATTGGCTCTCATTCCTTTTGAAGTAGGAAAAAGAATGAAACTGGATCTCATCTGATCAAAGTAATTAACCAATTCTTAGGAAAAAATACATCCAAAGAGATTTATCAATATTTCCCATAGCTTTGGAATCTTTAAGAACTCTCAAAGGAAGAAGAGCTGGTTCAAACCTTCATTTTCATCTCCAAAAACTCACCAAAGTAAGCAGTCTCTTCCCATGTATCAAGTTTCATGTTGTCCTTGATTTTCATACCACAAAAGATTAAAGATAATACCACTAATTATGATATTTAAAAAGAGCCCTTCCTGAAAATGATCTGCCACTGGTATTGTACTATATAAAGACTTTGAGAAATAGCTTTGATAATTTGCACTCATTAACAGGAGAATGCAGGAGATTAAAGGTACCAAGGGTGAATAGCCTCTCATTTTTGCAAAACTTGTGAAACCTTTTATTCACCTACTAAAGCCATTATTATGTAATAATAAAAAAAAAGAGGTGTGCTTCATATATGAACTCAGAGAGGGAATAAAGACACAAGGAGCTATTTTCTCTCAAGAGAACTGTAGTGTTGTAGATTAAAGGTGGAAAGGCAGTCATCATTTAAAGTAGCTCACATCTCCAAAGGATATTTATTCACAAATTGATTAGAGTTGGAAATGAAAATTATTCAGTTGGTGGGAACATTACAACTGCCCTTTAAAGTGTGATGAGAAAGATGAAAAGGAGGCTCACTTACCCTTTCCTCAGCATGCAGACCGAGATCAAAAAAGCCCACGTCCCACTGATGGCCCTAATGAGCTTGCACTTCTATTTAGCACTTCAGTTATTTCCACTGACTTGGGAGGTATATTGTCTGACAAGCCTGACTCTCCCATTGCTGGAGGCAGCATCACATTTCAGGAATCTGTTTTGGGGTGATTTCATGGAGTTTTCCAAAATGGTAATAGAAATTAGTGCAGCTGTGCCACAGAACCCTTTATTTCTCCCCCAAGACTTGCTTCTTCTCCTTGCTGTTCATCTCAGAATCTTTACTGTTGTCTTCTGCCTCTCACTTCCTCTCTCTCCTCTCATTAAATCTACTAGCAAATCCTGTTGGATCTGTTCTGAATCTGACCACTTCTTTCTGCTCCCACTTCTTCAACTTAAGTACAACAAATCTATTTCTGTTGCTGTTAGACTTTGCATCTCAGTGAGGAGCTGAGAGCTCAGAATCAGGCTGCTGTCCAAGTGAAAGGAATAAAACCAGTTAACATGCTGATAAATTGAGGGACAATGTGATTTTAGTCTTTTATGTAATTTAAGGAAGTAATAAACTCAGGAAACAGTCAAACCCAGAAAAAATGTTAAAAGTTCTTCAAAATTGGAAGCACTACTTCTCCAAAATCAAATTTATTTCTTTTTATTTTATATTTCATCAAGAAAGAAAAAGGTTAAATAACTCTTACTTTATTTCAGGTGCCAAGTCCACACTTCAGATTTCATGGGGCAGAAACCTCTGTATACAAGTTGAATCACTTGTTGAATCATTAAAAGCCACCATTCATGAGAAAGAATTAGTTTGTTCATAAGATGGAAATTCCCACATTTATGTCTGCACTTTCTGTGGGCGCCACAATTTTCAATACATACACCCCTCTGTTTTATGTAACATTTAGAGAAGGAAAAGTGCTTCGAATGGGGTGAAATGTTGAGATATAAAAGAGCTATGTCTTCAATGCAGGACCAAACAAAAATATACCATATTTTTCAGACTATATAACACACTTTTCCCCCCAAATCTAGGTGAAAACAGGGGTGTGGCTTATAGTGCAAATGTAGCTTACCTGGCTCATTGTGGGGAGAGTGGGGTGTGTCAATGGAGCAGGGTCACAGGTTATGAAATATTTTACCACATTTTTTGCTTCAAATTTTTTTTCTGTTTTCCTCCTCTAAAACCTAAGTGTACCTTATGGTCTGGTGTGTCTTACAGGCCTAAAAATATGGTACTTGACTTTCTTAATCTCAACCCTGAATGGAGAAAGAAAAATAATTTTCTGGGACTCTGAACCAAAAACTGGTACCCCAAAAAGTTTGCTGTCTAAGTTCTCACTCTTATTGTTGTCCCAAAAGTCTCAAGTAGAGAATTTAAAGTGATCCCAGGTTGGCAGTGCCCTAGGTTTTCTCTGGAAGAGCTCTACTTCCTTCTAAACTGGAATGCCATCTTGAATTCAGAGATGTTCACTGTTTAAAGATGCATGCCTTAGACCAGCAATTTTCACCTTTTTCAGCTCATGGTACACATACATCAATTATTAAAATTCTGAAGCACACCAAAAAATATATTTTTGCCTATCTGACAAAAATAGGTATAATTTCGATTCATTAACACCACATGGTTAGTTATTGTTGTATTGGCTGTTGTATTTTCTTATTTGGCAATCTAAGGGAAAAGAGGTCAATGCCCCTGACTAAATTGCCAGGCACTACATGCTTTAAAAACTCTTGCGGCACACTGGTTGGCAATCAGTCTTAGACTAAATGAAATTCTCCACCATCTTGTTGATGTCCGGCTTAGCCTGACTTCTGAGTTCAGTTCTGCTCCACTTTGTGTAACTGCAATACGTTAAAGGCTGATAAATAAGTGGCATACAGACAAATACAGAAAATGTTATAATAAATAGCAAATTGAGAAAAAACGTCTTCAGGACTTAACCTTCCCAAGTTTGCTCTTTCATATTCTTTCATACCGATATGCAGAACAAGTGAAACTGACTACAAGATGAGGTCACTTGAAAACTAGTTGTGCCTACAGGAAAGGCAAAAAATGTATATCTTAGTTAGATATACCACCCAACTCCAAGAGACATGGCAGAACACCAGGCAAAGTTGTTTCAGAAGAACTACTCAGTCATTGCTAGCTGCATATGGGCAAAACAAAAGATATTCAATGTCATAGTCCTCTTATTCCTGTAATCTTTTTTAAAAAGTAAATCAAAGTAAGTTTTAGTTTCCCCTGAGGATGGAGTATTATTTCACCCAAAATTTGTATGTTCTATTCACTATAAAAATTATAGTATCTAAAAACCAATGACTCCCTCAAGCTCTGAGCTCTAATTTCATCTCCTAAAGGAAGCCATTTACCATGCACCATCCTGACCATACCTTCCATTCTTGTCTGATCAGAACTTATTTTAATTTTATTGAATTATTTTATGATTGGTAGTTGGTCATTTCATAAATGTGTTTCACTTGGCTTCCTGTGTGAATCTTTTTAAAAAATCTGTTCCATTTTACCTAATAGTCTCATTTGTAATCTTCTGTCCTGGAGACAGGTAGGAGAATGGGACGGATGATGGCTGGAATCAGAAATGCTCACAAAGAAGTGAGCATGAGAATGTTTGTATCAGCCTTATGGATAATGGCAAAATATGATATGCAGTTTAGATATCTAGTAGCAGAGATTTTGAGTTACATATGTACTATTAAATTACACACGTAGTTGCACATTATCTGTCTCCACCCTTAAGAATGAGAGGCAGACTTTCTTGTTCACTGTTTTATCCCCAGCAGGTATACTGCAGAATCTATCTGTCTGTCTACCCTTGATCATCTTTCCTTTTAAATTTTTTTGTATGGGTACATTCATTAATGTCACAGTCAGAGTAGTTTAGTTTATGATATAAATGTGGCAGTGGGTTAGTTCTGAATCTTCTTACTTCTCCTAGAGACCAAAAGGGACAACAAGAAAAATGAGGGATAAAAATCTCACAAAACCCATTTTTGGAGAAAGTAAGAGACAGAAGAAAGCTGAAAATTCCAATGGCATGTAAGTGGCATCAAAGGCAGAGGAGAACCACAAGCCTGTGCTGGAAGCTTCAGAGATGTAGCAAGGCAAAGCAGAGTGTGGAGGGGGCAGGAGTGGTACAGAACAGAGGTCCAAGGGGGCAATATTTGGCCCACTCAGGGACACCAAAAACTGTTACAGAACAAACAGGGCCCCCTCCCAGACCCAAGGACAGTATACTAATACCATCTGGACAATTTACTGGGCTCATCTGTCCACTGCAAGAGGAAAGACATCTCTCAATGCCAGACACTTGCGAAAAGGAAAGGAAAGGTTTATTTAAAGATATACAGACTTAAAGTAGTGACCCAATGTCCCAATTAAAATATCAAAGTCCTTTAGGATAACCACAGATGCTCACAGCACTTCCTTCTTCCCCTGCCCTAATTTGGGGTATTGTAACTCTGGAAAAGAAGCACATGTCTGTATTTCCAGACCGCTGGCACCATCAGCTGTGTCTTTGCCCAGGCAGGATCTCCAGTTAATCCAAAGTCATGTGGCATCTTATCACGGTCCACTGGCAAGAGTTCTTTGTACCCATTTTCCAGGCAGTCTCTCCTGCTTCCCAGGCAACATAGGGTGCCAAAGGGAGCGCCCTAAAGCCACATGGGCCTCTTCTACCAAAGCTGCAGGGGTCTGCACTCCACCAAAAGCATGTGGCTTTCTTCTTCACTTGGCCAAGAGGGGGTCCTCACTCTGCCAAAACTGTGTGGCTGTCTCTCAATGGCTGCTGAGTCTGGGTTTAAATCCCTGCACCAGTCTTCCTTTGCAGGCCCCATTTCCGACTCCTCCTATAATCGGTTATACCTGCCAGCATTCCTGTATTATTTCAAGTTTACTGGGCTGCCATCATGAGTCTGGGCAGGTATGGCCCCATGCGTGGAGCCAATCATCTCCAAGCTCTCACACAGGTACAAACTCAGAGGACCTGCCCCCAGTTATGTCTTGGGTGGAAGTCATTTCCATCCCCCTGGCTCAGAGCATGGCCACAACTATTTAACATATCTATGCAGCCAGTTAAAGATTATAAATATGTTAAATGACCATGCCAGAGGTTAGCTGCAAAACTGTTGCTATGCAAAACAGCTCTCAATGACTTTGCTCCATTTGTCCCTTCCCCCAACTCACACCTGTGGTGGAGGAGGGGTGAGGACTTCTTTTTAAAAAAATTTTTTTTTTAGTTATTTATCTTTAGAGGGGAAGGCGAGAGGGAGAGAGACATCAATGTATGGTTGCCTTTCGTGCATCCCCTGCTGGGAGCTGGCCTGTAGGGAACTGGCCTGCAACCCAGGCATGTGCCCTGACTGGGAATTGAACCGCAATCCTCTGGTTCGCAGGCCTGTGCTCAATCCACTGAGCTACACCAGCCAGGGCAGGGGTGAGGACATCTTAATATTTCCTGAGCACCTTGAGTTCTGGACTTCATTCCAAATCCCTTTTTGGGCCCCCCTCTCTTGGCTGCGCCCTGTTACAGGAGAGCTCATAGACCTTGGAAATCTCCAGCAAATATCCCCTTGCAAGAGGAGAGGGTACTGCTAGAATGAACCCAAATGGACGAAAGACATGAATGCCTTTATAAACCTGGGATGGAGATGATTTTTTTTAACTTTGACTCAAAATTCAGAAGCCATTTTATAATTTTTGGTAATTTAATTACATAAAACAGTTTTTCATTAGATAAGCAAAAAAGATCTCTAAAAATGGCTATAATTCATATTTCAGACAAAGAGTTAATTTTCCAAATTCATAAAGAAGTTCTAGAAAATTAGAAGAAATAACAGTACAGAAGAAAAATAAGTATGGAAGTGGAACAGTTGGTTCACTGAATAAGAAATATTAACCACAAGGAAGGAGATCAGCTTCACTCAAATTAAAGAAATGCAAAGAAAGGCAACATTTAGCTACTCCTTTCACCTACTACAGTGGCACAGAGGAAAAAGAAAGAGTTTGGAAATAGACTTAGGTGTCAAGGTTGTGAGAAAATTGGTCCTCTCATTCTTTTCTGGAACAATACCTGAAGGGTGGGGCATAGTGGGAGTTTTGATGGTTCCTGCTTGAGTCCTGTCTAAACATTTTTGCCAAGCCAAAGATCACTAAAAATTTCTCCTGTATTTTCTTATAAAGTGGTGTAGTTTGGGGGTTTAGCTTTATTTTTGTAATATAATTAGAGTTAATTTCTACATATAGTACACAGTGTGGGTTGTGGTTTATATTTTTTGCATATAGATATCTAATTGTCCCAGTGCTATTTTTTTGAAAACCTATCTTTTCTTCATTTAATTATCTTGACCACTTTGTTAAAAATCAATTGCAAATATGGGAGGTTCACTCATTTTTATCGCTCTATGGTATTTCTATGTACAAAATACTCTATAATTTATTTATTCTTTTGGGTTATTTGAAGTTTGGTGCTGTTATGATAAATGTTATGAATGAAAGGTTTTCTTAGGCTCCACCGAGGAACAAATGCCAACCAGCCACAAAGTTAGGCAGTATAAAGCTTTATTGGGGTTTGCACGCCAGGCAAAGTTCCTCCACCCACAGAGTGGGGCCGGGGAAGTCACACCCAAGCAGGGAATGTGGCGGGGTTTTATTTTGGTTGGCTCTCTTTGTGGGAGCTGGGGATTGGTCCCCTTTGAAGAAAGCGGCAATATATCATTGGTGGTTCTCCTCGGGCTCAGGTTGCTATGCGGGTATCTGTTTTGGCAAAGCCTGCCATTTCAGCTCCCAGGTTTGACGTCAGCCATCTTTTCCGGGTTGTAGCTCAGCCGCCATTTCATCCTACCCCACCCATCCTAAGAATGAACATTCATGAGCTTGTTTGCAAATGCTATCAGCTGAGGTCATATACAAAACACCTATATTTCCACCCAACTACGTAGAAATTACCCCTACTGTATAATTTTTCCCCATACCTACTTAGTCAAATCTTCAGCATTGTTTTCTGTGTCTCCATATTTGTTGACAAAGGAAAGGGGTGTGTTTTAGTTGGCCATCCTATTGTATTAACTTTCTTTTTTTTACCATAGCAGTCAGAAACAAGTGTTTTCCCAATAGCATTTGTTTTTTGTATGTGTTAGCTCTTAAGTTAGAAAATTAAGATACTTCTAATCATTATTATTAAGTTTAATTTAAAGAGTTTAGGGGTGGATAGAACACTGCAAACTTTAAACATTGTTAAAAATCATTTTAAACATTTTTGGAAAAAAAAGTGTAGAAGGTTTTCCTTCATGCAGAAAATATCTGGACTTTATGTCATTAATTTTTAGTTCTGGTTAATATCTCAAGGTCAATATATAACATGGGTAGAGGATTTTGTTAATGATAATGGATGTAATTCATACTTCTAATAGTCTTTAAAATATGGAACTTGTATTTGCTTTTCTTCTTTTTATACTTGATAAGATTTTCATCCTTTTTACCTCCCATGGTAACTGATGAAGCACTCATTCGAGGAAATAGGAGAAGGGTCAACTCAGCCATTTCCTTGTTCACTTATGCTTCCTTTGTAATAACATCTTCAACCAATATTTCTTATTTAATTAAAATCATACAGTATTATCTTTATGTTACTTAACTGGGGAGACTCTTACACTGGACTGCAGTAGCCTGAGAGTGAAGTAATGAGTAAGAACCCACTCTCTAATTTCTACATTTTCCCCTTAAATCAAAGGGGTTAAAAAATTGGGATATCAGACAGTACAACCTGACTTCATTAGAATTGGAAACCAGAAAGCCTCAGGGTCTAAAACCCTGCCTCACCATCTCTCTCTCTCTCTCTCTTTCTCTCTCTCTCTCTCTCTCCCTCTCTCTCCCCACCCCTGCATCTCCCCCAAGGTCTCTATTCCTCATGCCATGTCTTTTTCTCATCTCTATCTTTTCTTTCTGTTTTGTTTTTACTGCTCAAGAGCAAACGTGGTCACCTCAAGGCCACTGAATTTTATGCCCTCAATTCAAGGGGTCAGCTGAGACTATCTAGAATCACCATCCAAATTTGCAAGAGCCAAATTCCAAATAGCTGAACTTGGATCAGAGGCCCTATCCTAATGCAACCAACTCTTGCCAAGTCCATGCTTACAGATAGGTGAGAGAAATTCTCAGAGAAGATTTGGGCATGGGAAGATTTCCCATAAAGTGGCTTTCCCAAATGGCCCTAGCTTGTGTATCCTGATATAGTCATTTTGTTGTAGAAATTGTCACTTCCATTCTTTGGCTGGAATAGAAACACAAAAATTTGTCTCTCTGGTTTTCCTTTATCTGCAGTTCTGTACCTGACCATCTAATTGACACATTTGTTCATTATTACCTGGTGAATGCACTAAATCAGGTTGTAGTTCATTCTGCTAGCCTCAGAGGCTTCTCCTTTGTATGATTACCTTGTAGATCTTTGTTCTTGCTCAACATGTGTTGACTTTACAATTTAATTTTCAAAAAGTTATATTAGTCCCACATTTTCAAATTCACTGTGCATGTAAATCCTAATGAAGGATCAGCAATATTGAAGTAAGAAAGTGCAATGAAATGGTTAAGAAACAAACACAGTTTCTGAAAAAAAAAAACATGTAATTTCTTAAGGGTGCAAAATTAAGTACAGAAGAAGAGGAGTAGGAAGAAGAAGGAGGAACTGAAGAAAAAGAGGAGGAATGGAAAATCCACTTTAAATAATTATGATTACCCATATACTATCTATGCGCAAAACTCAGGTATGGGATAGATAGAAATAGACATGGAAATCACACTGGAGTTGGAGGTAGAACTGGACGTAGACATAAAGCAGCTCAGAAAGAGCAGGTGTGAGCCTCTGTGTTCCGGTTCCTGTGTCTGGGTCACTCCATTCAGGACCACTTGGCAACCACAAAAGCTAGATTTTTACCACAGCAGAGGCACTTGAACATCTTGAAAGAGCTGAAAAAAAAAAACCCACCAAAACTCCCACTTTGGTTTTCTATCTTGTATCAGAACCAACAAACTCATGACCTTATTCCAATGAAAAAGAAAAAGTGATTTTTCTCTCTTTGTCAGANGGAGGAGGAAGAAGAAGGAGGAACTGAAGAAAAAGAGGAGGAATGGAAAACCCACTTTAAATAATTATGATTACCCATATACTATCTATGCTCAAAACTCAGGTATGGGATAGATAGAAATAGACATGGAAATCACACTGGAGTTGGAGGTAGAACTGGACATAGTCATAAAGCAGCTCAGAAAGAGCAGGTGTGAGCTGCTGTGTTCCGGTTCCTGTGTCTGGGTCACTCCATTCAGGACCACTTGGCAACCACAAAAGCTAGATTTTTACCACAGCAGAGGCACTTGAACATCTTGAAAGAGCTGAAAAAAAAAAAAAACCCACCAAAACTCCCACTTTGGTTTTCTATCTTGTATCAGAACCAACAAACTCATGACCTTATTCCAATGAAAAAGAAAAAGTGATTTTTCTCTCTTTGTCAGATAATTAAATGGTAAATAAAAGTGTTTAATGCTACTTCAGCCTAAAACAGGGGGAGAAAGAATAACTATTCTGTCTGTAGACAAACAGTGAAGACAGGAGAGACTTCAAGATTTTGGAGCATTAAAAGTGATGCAAAGCCCATTTAATGGGCACCCCCAGAGCTTTTTTTCCCATGCACTGCAATTGATTGCCATGAGATTATGATGCCATTAAAATTCACTCTGCCCATAAACTAATGCTGTGGAAAATGCTGACGTTTATAGCAGTTCCTACAAGGGACATATTTCAGTGTGAAAGTAAGTCCTAATATAAGAACTTTATCTCAGTAAAGCAACATCTAGGAAGGGGGAGAGGAGGAGGAGGAAGAGAGGCCATCCAGGAGTGCTGGGAGTTTTATTTCTCTCAATAATGGGTGTATGGATGCTAAATTTCAAAGACTTTTAAAAATAAATCTATTGGCCTTTGACAAAATCAATCCAAACCCCATAAACCAGGAAGTCATCCACTTGATATTAATGAGCCCACATTTGCATTTATTTGTCTCTTACACTAGACAAACCATTAATTTCGTGTTTATGCTTCCTTTGAAGTCTGAATGCTCATAGATAGATGGCCTCATCGAATCTCCTGCTGCTACATTAATATTTCGCTATAAATGATAAATTTTATCATTTTCCACAACACCCCTTTTTACTTTAAGAAAACTGTGAAAATACAAGCAATAAGTCTTAAGGCCTGAAAGCACAGCTTTTTTTTTTTTAATACTCTTCAGCAGGGATCATTAAAATAGTGATATCTTTATCATCAGAATATCTTTGATGGCCTGTAGGACTTGGGAGCCAAGATGATGAATATCTCACCAACAAGTCAACTCTGCTTGAATAAACGAGGGTTAGCTGGACAGAACTGACACATAGGTCCATTTCTGACCAATGCTGTGCCTAAAGTTTTTTCAGAATTTATCTGGCAATAGTTTAGTTTCAAATATGAGCCTAATTCATTGGTTTTAACGAGTTATAAAAATGATCCCTGAAAGTATAGTCTAATTCATTGGTTTTAAAAGAAAAAGTTTTGGAACTTTTGGCCAAGATAGAGGTGTAAGTGGAAACACTGTGCCTCCTCACACAACCAAGTTTAAAGACAACAAAGTTTTAGTAACAAAAATGCAGCCAAAACACAGAAAATTGACCTGTACGGAAGTCTGACAACAAGGAACCATTCAGCCAGACTGGTAAGAGGGGTGGAGTCAGTGGCTGGCAGAGTGGAGTCGGGCAGGAAAGATCTGCAGGATCAACCCAGGAGCGCAGGTGGCAGTTGGCAGATCCCAGGTGTGGGGTGGCAATGGGAAGAACCAGTGAGGGCATAAGGCTGCTGGCTGACCAAGGTCACACATTCACGTGCAGATAAACTGAGCAGAGGAGCAAGCAGTGAGATAGACCGCTCAGGCTAGGGCCCCAGCAATGGAAATTAGAGCCTGAAAGCACCAATTGGAAATATTTCCAGGGTCGAGGTGCCAGGAGAGGCTCCCAGGCTCACAGAGAGTTTGTTGGAGAGACCCACAGGGTCCTGGAGGGTGCACAGGCTCACACACCTGGAAGCTGGCACCAGGGGGGCCAGGTTTGCTTGCAGGAAGCAGCAGAGGGGACCAAAATCCAAGAGAGCAGAACAAACACCATTGCCCCTCTCTTACCTGACCCCCACATTCGGCATCACAACCCAGTGACTGGGTCGCCCCACCCTTGTGAACAGCTAAGGCCCTGCCCCTCATACATAACAGGCACAAACAGACCAAAACATTATGGCTCAAGAACAGCTCAAAGCCCCAGAGCCAATAATTCTAAGTGACCAAGAGATAGCCAACCTATCAGATGCACAGTTTGAAATACTGGTGATCAGGATGCTCACAGAACTGGTTGATTTTAGTCACAAATTAGAGGAACAAATGAAAGATAATCTAATTGAAATGATGGGAAATGCACAGGAAACCAATAGTGATGGAAAGGAAACTGGAACTCAAATCAATGGAGTGGACTAGAAGGAAGATAAAAATGACCAAACAGAAAAGAATGAAGAAACAAGAATTCAAAAAAATGAGGAGAGGCTTAGGAACCTCCAGGACATCTTTAAACATTCCAACATCTGAATTATAGGGGTACCAGAAGGGGAAGAGGAACAGCAACGAGTGGAAAGCTCATTTGAAAAAAATAATAAAGGAGAACTTCCAGTCTGGCAATGGAAATAGACTTCCAGGAAATCCAGGAAGCTCAGAGAGTCCCAAAGAAGTTGGACCCAAGAAGGAACACATCAAGGCACATCATAATTACATTAGCCAAGATTAAAATGAAGAAGAGAATCCTAGAAGCAGCAAGAGATAAGGGGATAGTCATCTACAAAGGAGTTCCCATCAAACTGTCAGCGGATTTCTCAAAAGAGACTTTACAGGCAAGAAGGGGCTGGAAAGAAGTATTCCAAGTCATGAAATCCAAAGACCTACATCCAAGATTGCTTTATCCAGCAAAGCTTTCATTTAGAATGGAAGGGCAGATAAAGTGCTTTTCAGATAAAGTCAAATTCAACGAGTTCATCATCACCAAGCCCTTATTATATGAAATGTTAAAGGGACTTATCTAAGAAAAAGAAGATAAAAAATATGAACAGTGAAAGGACAGCAAACTCACAGTTATTAACAACCACACCTAAAACAAAAGCAAACTAAGAATACAGCTAGATCGGGAGTAGAACCATAGAAATGGAGATCACACGGAGGGTTAGCAACAGGGGAGTGGGAGGAGGAGAAGGTACAGAGAATAAGTAGCATAGACAGTGGGTAGAAAATCGATAGTGGGGAGGACAAGAATAGTATGGGAAATATAGAATCTAAAGAACTTGTGATACATGGACATAAACGAAAGCGGGGAGAATGGTGGGGGAGGGGTGTGCTGGGTGGAGGGGAATGAAGGGAGGAAATAGGACAACTGTAATGGCATAATCAATAAAATATATTTTAAAAAATAAATAAAAGGAAAATTTTTGAAAGGTTTGAGGTGGCAATATTTACCACAAGGAGGAGGTTCTTGCTCAGCAGGGCATAGAAATGTCAAAGTACCAGGTGAGAGGCAAGGAGTTCTAGATTGAAAAGATTGATGCCAAATGATATACAATGTATTGTGCTATGAAGATGGTCACAATCAGCTCAGTTATGCTGTTTTATAATAATTGTGATGATGATGAAGATTGTGAAGAAGAAGATCACGATGACTACTTATCGAGTTCTCCTTACACATCAGACACTCAGCTATGAGCTCTGCAGCCATCCTTTCCATAACTCTGAGAGGGAGTCACTACTGTCATTCTTAGATATAGATAAGGGAACTGAAGGGAACAAAAGGGTAAATAGTTTGTGAAAGGTTTAACTGCTACATAGAACAAGTCTATGTGCCCTTTTATCACAGAGTTGTTAACAGTCACATCCCCCAGGATCCCCCAGGACTGGTCCTAAACATGAATGAAACCTTTTATTTTGATATGTAAGACCTGTCCTGACCTGTGTGGCTCGATTGGGCATTGTCCTGCAAAGCAAAACCAGTTTGATTCCCAGTCAGGAAACATGTCCAGGTTGCGGATTTGGTCCCTGGTTGGAGCACACAAGAGGCAACTGATTGATGTTTGTCTCTCATATCGATGTTTCTCTCCCTCTCTTTTTCTCTCCCTTCCCCTCTCTAAAAATAAATAAATATCATTCTTTTAAAAATAGATATATAAGACCATTTTAATTTTGCTTTTGTAGTAGAGGTAAGAAGGATTTCCATAGCCAGGAATTTTCAGGTGGTTAACTTTAGTGACATCACCTGTAATCACAGCCTTAATCAGGATTATGGAAGAACTGGAACAGTTCTAAACCTTCAATCCAAGGTGGGTTGGTGGGTTTTTTGGGGGGTGGGGAACATTCTCTCCTTGTTCCAAGGAAGGAGAGAATATTATTCACTTCTGTCCTTCAAGCAGTCTCTTTTCCATTCTGACAGCGCTTCGTAAATTCAGTCTCTCTTACAGACACTTCTCTCTGATTCGTTCTATTGCTCTCCCTTACCCCACTGCCTAAGTGTACTTGCCCTTTGCTTATATATAAATCCTTTGCTACAATTCATGTTTTGCTTTGATGTTTCATTAAAAGTAATATTTAGCTTTTTATATTTCTTTTAAATATACATGGATATCCAGTTTTATATGAATATTACACATTTACATTGTGGGGAAAATTAGCAGGAATTCTATCTTTGACCAGAATTGTGACTCCAAATTGAGTCAATAAAAGAAACTATTTGCATTAGCTAAAATAGCATCATAATAAAAATCTTTATAAATCATTATGATTCCAGATATCTGACTTGACTTTTTTTTATTTCTGAGCCAAATCTATTTTTAAGGACTGCAGTAAAAGGTTTAACATGCAAACATAAGTTTCACTGTTAAAATAATGCATTGATCAGTAATGAGAAAGGCAACTCATTAGTAGAGTAACTGAAAATCCTCCTGTTTGGAAAAATGTAGTCATGGAAATACGTAGTTCAGGTATCAGTGCTCGAGACTGGTCCCCTTGGGATGCAAAGAATGAACATAAAGAGGTACAGACAGCCTTCCTGGCTACTGGGTGGCTTCAAAAGCAACTAGATTGATTCTTGATGTAGTTTACTGATGAGTAGGGTGAAAGAAACTGTCAACCACAATGAGAAACACTGAGGAGACTCATTTAAGGTCTGGGCTGTCTGTCGGATCTGCATTAGCAGTAGCTAGAGTGTGCTGAGGGTTATTGTACTCAGGGCACTTTTTTAAGTGCTTCACAATTGTTACCACAACTAGTCCTTAAATGGACACTACCATATCTTCATTTCACAAACAGGAAAAGTAAGGCCCAGCATGATAACTAACTTGCCTAAGGTCTCACAGCCACTGAGAGATGGAATTGGGACTAAAACCCAGACAGTCTGACTCCAGAAGTCCCCTCTTCATGGCAACACTGTATTCCTTTTTTAATGGTCACAGAATACCCCCAGAAAGGAAGCCTATGTCAATCCACTACATATCATTTCTGTGATGATCTATTTAATAAGTTATATATTTTTAAAAGATAACAGAAGAGAAAACCATGACAGTCTATCAGTTAATCATGGCTATAGCTCAAGCTAGTCCTTTTGGACCAGGAGACCCTGACAAAGCCCCTGTGATGAAACTTCCCACTTCCCAGCATAACACTGAGGATGAAATAACAGGCTCTTGAGTTATGCCCCTTCTGAGCAGCTACGCTTGGACAAGTCGGCCTGTCTGTAACTGGAATTAATCAAATAGTACCTAAGAGTTTTGTCAGTACAGATCCGAGGCTTTGGCAAAAAATCTCTTTGGGGCAATGAGGAGAATGAAGCATTCTGGTAGTGAATAAACAGCTTTCATATACTTTAATTTCTTTTTTCATTACTCCTTCATATTTCTTCACTTTGGGTATTAATAGTTGCCATATTTTTATCTGTGAGTTGAATTGTAAAGAAGGTATCAGTACAACATGGCTGGAAAAGTTAAGAAGTCTCCTTTAAAAGGGTAGGGTAGGAGCTTGAAAGATAAGGTGAGAAGACCCATTTCCCCCTTCCTTATTAATAATATGATTAAAGAGATGCAGTAACTGAGAGCTTTTTTAGTTTGTTACCTCCATCCACAGTCTTCTTTTCCTATCACCTATATCAAGTTCTCATTGTATTTCCTGTCTGGGGAACCAAGGCTGAAATTTACTTCCGTCCATTCACTTTGGAGAGGGAAACAAAGAAAAGGGATAAAATAAAACAATTTTTGAAAGAAAGAAATGTTCTTTCTTTCTTGTGTTTCTGAACACACAAGGCTCAGTGGATACACAGGAGAGAAAGTTCTTTCTGTTCTGTAACAATCATCTGGAGAAGAGGGTGCCATCGTGCTGGGGAAGGTTGCAGCACAGGGCCCCTTGTGTGGAACGTGAATAAGTGTGTCAGCCCCTCCACCACCAGAGCCTGTTCTGCTCAGAATGGTGCCCATTGTGCCCGTGTTGCTAGAAGGACTCAAGCTCACCAATGGAAAACGCTCGCTCTCACCTTCCCCCAAATGCTGCTTTGCTGTCCAAATCTACCGTCATGGATATAATGCGGACCTCTGACATTCGAGGTCCCCTTGGCCTGCACTTCTGAAACAAAAGCTATTATACTGCACCATAAAAGCATGGACACAGGAATAAAACAGCCTGAAAGGCGAGACTGAGACAGGGAGTGTGAGCTCCATTTAAAATTAAAAACCCACAGAAAACAAAACACTTCCGATTAAAAATGGGCTTTCATGCCTTTGTGTACACACATGTGTGTATTCATCAGAACATTTCATCCAAATGTTCATGACAAAAAAAAGTGACCTGTCCTTGCTTTCAGAAGCCAAGAGAGGTGTAGCTGGAGAAGAGGGACAGAAAAGAAGGAATGCTAAGCTTGCTAGATAAAGCTTATTCTGATTAATGGGTTCCAATCCAGAGCGGAAATGGAGGAAAGGGTTTTTTTACTGAGAAGTGGCAGACAGGGAATACAATGTGTCTGATGACTTTTTACAAAAGGAGGAATCAACTAGAGCATTTATGTACAGGGTTCCCCTTTTAGGAGAGAAGTAACGGAAAGCACCTGGAGTTT
Source organism: Sturnira hondurensis (assembly GCF_014824575.4). Taxonomy (NCBI): domain Eukaryota; kingdom Metazoa; phylum Chordata; class Mammalia; order Chiroptera; family Phyllostomidae; genus Sturnira; species Sturnira hondurensis. Next base: position 2,472,785 of record NW_028085930.1, on the reverse strand, counting down.
TGCTTTCGTTGAGGGAAAATTGGTATGCACTGAAGATGCTAAAGGTACTACCAAGTGACTGATGTGTTTGGGTGTCTCACCTAACTTTCTGAGAAGCCCACGGTGCTTTGAAAATGTATGTGTCGGGGGAAAATGCTCAGCATACTTCTTAGGTGTAGAGCAGGCTTGGGCAATTACCTGAGGCTTGTCCTGGCTTCAGGCATCACCCATTCTATACATATATCCCAGGCATTTTAGATGTGGCTTTTCTTAAAACTGTCCAAGGCAAAACATCTCTTGACTTCCCCACAATTATCTATTCTGGTCCCAAACTCATCTCCATTGTTTGCTCATGCTGTCCTCTCTGGCTGATACACTTTGTGTTCTCTCTTCACTTATTGAGCTCTTATCTAGCTTCATAACTCAGTTTTAACTAACACCATGCCCTCCAACTGCAAGGCTGAGAAAGGGGCCCTCTCTCCCACCGTCCCCTGCCTTGGTCCTATTAGAGAAACTACCAGGCTGTGTTGAAAGTCTTCCCTATTCCTCTGGGAACTACTGGCCTCATTTCACTTCTACAGTTCTAACAACACATGTGCTGGCTGAAAAAAAAGCCCACGTTTAATAAACATTTGATGAGCGAACAACTGATGAATGAAAAGCCCCCCTATCTTATCCCAGTTCTAAATCTCTTTATGCTATCACTTAAAAGTCAGGAAAATCCATTCAGTCTCTTTTTCTTTAGGGTCAGAATGTCCCCTTCTACAGAATGGAGAAAACTGAGGTCATCCTTTGGTAACCACAAACTAGACATATCTGTCATAAACAGGACCCAAATGTAGAGCCTGTGAAGGTGCCCAGTGAAAGGGAGCAGGAGAGGCACAGTTTCTAATAACAAGAGCAAGTCCAGGTGTCATTCACCTTGCTGGACTCATGTACACGAATCAGAAAGCATCCCTGAAACTAGGGTTGGTCCAAAGGACTGAGTGCTGTGAACTGAGGCCAAGGCAGAGTTTTGAACTCGGGTGCCAATCTAACTAAAATGTAGCCCATTGAATTCCAGGCTGTCACAAGGTAACAGGCAGATAGGGAGGTGGGCCCCCCCTTTGCTAAGGTAGGAATGCAAGAGCTATTGTTTCATTTTTCCAGCTTTAAGGATAGAGAATCATGGGGACCTATATGTTCCCTCTAGTTCATAATATAAATACAGTCTACAATTCAGTAGAGTCAAACCACTTAGCAAGCATCAGAGTCAGAAATGAAGCATCTATACCAAGAAAAGGTAAGAAAGACTTAGTTCTTTAAGAGAACTAAGAGAAATAAAGAAAAAGACCTAGTTCTTTCCACTTCAACCCAAAAGGTTTCAAAGTTGAGGTGGTGTGTTTAGAAGTTTTTAAAATAACAATGTCAAGGTATGACAACTTTGAGAAAGAACAATTGAAATGGAACATTTTCATCACAAGAAGTGCCTAAGCAGAGACAATTCAATGAAACCAGCAACTTTCACGTTAAAAAAAAAGAAAGAAAGAAAAACTTTGGCAACCATAGAGGATTGTATTCAGGATGAAGGATTTTTTAAATATGTTAAATAAGTAGAGTCTGAGGAGAATTCTATCTTTCTAAAGATTCCAGAAATAATTTGTCACCTTTCTTCTAAACTGTTCCTCATCTTGGGTTTCTTAACACCATGACCATCCATCCACCAGTCCCTCAATACAGAAACCTGGAAGATTGTTCCTGCTCTCCCAACCTTCACATTCCACCTGTAATCCAAGTCTTAGGAATTTCATGTTCTAAGCATTTAACATGTATTCTCTCTCCTTCACCCTCACCGGCAATGTGTGACTCTAGACCTCCACCTTCTCTCCCCCATCTCAAGCATTGCCCCTCATCCTTATCATTCTTCATTCCCTTCTTCATTCTATACACAAGTGAATATCCTCAGATGAAAAGAGAGACAATCCTTGGCTTGTGACCTTTCAAATGTTCTCTCACTGATTAAAGGGCTTTAGTAATACTTCCTAAATATAAAATGTCCAAGCAGATAAGAAAATCGTTTCTAATAAGGATGCAGGTAGTTCACTATTGGGAACAGATGAGGGACAGACTGATAGCACATAGGACCGCTAAGCTGAATGACAGACCTGCTGAAATGGAAGACAATGCATTTTAATGCTATCTGTAGAGTTATAAAAACTTCTCCAACAGAGTTCAGTATTCTGTTGTTGGAGCCGAAATGGTAACAGATTAAATGAATCTATATACCACCATCAAGTTAACCTCTGTCAATCATAGCACCAATTGTGTCGTCCAACGGTCTGCCCACTGTTCACCCCCCTCAGGACCTTACACAACATGACCTCAACCTGCCTTTCCAGCTCTATCTCCTAGACAGCTAACCCTCCAAACAACTAAACTCTTTCCTGTTTTCTGGAACAGCCGTGTTATCCACAGCTTTTTTAGCCATCTGAAAATCTCCTTCTTCTAGTCATTTCACATCTGAAGTCCCTGGACTGAGCAATTCAAAAATACGTCTTCCCTCTGATTTCTTGCCAAAGTATAATGATAAGATACTTTTTGTGGTTATCATTATGACTTAATGATAAATAAAGAAGTGATAAGTAAATAAAGAAAGCAAACTATGGGTTTGTTTACGTGGGTCAAGTATGGTGAATCAATAGTAACAACTCTATACTGGGCATCAAATGCTTACATAGGAATGTTTTAGTTTCAGTGTTTTTCCAAATCTAATAAGAAAGAAAAAGCACCTGGCTGGTGTAGCTCAGTGGATTGAGTGCGGGCCTGCAAACCAGACGATCGCGGTTCCATTCTCAGTCAGGGCACATACCTGGGTTGCAGGCCAGTTCCCGGCAAGGGCCAGTTCCCAGCAGGGGATGCATGAGAAGCAACCATACATTGATATTTCTCTTCCTCTCTCCTTCCCTTCCCCTCTAAAGATAAATAAATAAATATTAAAAAAAGAAAAGAAAAAGAAAAAGCAGTAGAGACAGTGCGATTTAGACCCCTGCTTCTACTAGGTGGACCTTAAATAGTGAGAAATTAGTACCAGCTCCTGAAATAATTTCCCTGGGAAGAAAAACACTCTGAGAAAAATGAGCCCTGGTCCCAAAGTGGCTCCCTTGTACCCTGCACCTTGCATCCTGAACCCTGCTTGATTGAAACCCGTGCTGAAGTCTCTGAAGGTGAAGAGTCCAGCAGCTTCAAGACCCCATAAACAACATGTCTGTCAACAACCAAATATTCACATTTAAAATTTTGATAATTTTGTTCTCTCAAAACATTAGATCAGCTTACACTTAAAGTACTTAAATGATTATTTTTCCATATCTTTAAAAACTAAGGATTATCAGTATTTTTATTACTTTCAAGAAAGAGTACATGGAATCAGGTCAATTTTAACCCACCATTCTTTGATTATTATGCAGCAGCAAGTACATTTCCTGTATTTGTGGACAATTTCAATTTCAATTTTGTCATCCTGGACAAAATCCAGCAGATTAGGGAGAGTTCAGATTAATGTCTTTGCTTTTGTTTACTGCACCAGCAAAGAGGACTCATTTTTGGTTTGGTTTGGTTTAAAGGTTCTGATATTAAGATTGTTTGATCAGGTTGGGTCACGTGGGTGGGTTAGGGAGGATTGGGGTAGTACGTTTCCTTCACTCCTTAACTCCCCTAGATAACCCTGGTAAACAGCCTCGTTGATCTTTCTTTCTCTTCCTTCCAGGAAACTTAGCCCTTAGATCAAAAGAGGTCAGAGTTTCAACACCCTAATTTAGTTCCTTTGAATATGACTTTTCACAGTCTGGCCCCTTCTTAGGGCAAGATACATTTGAAAGGACATTTGAAAAACAATGTTCTCCAGTAAGGTGATGAAATGGTATCTACACATCCCACCTAATTGCCCAGAGTTATGGAGACTCAGGCAGTCCATAGTCACCTGCTGTACATTGCATTGTGCCAGAGCCATTGATTGGAGAGTTAAAGACTCAGCTCTTTCCTTTAAGGAGCCACAGGAATGGAGGAATATGGGTACTGGGAGAAAAGGATTCAGCGTGGGCAGCTGAAAAGAGCAGTGTGATACAATGACAGGGGAAAGCACCTGAACAAAGCAGGGCACAGAAGACTTCCCAAGAAGGAGCTGCTCCAGCTGAGCCCTGAATGAGGTCCCAGATGTTCTGGACAGATTCCTTACACCTTCGATACAAACAGGAAATAGCCATGGGTATCTTTTAGAGGCATCTTCAAGACTTCCATAGTCCATTCTTGCTTTTACCAATCAGTTTTTACTTAATGGGGATACATGCAGATTCTAAGACCTAGAACTTAGAAAAAAGGATGGTTCTGTTCCTTGATTAAGAAATATTAGCTAAAGGTACAGAGAATAAGTAGCATAGATGGTATGTAGTAAATAGACAGGGAGAGGGCAAGAATAGTATGGGAAATATAGAAGCTAAAGAACTTATCAGTATAACACATGGACATGAACTAAAGGGGGGAATGTGGGGGGGAGGGGGTGTGCAGGGTGGAGGGAAATGAAGGGGGAAATGGGACAACTGTAATAGCATAATCAATAAAATGTATTTTTAAAAATTTAAAAAATATATTAGCTTATGCTCCACTTAACTCCACTCACTATGGCAATGTCCTCCTTCTCAATAGCATTTTTATAACATCAATTTCCTGATCAATAATTTACCAGGCTCACTACTGCTATTATGGATTAAACTAACTCAACTTTCAGTGACATTGCCATGTGTACACACCCAGCTTATTGTACCTCACACTTTCGTTTCAGGCAAACCTCTTGCCTGACTAGCCTCAGTTCCAAACGTCCTTCTTTCCTTCTCCTTATCTTTGATTAGACTGTCCCATCCTTTAGACAAGAGAGAAAGGAAGGAGAAAGAATGCAGAGAGACAGAGAGCAAGGTGGTAGAGAGGGAGAGTAGATGGAAGAAAGAAAAGGGGGAAATAACATGTTCTCTGTGAGCTAATTCCTCCTGCAATGAGTTTTGCATTTTTCCTCCCCAGCTAGGAAGCAGATCAATAGTTTGACACATTTCCAGTAAGTACTGAGTGTTTTTTCCCAAGGTATTTTATCTAGTCTGATCAGTTCTGTTTTGTGATTTCTACAGTCAGCTCTACCCCACAGAAAAATGACATAGAAAGAAGGCAAGTGAAGTTTTAGTCAGAGATTCAGGGAGCAGGGCGGGTCTTCTTAGCATCCCTGTTCTTTCCCCAACACTGGATCCCTTGTGCATCATTTCATATTGTTCTTTTCTGAACTTCAAAGCAACCACATATGCTAATTTGAGTTATAAACTGAAGCAGAGATGCAATATACAGGGGTTTAGCACAGTTATCTCCAAGGCAGTATTCGAGAAACTGAGCCTATATCCACAGGCATTCTCTTTTTTCTTCTATGATTTGGCACTCCACCAAAAGCCTGCCCCTGAAGCTTCCTCACGTGTGTGTATGTGATGGCAAAGCACCAAATGAAAGCACAAATAATTCAATCTAAAGCCAAAGCCAATTCTGAATAATTTGTCTCGACAGAATCAACTGAATTTGCCAAATGCTCTGATGTTCTGTAACTATAATTACATTTCATAATTTGTTGCAACACAGTCACTTGGAGACAGAAGCACTGAATTAGTTGTACCATTTTTGTGACCTCTAGACTTTCTCCATTAAGACCCAGTTAATTTCTCAACATGGGAAGATTTTTTTTATACAGAATAATATCAGTAATAAACCCAGAGCATAAGGGAGCAGTGTGCACAAATGGCTGTCATCAAACTGCTATGTGATCACACCCTTATTCAGCTTCAATGCAGTTTATGTCAAATACATTAACAGAGGATGTGATGAGTGTTAGATTAGTTCTGTTGTGGGAGAATAGCATAATTTCTCAAGGATTTGGATATGTGTTTGTGACCAGGCAAAACTGGTAAGTAGAAGTATTCACCGGGTGGGTCACTTGTGGGGTTTTGATGCATTTAAGGAAGATAGACTTCTCCAGGGAGACTCCTGGGGGCACATTTTGTCAGAGGCACTGCAGATCATCAGGAAACCATTGGGCATGTGCTGTTTTGAGGACCTCTCTTCTTTCTTCAGGTTTTCACTGAGCACGTGGACAGCAGTTAAACAGTCCTGATGAGGTTCAAGCCCACCGTCTGGGCCAGTGCTTTGCCCCCATGTGTGTGTGAGGCAGGCGGGACAGTGGTCTGGTGGTCTTTCCGTGTAGAGCACCTTAGCTTGTGGTTGGAACAAAAAGATTGTTTTAGAGCCTCATTCTGTTGCAGACTGAGAAAGGGGCCATATGCTGGCCAGGTGCTGACTGAGCTCCATTCATTTCTCTGCATAAGATTCAGGATGACAAAGTTCTCATTTATGGGTAATGCCAATAACCAGCAGAATGGACATAGAAATAATGAAGATAAATATTCAGGGCTCAATGATATCTGAGGGACTTACTGATTGTGCTTTAAATGATATGTTATTTTTCAAAAGCTAACATTAACCTAATTTGGTTTTAATGTGAGGAGCAGAGGATGTAGAACTTGGGACACATTTAAACTATCTATGCCATCTTCCAAATCTGCTAGCACTAGTTTTTCAGAGGCTCTCTACTGTTTAGATCTTTTTCCATTGATGATCTGAAGTATGAAAGCTACTTAATTTTAGCACATTCACTGTGGTAGAATTTGTTATTGCTACTTATAAATTCTACTTAGTTCTAAACAGCCAAGTTAGTTTGCATTGACAAAATTACTGATGAAAATGATAGATAAGTAACAACATGGCTTTAAAAGTGACTTAAGGATACATTATGAAGGAATCAATTATTCAAGTGTTACTGTATCAGTCACTTATAAAAAAGACTTGGAGCTGGTTTGTAATCTATATGGTGTTTTTTCTTATTTCTCCTGAAAAAAATGGAGGAATTAAGCTAAATATCTGGGGCATGACAGAAGCCTGACATTACCATAACCCAGAGGTGTCTACTGTTCACAGAGAGGGGAAAGAATACTTGTACTAGGGATCCTCAGAATGAACCTCAAAGTGTTAAATCTCAGGTTTGAAAAATGGACATTTTGATGAACCGTGCTCTGACAAAAATCTGATTACTCTTTTAAAATGTGGAGTTTCATGACAAATGAGCACATCTGTATGTATGTATTCAAAAGCCAGAAGGAAATATGGGGCAAACAACCCATAGGGGGCACAAGGCTGAGTAGTTACTAGAAATTAGATACTAGGTGGGGTTTACTCACAAATGAATATGAGAACCAAGTTACTTGGATCTGGAGTACGATAACTTTCTTAAGGGAGGGTTAGACCCAAAATCTGACCTGGGGTCAAGTTAATGTTTCTAGTTGACAGGCTTAAAGAAGGGCAGGAGCAATAAGTCAAGATGGTCACTGTATTTACTTTACTCTATGTAAATTTTCTATTTTGGTATTTTCAAAAAATATGTTAAATTTTTTCTAAGTATGTTATTATTTTTTATGCTATTGTAAATGGAATTCTTTCTTAATTACTTTTTCAGATAATCTGTTGTTAGAGTATATAAATGCAACTGGTTTTGTATGTTGATTATGTCTCCTGCAACTTCAGTAAATCCATTTTTTGTTTCTTTGGTGAAGTCTTTGGGGTTTCTGTACATAGCATCATGTCATCTGAGAGCAGACAATTTTACTGCTTTATTTTTAACTTAGATGCTTTTCATGTCTTTTTTCTTGCCTGGTTGCTCTGGCTAGGACTTCCAATGCTATGATGAGTAGAAGTGGTGAGAGTGGGCACCTTTGTCTCATTCCTGATATAGAAGAGAAGCTTTTAACTTTTCACCATTGAGTATAATGTGAGCTGTGGACTTATCAAATAAGGTCTGTATTACATTGAGTACAGTCTTTCTATATGTAATTTATTAAGAGTTTTTTTTATCATAAAAGATGTTGCATTTTGTCAAGAGCCTTTTCTGCATCTATTGAGATGATCACATAATTTTATCCTTCATTTCACTAATGTGGTATATCACGTTTATTGATTTGCTAATGTGAACTATCCTTGCATCCCAGGGATAAATTCCACTTGACTACAGTATGATTGTCCTATCACAGCAGTGAGCTGCTACTCCCCTCTAGTGGTGATAAGGTGTTTTAATTTCTTCCCAGAAAGAGTAGCTCCTGGTTTGGTTCCTTAACTAGGGACATGGAAATACAGCTTCAGGTCTCTCAACCATGTAGAAGGTGAGCTTTATTTTCACATACTGTTAGGATGCCACGACAAAAAGCAAACCAAAAACAAAATGCAGACACTGGGTAAAATGTGGGAGCCCTGACAAGTGTGTGTTCCCATGAGGGAGATGGGACTGAAGGCTTACTCACCTGCCCACTAGTGGGTTCTTGGATGCAGTACTGAAGGCTCAGCTTAAGGCCTAACTTGGAGTTGACTCTCAGAAAGTGTTTCTGGAATTGCTTCTAATAACCATATCTTCCACTTAAAATTACTGTGCTAAGCACTTTACTTCATTTAATTCCCACTGCAGTTGGTACCTTCATCTTCTGGATATCAAAACTGGGGTTCTGAAAGGTTAAGTAGCTTGGCCAAAATCAAACAGCTAGTGGGTGGTAAAGTAATTCTAAACTTACATTCTTAATCGTAGCGTCTGACATTGGGCCTGTGCTAAAAATTCCCCATAGTCATGGGTCCAGGAAGAAATTGTCTTTCCCCAGCCGGATAACAGGAAGCACTGAAAGTCTCCGAAGAATATCCTTAACTTACAGAGATGCAGAAAGAGCAATTTTTCAGTAAAGAAGTTTGGAAAATGAATAAGTAGAATATGAGGAAGCTTTTCTCTTGGGTTTCATGACTGAGGGCTCTAGAATAGACCCTGGGAACAATAGTTGTAGGAGCAGTAGTAGTAGCAGTAATGACTAACACTGAGGACTGACGATACACCGGCATTCTTTTAAGACAGTCGAATTAACTGCAATGTATCAAAAATCACAATACATGTAAACAGATTGCATTACATTAACCAATTAAATGGTAATTTAGTTTCACTTAATATATTAACAGTATAAATATTAATGCTAATACTATTAATATAAATATTAGTTAAATGTTAATTATAATTAACACTTAATTGATCATAATTCATTGATGTTGATTAATTATTAATTGATTTAATAATTGAGTGCTAATTATAAATATATTTGATTATTGATGTTAATGTAATATTAATATAATGATGTTGGTGTTAGTATTGTTATATTAATATTAATATGTGGCATTAATAATTATTATAAGTTCTATATATACACATATCACTTATACATATAACATTATATATTAATGGTAATTATATTATAAGGATTTTTAAAAACCTAAAATAAAACCACAGGAAAAATGGAAAATAAAGGAATCAAAAAAGTTATAGCATGCAAATATTACCAAACAGAAAAATAGGCTAAAATATTAATTGCATCCAAAATATTAACACTCAAACAAAAATATGTAGTAATAAAGGCTACAAATACGCACCTAACAACATGGGCTCTGAGGCAGATTGTAACGTCTAAAGCTGACTGCAAAAGTAACTCCCATTCCACATGCTCTTCTGCAGTGTGACCTTGCCACTCCCCATCCAAAGACTGAGTCTGATTTTCCTGCCCTTTAATCTAAGTTGGCTTTAGCCACCAGGTTGAAGCCAATAAACACAACAGAAGTGAAAACTTCTGAGGGGAAAGGTCAGCAGAAGCCTTGAAGTTTCCATCTTGGTCCCTTGGAGTGTTTGCTTTCAAGACCTTCCCTTTTGGGATGTTCCCTCTCAGAACCCAGCTGAACACCATGCTCTGAGAAAGCCAAGTCCATGCAGGGGCCATGTGTAGGTACCTCGGACATTAGCTCCAGGCTTTGAGTCACCCTACTCAGGGCTTTAGCATTCGAGTGAAGAACGCTCGAGGTGGGTCTGGCACCCAGCCACTCCCACCTATTTGTATCTTCACTGCTGAGACCCCACAGGTTACAGAGCAGAAGAAAACTATTACAGATCTTCCCTGCTCAGATTGCTGACTCAGAATCCATTAGCATAATAAAAATGGTATTGTGTTATGCCACTAAGCATGCTCTGTTTTACAGCAATAGATAGCCAAAAGAGGCTCAAAAATAAATCAAGTCAAAATGAATTACACAGGCTCAACATATGTAAAGTAAAAAGTTAGGATGAGATACCACTTCACACCAGTCAGAATGGCCATCATTAACACATCAAAAAACAAGTGCTGGCAAGGTTGTGGAGAAAAGGGAACCCAAAAAACAAACAAACGAGCAAGATGGAACCAGAGATGTGGAGCCCTGGCTGGTGTAGCTCAGTGGATTGAGCGCAGGCCTGCAAACCAAACAACCATGGTTTGATTCCCAGTCAGGCCACTGCCTGGGGTGCAGGCCAGTTCACTGCAGGGGATGCAGGAGAGGCAACCATACATTGATATTTCTCTCCCTCAAAAAATAAATAAAAAATAAAATCTAAAAAAACAAGAACCAGAGAAAACAAAGAACAAACTGACAGTGACCAGAGGGGAGAAGGAAGGATGATAACAGGAAAAAGAAGGGGAAAGGTCAAGTCAAGGAACATATATGAAGGACCAAGTCCAAGGACAAATGGGTGGGAATGGACTGTGGGAGCAGGGACTGGGGGTGGACAGGGCAGGAGAGAACAATGGGGGAGGGGGAATTGAGACACCTGTAATTGAGCAACAATAAAAAAAGTTACAAAATTACAAAGAAAATTAAATAATTTATAATCACAATGGGAAATGTTAACATGTCTCTATCAAAATATAGATTAAGCAAATAAAAAGTTGTAAGAATAAAGATAACAAAATTAGCAAGATTATCTAATACATATAAGGAGAATTCTGAACCCACAAAATAAGTAATGCCGTTCTTTACAGATTTAAGTACAATGTTTATTCTTGTTATTTTTTAAAACTTTAACTTGACATTGTGTTAGTCACAAGAGAAGTCTCAAATAATTTCAAAGAATAAAATTAATACAATACTGACAACATTTCTTGATATAACACAATTAAATTAGAAATAAACAATAAGAAGTTTGTAATATATAAAACATATTATTAAAGTATATAAAGCAAAGCAAGTATTTATGTGTATATATACACATGCATATATGTCATATATCTACATACATATATGTATATAAGTGCATCCATACACAATTCATTTTTTAAAGAGAAAATCAAAATGAAAACTGAAAAACGTTCAGAACTAAAAAACAATAAAAGTACTACCTGGGAAACTTGTAGGATGAAGCTGAAGTACTTACTACCTAGAGGCAAATTTAAAACTTTAGATGTGTTCTTTTTAATTATGGAAAAATTCAAACAAAGGTAGAGAGGAATATAATGAGCTTCTCTGTACTCATTATCCAGCTTCAACCTCTATTAACATTTGCCCATTTTGGATTACTTGGGAGCAAAATATATCATATCATTCCATCTATAAATCTTTCAACGTGTATTTCTACAGAGTAAACATGTTTCTTTTTTAAAAAACATTTTCATTGTTGTTCAAGTACAGTTTTCTGCCTTTCCCCCCCACTCCTCCCCATCACCCCAGCCTTCCCCACCTCCCTCCCCTGTTTCCACACTCACCTTGTTAATGTCCATGTGTCCTTCATAATTGTTCCTGCAAACCCTTAACTCTTTTCCCCTATAACTCCCTCCCCTCTCCCCTCTGGTCACTGTCAGCCTGTTCTGAATTTCAGTGTTTTTGGTTATATTTTGCTTGCTTGTTCATTTTGTTGATTAGGTCCTGTTAAAGGTCAGATCATATGGTATTTGTCTTTCATTGCCTGGCTTATTTCACGTAGCATAATGCTCTCCAGTTCCATTCATGCTGTCGCAAAAGGGTAGGAGCTCCTTCTTTCTTTCTGCTGCACAGTATTCCATTGTGTAAATGGATCATAGTTTTTTGATCCATTCATTTGCTGATGGGCATGTAGGTTACTTCCAGCACTTGGCTGTTGTAAATTGTGCTGCTATGAACATTGGGGTCTGCATAGGTTCTTTTGGATTGGTGTTTCAGGGTTCTTAGGATATAATCCTAGCAGTGGAATTGCTGGGCCAAAAGGCAGGTCCATTTTTAGTTTTCTGAGGAAATTCCATACTGTTTTTCACAGTGGTTGCACCAGTCTGCAATCCCATCAACAGTGCACTAGGGTTCCCTTTTCTCCACAACCTCCCCAACACTTGTTATTTATTGCTTTGTTTATAATGGCCATTCTCAACGGTGTGAAGTAGTATCTCGTTGTGGTTTTAATTTTCATCTCTCTGATAGCTAGTGATGCTGAGCACCCTTTCATATGTCTCTGGGCCCTCTGTATGTCCTTCCTGGAGAAGTATCTGTTCAAGTCCTTTCCCCATTTTTTAGTTGGGTTGCTTGTCTTCTTAGAGTGGAGTCATGTGAATTCTTCATATATTTTGGAGATTAAACCCTTGTCTGAGGTATCATTGGCAAATGTATTTTCCCAAATGGTTGGTTCTCTTTTCATTTTAATGCTGTTTTCTTTAATGCTGTTTTCTTTAATGCTGTGGAAGCTTTTTATTTTGATGATATCCCATTTGTTTATTGTTTCTTTTATTTTTCTTTTATGTTTCATTTATTTTTAAGAGAGTCCCTTGCTCTCTTAAGCAAACCATAACTCTATCATCATATCCCTCAAAAAACTAATAATAATTCCTTAATAATATTTTAGTTAGTTAGCTAGTTAGGATTAGGGTTCTAAACAAGGTCCATATACTTTATTTGGTCTATGTGTTTTTAAGATATGTTTTAATCTATAAATTTCACTTTTACTTTCTTCTTATTTGTTTAAGAAGCTTGGTGTTTTCCTTACTTTCCAGTCTGTATTTTATTGACTCAATCCTTGTGGGGTCATTTAACATGTTCCTTGGTTCTCAGTAGTTAGATATTGACAGCTAATTCAATCAAGGTTTGGGTTTTTGGCAGGAATGCATCATAGGTGATGGGGTATACTACTAATGCATCAATTCAGGAGACTTCAGAAGCCACTGAGGACCACTCCCCACCTCCATTTGGTAATTAAGGGATGCATATGTGGTAATCTCCTAAATAAATTATTCTTTATTTAGTAACTAAAATTATCTAAAGAGAACTTTTCTTCAACTATTTAGTCACATTGAGGTATAGTTGGTAAAGGAAAAGTGGAATAAATGCTGACACTTTCCTTTCTAAATGGTTTTCAGAATAATGAATTGATATTCTAACATCAAAGGTTACCATGAGAGACTTCTAGTCAAGATGGCAGCATAGGTAAACATGGCATGCCTGCTTGACAACCACATCAAAATTACAAGTAAAATATAGAACAACCATCACTTTCTGAAGCATCAGAAATTGAGCAGAATGGAAGTCTGACAAATATGTAATTAAAGAAACCACATTCATTCAGACTGGTAGGAAGGGCACAGATGCAGAATGGGCTGGTCCCACATTCACATGTGGTGGATAAAAATTTGGGAGGGATATCTCAGGAGTGAGGCATCTCAGCCCCCACACCAGGTCCCCCAGCTCAGAAAGAGTTTGCTCACTGTGCCAGAAAGATAAGTCCCCATAACTTCTGGCTGCAAAAACCAGCAGGAATTGAGGTGGTAGAAGAAACTTTTGGAGTCCCAAGCAGTTCCCCTTAAAGAACTCACACACAGATTTACTCAGACTCACTACCTCTGAGCTCCAGCATCAGGGCTGTAGCTTGAAAATCACCAGTGTCATACAGGGAGAACTGAAGCATCTGGCATCAAGGTGAGAGCTGGGGAAACAGCTTTATCTCATACAAAAAAAGCAGACAGAGGCCATAGTTCCTTTTCTGAATCCTCCCCCAACAGACCCAGAGAGTCACCAGGAAGGTGCCATATCTGAGACTCCATCAGTCTGCCTAACACTGCTTACCCTGCCCTGGAGATGTCCTTAGCCTCTGTCTCAACCAGCTCATGGGTCCACCTAACTGTTAACTGTGACTTTTCCATACAAATGGCTGGTCTTTTTTAAAATTATATTTTATTGATCATGCTAGTACAGTTGTCCCAATTTTTTCTGCCCTGTATTTTCCTCTTCCCTGCACCCCCTCTCCCACCCACATTCCCCACCCCTTGGTTCATGTCCATGGGTTACACATATAAGTTTTTTGGCTTCTGCATTTTCTATACTATTCTTAACCTCCCCTTGTCTATTTTCAACTTACCATTTATGCTTCTTATTCCCTGTACCTGTTCCCCCTCTTTCCCCTTCCACTCCCCTGCTGAAAACCTTCCATGTGATCTTCATTTCTGTGACTCTGTTCCTGTTGTAGCTGTTTGCTTACACTGTTTTAGTTTTTGTTTTTCAGGTTCAGTTGTTGATACTTGTGAATTTGTTGTCATTTTACTGTTCATATTTTTGTCTCTTTTTTTTCTTAGATAAATACCTTTAACATTTCATGTAATAAGGGCTGGGTGATGATGAACTCTTTTAACTTGATCTTATCTGGGAAGCACTTTATCTGCCCTTCTATTCTAAATGATAGCTTTGCTGGATAATCTTAGATATAATGTAGGTCCTTGCCTTTCATGACTTAGAATACTTCTTTCCAGCTCCTTCTGGCCTGCAAGATTTCTTTTGAGAAATCAGCTGATGGTCTTATGGGTACTCTTTTGTAGGCAATTGTCTCCTTTTCTCTCACTGCTTTTAAGATGCTCTCCTTCTCTTTAATCTTGGGTAATGTAATTATAATGTGTCTTGGTGTCTGCTTCCTTGGGTTCAACTGTTTGGGACTCTGAGCTTCCTGGACTTCCTGGAATTCTATTTCCTTTGTCACATTGGGTAAGTTTCCCTTTATTATTTGTTCAAGTAAGTTTTCCATTTCTTGCTCTTCTTCTTCTCCCTCTGGCACCCCTATAATTTGGATGTTGCAACATTTAAAGTTGTCCTAGAGGTTCCTAAGCCTCTCCTCATTTTTTTTTTAATTCTTGTTTCTTCATTCTGTTCAGTTTATTTACTTCTTCCTTTTGTTCTAAATCATTGATTTGAGTCTGTTTCCTTCCCTTCACTCTTGGTTCCCTGTATATTTTTCTTTATGTCACTCTATGTAGCCTTCATTTCTTTCTTCATTTTGTGACAAAACTCAACCATTTCCGTGAGCATTCCTAATGCCAGTGTTTTGAACTCTGCATCTGATTGTCTGGCTGTCTCTTCATCACTTAGTTCTTTTTCTGGCATTTTGATCTGTTTTTTCATCTGGGCCATATTTCTTTATCTTAGCATAGCTGTTACATTGTAAGGGGTGGAGCTTTAGGTATTCTCCAGGGTGGGGCAACTTTTGATGCTGAGTTGTGGTGCTGTATGTGGGTAGGGGTCAGAAAGGGAACAAGGCTGCTTGCTAGCTTGCTCTGCTCTCACCCCATTTTCTGTCACTCCCCTCACTTCCCACAAGTAGCTTGTGCCCTTTCAGGTACTAGTTCCCAGGTGGATGGGCTTCTATATATTCTAGGATCCCAAAACCAGTGAGATTCTTTTAAGTTCCTTGGGCAAAATGATGGACAGGACAAGCCCCTCCAATGGACTCTCCTGTGAGACTGGGAGTTTCTCTCACCACCGCAACTACCACAGGTTTTTACAGTAGAGATTTTGAGGCTTTATTTCCTGCTCTGAAATCCTGGATTGCATGGTTTGTCTTGCTCCCCAGTTATTCCTCCCAGTTTATCCTCATATGAACATGGGGAATCCCATCCACTAGCCCCTGCCTCACCCACCCAGGGCTGCCAGCCACCACCTTGCCAAGCATCCTCTCCATCCCAGCTTCCCGTCTCTGCCCCTCCTACCAGTCTGGGTGAATGTTTCTTCTTCAACTCCTTGGTTGTTGGACTTCCATACAGTTTGATTTTCTGGCAGTTCTGGTTGCTTTTTGTTTTTAAATTGGTTGTTATCCTTCTTTTGGTTGTGTGAGGAAGCGGAGTGTCTCTACCTAAGCCTCCATCTGGCTGGAACCTCCTGAATGGCTGGTCTTGGTTCATGCTTCACAACTTGCTAAATCTTATCAAATAAGCAACAGCTGGCCTCAGTAAGTGCCCAGCCCCCCTACCTCCTGCTAATTGGCTCCAGGCTCAACACTAGCAGCAGCCAGCCTAGATCCATAGCTTGGCTTCGACTGGTAACCTTCAAGCCCAGCACATGTAGAAGCCATTTCAAATTGATTTATTTGTTCAGGCAGGGTGGCCCCAGCAGAACGTAATTTGGGGCTGACCTTGGCCTGCATCTCCCAGGAAACCTCAGAGCCTATCCACCCAGTGGACAACTATGACCAAACCAGAGCATCACTATTCTGCCTCTGCACAGCTGATCCTCCATGGAGGGCAGAGGTTGGAGGTCAGTGGTCTCAGCCAGTCCTTGTAGCCGACTGGCCTGGGTAAATCTTCCCCACTGACCTGCCAACAGCAATCAAGGCTCAACTATAATGAGAGGGTGTGTTCAGCCCACACGAAGGGCACACCCAGCTTGGGTAAAAGGGTAGGCTGTGCCACTGGACCCCACAGGAAAAAAAAAGAGGAGGACAATTCTATACCTACAGTAAGACTAAAAACCATATTCAATTAATATTTGAAGAATATTATGTATTGGAGTAAATAATTGTACCCCAGTACATTGGTAAATGGATATATTAGAAAAGTTCCTAGGAAATATTTAAAAAGCAAACTGAAGAAGAACAGGAAGCCTGAACAAACTAAAAACTACTTAAAAATTGAATTGGAAATTGAAAGTCTTCTTCACTCCCCAAATCCTAGATCCAGGGGAGTTTCGTCAAAATGTTAAGGAATGTGTGAAGTGAGACTTGCACTTGTCCGTTACCACATCCCCAGGGACTAGAAGAACTGGCACACAGTGAATACGCAGCATGTGTGCTAACCAAGCAATCTTTATACCACACAAATTGTTTCGAAGAGTGGAAAGGTACAGAATGATGGAAATCAGTTCATGGAGGAAGTTAAGTGTACTCTCAGTGCTAAAACAAAACAAGGAAGGAAAAAAGGAAGAAAGTAAGTTACAGATCAATCTTATTTATGAAACTGGATGGAAAATTTTAGGTAAAATATCACTAAACTGAATGCAATAATACATCTTGTTAAGACAGAGTATATCCCCAAAATGCAAGGACATGTATTAATGTAATATGTCACAATACCAGATTAAATAAGAAAAACTGTGTGGTCATCTTAATAAATGCAGAAAAAGGTATGATGAAATTCAACACACTCAGGAGTAAAAATAACTTCTAACAAATAGACACAGAAAACAGTTTCTTAAAAATCTGGAACAAGACATTTATTAAAACTTAGAACAAATAATACTTTAATGGTGAAACATTAGAGGTGTCCCTTTAAAATCAAGAAGAACACTTCCGCCAAGATGGAGGCATAGGTGGAAACACTGTGCCTTCTCCCACAACCAAGTTTGACTACAACAAAAGTTTTGGAGAACTAGAACACACCCAAAGACCAGAACACGGAATTGTACGGAAGTCCGACAGCTACGAACCGTTCAACAGGGACGGTAAGAGAGGTGGAACCAGCAACGGAGCTTGGTCGGGCTGGACAGATCCCCCAAAGCCAGTCGGGGTGCAGGGCAGACTAACCAAGGTCGCACATTCGCGCACAGTGAGAAAGACCACGCAGGCCCCAGGGGACGAACCCAGTGGTGGAGGGCTGACAGCGGTGGCACACTCAAGTGCAGTGGAACGAAACGCGTGGGCCCAGTGACAGTGGTGGCTGTGGTGCCAGAGGGGGTCGCGGCAGCAGGCGGCGAAGGGAAGCCATTGTCCCTCCTTGACCCCGCCCCCACATACAACGTCACAACCCAGCGACTGAGTTGCCCTGCTCCGGTGAAAACCTAGGGCTCTGAGCCTGCTACTTAACAGGCACGAACAGCCCAAAAGATGGCCCAAGAGGAACTCAAATTCCCAGAGCCAATAACTCTAAGTGACCAGGAAATTGCCAGCCTCTCAGAAGCCCAATTTAAGACACTATTTATCAGGATGCTCACAGAATTGGTAGACTACAGTCACAAATTAGAGAAACATATGAAGGCTAAACTAATTGAAATGAAGGGAGATGTCCAGGAAACCAATAGCTATGGAAAGGAAACTGGGACTCAAATCAATGGAATGGACCAGAAGGAAGAACAAAACATCCCACCAGAAAGGAATGAAGAAATGAGAATTCAAAAAAATGAGGAGAGGCTTAGGAACCTCCAGGACATCTTTAAACGTTCCAACATCCGGATTATAGGGGTACCAGAAGGGGGAAAGAAACAGCCACGAGTGGAAAACTTATTTGAACAAATAATAAAGGAGAACTTCCCCAGTCTGGCAAAGGAAATAGACTTCCAGGAAATCCAGGAAGCTCAGAGAGTCCCAAAGAAGTTGGACCCAAGAAGGAACACACCAAGGCACATCATAATTACATTAGCCAAGACTAAAATGAAGGAGAGAATCCTAGAAGCAGCAAGAGATAAGGGGACAGTCACCTACAAAGGAGTACCCATCAGACTGTCAGCGGATTTCTCAAAAGAGACCTTACAGGCAAGAAGGGGCTGGAAAGAAGTATTCCAAGTCATGAAATCCAAAGACCTACAGCCAAGATTGCTTTATCCAGCAAAACTTTCATTTAGAATGGAAGGACAGATAAAGTGCTTCTCAGATAAGGTCAAGTTCAAGGAGTTCATCATCACCAAGCCCTTATTATATGAAATGCTAAAGGGACTTATATAAGAAAAAGAAGATGAAAAATATGAACAGTGAAAGGACAGCAAACACACAGTTATTAACAACCACACCTAAAACAAAAGCAAACCAAGAGGACAGCTAGATCAGGAGTGGAACCATAGAAATGAAGAACACATGGAGGGTTAGAAACAGGGGGGTGGGAGGGGGAGAAGGGGGGAGAAGGCACAGAAAATAGCATAGATGGTAGGTAGAAAATAGATAGGGGGGAGGGCGAGAATAGTGGGGGAAATATAGAATCTAAAGAACTTGAGACACGTGGTTATAAACTAAGGGGGGGGGGAGAATGGTGGGGGAGGGAGTGTTTGGGTGGAGGGGAATGAAGGGGGGGAATAGAACAACTGTAATGGTATAATCAATAAAATATATTTTAAAAAAACAAAATCAGGAAGAAGGCAAAAACCCTACATCACTGCTTCTAACCACTATTATGCTGAACACAGGCAATTCAATTCTGATACAAACCTCAGAATTGAACAGAGGAAACAACACTGTCTTTATTTGCAAACAGGAGAATTTAGCGAACTTGCTAGAGACAAAATTTATATTTAAAAAATCAATTGAAATTTTATACAATAGTAATAATCAAGTAGGAAAAATAATAGAAAAGATCCCATTCAAAATACCAAAATATTAAAATCTGCAAGGAGTTTTGAAATAAATATATGTGCTTATGGAAAAATACAAAATATTATTGAAGTGCATGAAAGCAGACCTAAATAAATAGATGCTCCACGTTCACAGATAGGAAGACTTAATCTCATAGAGATGTCAAGTCTTCCCCAAAGTAACCTATAAATTTAATGTAATTCCAATCAATATCCCAACAGGGGTTGTATTTATGGAATGTGACAAGCTCATCCTTAAATTCGCATAGAGGAGTAAAGGGCCAAGAAAATCAATGCTACTTTGAAGAAGAGGAACAAGGTGGGTGGATGGGGAGGGTGGGACTATGGGATGACAGGAGGCCAGGGAGGAGAGTCCTTCCCTACCAGATGTCGGATTTTTTACACAGCATTATGATAAAGAAGAGTGGTACTGGTGCCACTTATGTTAGCTATGTGGCCAGGGGCTAAATTCTTAGCCTCTCTCAACAACTTCTTTAATCCCACCAGAAATTTAGCTTTATGACAGATACTTCATAGGTGTGTAATATGAACCATATAAAATCACTGATATAAAGTGGCTGGTTCAGTAGGAAATAATAGAGACATAATATAGAGTATTTAGATACATATTTGAAAATTAAAAAGAGAAATTCAGCTGTAACAAGCTTTATTAAAATATGAATTGGGAAATGGCACTTCCAAATGTTTTGGTTTCTGCTGGTCTTCCTGGTCTTCACCACACTGCCAGTACTGTGTGTCCTGTGTTTAAAAAAAATCCTGAGGCCCTTGACCTGGTTCTTGACTTGCTCCTGGGTCTTGACTACCATTTTATTTCTGATGCTTGTCTGCACCGAGTACAATTCCTTGCTCTCCAATGAACCTACAGATCCTCATAGGTTTCTTTGCCCTGGGCACAAACACACAGAGCTCAGTAAAATCCTTGGTCATTTCCATAACCTAGACAGAGCCCTGACAGGGGGAAGATCACACAGGACATCTTTCCTGGGGCTAGGAGCCAATAAGATGCTCGAGGTAACAGGGATATTGCTATCTAACTTTCATTATAGATAACTTTTTTAATACTAAAAGGTGTTACCTGAAATCTTTAACAGTAGTTATAGGTAATTTGATTTGATTTGATTTTTTGCCAGAATCATCTCTTCTATAATTAACATTATGTTACAAGCATGAATAACTATCTGATGTTGTTTATGCCCCAGTTAGGCATAAACAATACATTTTATTTAATTTTTAAGGGAAAAAATATATTGTACTAGTACATCTCTTCCTTGCAGGAAGGGGCCATCACTTTTGTGTGAGTCTCTTGGGCAGGATCCAGTCCACCATACGGCCTCCAGGTTTCAGTGCTGACAATGCCTTCCTTTGCTTGCAACACAGTTTTCCTCACCAGAGCCAGAATTAGGTCAGAGAAACCAGGACTTTGTTACTAAGGAATAAGAATTATAAGTAATTCCTTTTAGCTGTGTGAGTTTAAAACTTACTACACGTGGCATGTGGGCCTTTGACAGACAGCACAGAATAAAACTGAGGTTATTAACTGAGTATATCCAGTTAAAATAAGAGGCCAAGTTTAGCTGGTGTTAGGATAACAGCGAACAACTTACACCACTTCTCTGAGGCCAAGAACTGATTCTTACAGCTTCTGGCTTCACCGAAGTTGGTGAGCAGGGCTCTGTGAAACAGTCCTGATTGAAACCTCCAGGCCCCACAAGTTCTCCACCTCTTTCTGCCGCCACACACATGACCCGTGATGTCCCCATGAGGATTATACTCCAAATATGTGCTGCTGTTATGGGCAGCAGCAAGGTAAAATAAGCTGTGGTTTATGTGTAATTCCTACCAATTTCTTTCTCTCCTCATGAAAGCACAGCCAAGGAAAATAAGAGGGGTGTTAAGGGGAGAACCCTGAAACTGCTCTAATTTTTAAATGAATTTAAATTGCTCAAATCTTCACTCCTTTCTTACAGTTGTCGTAACTGTGACAAGAGCACAGCTGAGAGTCCTGCTCTAAATGCTGAGCCTCAGCCCCAGCTGGTGTGGCTCAGTTCTTTGGGCATCATCCTGCAAACTGAAAGGCCACTGGTTTGATTCTGGGTCCGGGCACATGCCTAGGTAGTGCATTCAGTCTTTACTTGGGGTGCGTACAGAAGGCAGCCAATTGACGTTTCTCTCCCTATCCTTCTCCCTCCCTCCCCCTCTCTGTGAAATCAAAAATAAAAATAAATAAGTTTATTTAAAAATAAACTTAAATAGGTTTATAAAAATACTTATCCTCAGGTGCCAACTCTTGTAGACACACTATGTTCCAATGGCAAGAACACCCTTCTCTCCTCAGTAATCACAAATTTTCAGAAAGAGCCTGGAACTGTCTTTTTGTTGGTGGTGGTGCTGGTGGTCGCTTCCAGCAGGCACCACAACATTTTTGTGTCATTTGGTAGCACTCATCATGATGTCTAAATTTCATGAAACTAATTCTGAAGGTTGGAAATCAAAATTCTATCTGGGTCAAGTTTAGGGTTTCCTGGTAAAAGAGGCAACAGGAAACTTCTGGTTCAGTGGCACTTTTAAAAAGAAGTTTAATTGAAGTCTAAAATGTTGCATAAATGGAAGATATAAGTTTTAATTGAAAAATAATTATAACCACTTAATCATTTTTAAATGAGGGCTGTAATTGCAGTCAGCTCACAATAGCCACATACAGACACTGAGATTTCCGCAATAAAGCAGGGATGGTACAGCTTGATTTGCTAATAGCACTTCCACTTCTCCTCCCTTTTGTCTCAAAGATTAATTCAGGCAAGGGCTATTAGTGCTGTTAATTGGTTCTGCAATTTAGACCTTGTGCCTGTGAATGAATGACTGATGCAGTCGCTCAGCCAATAAATGGGAGCACTTCGTCAATGTTCCCCATTGTCCAGCAGGGCATCATGCTGGCTGCCCAGCCTCCCTCCTGCCAGCCCTTGAGGACAAAAGGCCCAACACTTCTTCTAGGTAACAGCTTCAGCAGGACCCAAGAAAGGTCAACCAGATGCCTTTGAAATAAGGCTGACTTATGGAGTCTAATGATATTCAACTAGCATTCTTCCCCTGTCACTAGAAGGAAGGTTTCTGGGTTTCTTTTTGTTTTGAACCCTCTTCTCACTCCATTATGAGACTGTGAAGAAATGGGAGGCCGATTGTTAGGAAGCTTGGCAAAGGGAAGCACCAACTGTAACATTAGCTTGAAGATAAATATACCCCAGAGCTCAGGGAGAAAACCTTCTTTAATTGCTGCAGCGCCTCCTTGGCATGAGCCCTGCATCCCCAGGGAGGCCTTGGAGAGTTATCAGGCCCTATGGGGGACCATAGCGATTGTGCCTCCCCCTGAGGACTTCAGAGATAATTGCAAGCTGAAGCACCACCGAAGGGACATCCTGATTGAAGACTCACTCACCAGCGGTCATATGCAAAGCCACATTGGATTTCATTATTCAGGAAAATTTCCATTGCTCTGTGAGAGAGCCCCTCTTTTATAACTGCAGGTCCATCCCTCTCTGCCAGAGAAAAGTAAATCAAAGCTTTTCGGAAGGGAGACACTGAATCAGTGCCCTACCTGCCATTTTAGCTCCCTAGAACAGCCTCCAGCCAGGAATTGCCAAAGATGAAGGCATGAAATGCCCCTAACAAGGGGAGAAGAGTGAGGAGGAAATGGTCCTCTGCAACTGTGTTGACATTGAACATGGACATCCCTTGGATTCTATGCAGATTGGGTACCGAGGTTACATATTCATGCCTCTGCCTCAGGGGTCATCTGTGTTGAGTTTGGGTCCCATCTGAGAAGTAACTCTTCTGTCCAAAATGAAAGTTTTCAATCTCTTCTACCCATGCGATAGAAACTGTACCACCCGGAAGAGGATCCAGGGCTCAATGAGAGAAAGAGAGGACGTCACAGAACCAGGAAGCAGTTCCTGGAATAATGATTCTCTGAGTACAATTTTCCAGCCACAGACTCAAATGTTTAAGAAAACAACTTTGTCCATTCTTTAATAACTGGGCATAATTACTAGTTGGAGCTCCATTTCACTCAGTGACACAAACTTGGATCTTCCTCCTACGTTCTCCTGAAGGTTGAATCAAAACTCAGGAGCTTGTGTGGTATCAAGGCATCTGTAGAGAATTTTAAAACAATAGTAAAATGTACTCAAAGTCTGTCTGCTTTTTAGCATCATCATGTGACAATCCTATAGAATGTCAATGACAAAATTCCCCTTCTCCAAAATATCTTTCATTGGTCTAATAGGTTAACAATTACTGTAGTTACTCTTGTTTATTAAATATTAATATATGTAGTCTTCAGGTTGGCACTTTTTACTTCTCCTTTAATAAACATTTTCTACATAGAAGTTAATTCAGAAAGGTCCCTACTGTCCAGTCGGCCCAACACACTGGAAATTTGCTACACGTATTTGTTTCAAGAATAAGTTCTTAGGAGTTCAAGAATAAACTTAGGAGTTAATATCTCCAACTCCTGTGCTACAACACACTCCTACTTTTAATCCGTAGATTTAAAATAAGCCATGATAGCACATTTACTGTAGAGACAGAGAATATGTGTTTTTTTCAATTCTGTCATTCTATGACTGCACTTGAAGTTTCTTGTGTTTAAAATTTAAAACAGAGTACAAGCTACAGTGTAATTTTTCCTTCTTAAAAAAAAAACCGAATGCCAATAGAAAGTATCAATTCATGATGTTTCCTCTTTTCTTTATTGTATTTTTTGTTTCATTTTAATTTATTTTTTGTTTACTGGCATGATTATATATGGAAGTTTGATTTAGAAAATGGTGTGGTCCATGCTTCTTCTTTGGCTATTGTTATTATTTGCTTCCTTTTGTGATTATTGCTGGAAATAATTTGGTCATATAGAGGAAGAAAATGTTAATAAATGATCTTCTGTGGATGTGAAATGTACTGGGCACACTATTGTTAGAGTCAACACATTGATTACTGAAATGTGACTGTTTTTCAGTCACTCTGATTTGTGGACCTTTTAGTGTCTACATGTAATTGGGAAAGCCATGGGACCTGTTTGGGAAGTCATCCGTGATCAGGGAAAGAGCTATCCCAAGACTTGGTTTGAGAGGAGACTGGGAAAGGAAAGTTGTGTTGGGCTTGCAACCTATGGATTCAGCTTCTCTGCTGTATTTTGCAAAGAATACCAGAGGGAAGCTTTATTCTCATGGTCAGACTGGACTTCTACACTGAACTGAAATGTGACAGACAGACGAGGACATGTCTGGGAACATTACGCTTTGTATAAGCACATGCTTGGGCACAGCAGAGCTGCTGAGACAGGCAGAGAGAGGCCCCAGAAACCTGATCACTGCCAATGGGCCAGAAATGGCCATTCTATTCAGCATCCCAGGTGAAGACTTTCAACAAGCTCCCTGATGAAGAACACACGGAAATAGATCACAGGACACATTGGTATATACTTTATATTTAACTTACCTTGTAAAAATAATTGAGTTCAATCTCATTAGTAAACCCACTTTTAGATTTTATAAACATCCTCCAAAGATTGTGTTAAACGGATTTGGACTGACTAATTTTAGCACCAATAAGTGGATTCTACAGAGAGGTAAGCTAAGAAATCAGCTCCCTTACCCACAAAAGGCCCTATTCACAACCTTCTTTCTGTCTGAGTGAGCTTCATGCTACACTAACATTCTTCTAAAAAAAATAGAAACACCATAAAACCTTGAATTATACAAAAGATAAGAATCTGAAAAGCACTCTAATCTAAAACAGTAATTGGAGGCATTAATTTATATATAATTGGAGGGTAGAGACCTCTGTCCATCAACTTGACATTAACTTCTCTAAAAGAAGATATTAAAACACAGTCTTGTAATGGAATTATTAATCTGATCAAAACTTTATTCACTAACATGAACAATCAAATCAAAAGAGGAGAAATTGAAATGTCCACAAACACAGGAAATGTACTTGCTGCTGCATAATAATCAAAGAATTGTGGGTTAAAGCTGACCTGATTCCATGTACTCTTTCTTGAAAGTAATAAAAATACTGATAATCCTTAGTTTTTAAAGATATGAAAAATAATCATTTAAGTACATTAAGTGTAAGCTGATCTAACTTTTTGAGAGAACAAAATTATCACAATTTTAAATGTGAATATTTCTTAGGTTCATTTCAGATATTTCAACTTAGCTTATCCTAAGGAAATAATAAAACAAGCAGGAAAAGATTAATGTTCTGAAATATTGATATCATTGTTTTTATAATAAAAATAGAAACAACTAAATATACATTAATAAGAAACTGATTTAATGGAGTATAATATAATCACATAATGGAAAACTGCACAGCCTTTTAAAAGACTGAGGTAAATTTTGATGTAATGGTATAAAAAATTATTCCATGTATAGTAAATTAAAAATAAAGAGGTTACAGAATACTGAGTGTGTTCAGTACATTGAATATGTAACACTGTTGATGGAATAATGATGCAACTTTGTTTGGGTTTTTTTACTGTCACTTTAAAATTTGGTCATTGGGTATAAATCTACTCTGCAATGAGAGGAACACTCCAGCAGGCCCATGATTTTTCTGCTCACTCTTGGTTAGACAATCCTATGGCCACTTTAAGTTACAATTACTGTCTCAAATCAAAAATCAGAATGGTTGACACTAATCAAAACTCCAAACTTGATTTAATATCATTCATATATAAGACCTATTAATATATTAACCCTTTGTCATTTGTCTTTTAGCCTTGTGATACGTTTTACTGTAGAGCAAACTTATTTCAGGCCAGAAGCCCATAATTAAACAGGAGGGTGAAATTGTCTTCTGCACATAGAATTTCTCCTCTTCCCCTCTCCTATGGTACTCTTCCTCTCCCAGGAAGACCTGCCAGCTAAGTCTGGTGTCTTGAGGTTGAGGTGGCAGGAGAGGAGTAGTAAGGAGATAGGAAAGGTCTTATTTAAACTGGGCCAATGGTAAATTCATTGCTTGGTCAAAGAAATTGATAACAGAATAGAACAATAAGACACCAAAAACAGAATCTAGTCTGAATTCCAAGGGAAGTGCCTGGGGCTGTTGGTTCAGTCGGTTCACCTCTGATAGGGGAGGGACAAAGAGAGGGAGGACATCCCAAGTGGCAGGAAAGGAGTGGGCAGCGATTGGGAGAAGAGAAAGAATGGTCTGTACAAGACGCAATAGGTAGTCCGGGGAGTTAGGAAACAGAGAGCCCAGTGAGAGGGCGGGGGAAGGGAGGGACCCTGGCTGCACAGCACTTACTCGGCCCTGTGTGTATTATCAGCCCCGGATCAGGGTGTCTTCTTAGTCTCCTTTAAAAATGCCACAGCTGAGGCTCAGAGAGGCTGAGCAAGCAGCAAAGCAAAATGCCAAACCCAGGATCCCTATTCAAATCCCTTGTTTCTTCCAAAAGTCAGTGGTCCCCAAACAACCCACAAAACTAGTGTCAGGCTGGTTGCTCAGCATCAGCTGATAAACTTCTTTAAAATTCATAATCCATAATCCATATTCCCTGGTTTTACCCTTGACCTACTGAATCAGAATCTCTGGGAGAGACAATCAGGATACAAGACATGTTCATAAGCTTTTCAGGTAATCTTGTGGTACAGAGAGTTTGGGGGCTAATATATTACATGTATCACATTACCTCCAACATATCTGTAGCGCAGGTGGCAAATGAACTGTTATTTCCTGGGCACCTACTTAGCTTAACTTTATTATGAGCGCATCCTGAGCACTGCTCTGAGTATAATACCACCCGCTATCCTTCCTCAACATGCTGAGGAGATTGGTGTTATCTCCACACCAGTGAGGAAGCGAAGAGCATTTATGTGATGCACTAAAAGGACCCTTAGCCAGTCAGTAGCAGAGCTGGACTTCAGACTCCAATCTGTAGTGTTCATCCCTTTACACCCTACAGGGGGAGTGAACTTTATGATGACAGGAGGGAGGAGAGGTGAAGA
The DNA here is from genome assembly GCF_014824575.4 of Sturnira hondurensis. Taxonomy (NCBI): domain Eukaryota; kingdom Metazoa; phylum Chordata; class Mammalia; order Chiroptera; family Phyllostomidae; genus Sturnira; species Sturnira hondurensis. Next base: position 2,445,294 of record NW_028085930.1, on the reverse strand, counting down.
AACTGGGGACAAAAGGGATAATCATGGAGCAACCTAACAGAGATCTGCAGGTGGCATTCAAACATTCAAGGTGGCTCACACTGTGGGAAACCTTGGCTAGGAAAGCCCGTGAGAGGAAAACTGAAGAACAGGTCCAAGCACTGCGTTTCTGGATTCGAGCATTGTTTCTTTAGTCCCGGACCTAGGGACCAGGAGGCTTTGAGAAGCCTTTATTCCAAGGGTCTGGCTCCCTCTTGTGGCTGCTGCTGCTCAACCCTGAACAATCTGGGACCCGGCAGCCTTGCGGAGCCCAGCGGCAACGGGCTGTACTTTGGAATCACCGGAGAGCTACTAATAGGTACCTATGGCCCAGACCAATGAAATAATAATACTGGGGGAGATCTAGACCTTCACTGTCCAATACAATAGCCACTAGCCACATGAGGCTATTGAACACTTGAAATGTGGCTAATTCAAATTGAGATGTAAAATACACACTGGATTTCAAAGACAGTGCAAAAAGAGACTGTGAAATATCTCATTAATAATTTTTGTATTAATTACATGTTGAAGTGGTATTTTGGATATATTGGACTAAATGCAGTATATTACCTGTTTATCTTTTTACTTTTTAAAATGTAGCTACTAGAAAATTTTAAATTACATATGTGGCCACATTTAGCAAATAAAAATACTGGATGGTCAGTTCAACTTGTGTTTCAGATAAATACAAGTAAATTTCTGAGTATCTGTAGTACACTTTTAGTATAAATATGTCCCACATAATATTTGAGGCATACTCATACTAAAAATAAAACTCATCATTTATTTGAAAATACTCCATTCATTTCTCCTTACCAAAAAGGGAGGAAAATTATAAGCATACACCTCCCCCCTATAACTGTGCCTTAGCCATCAGTATACTGGAATTCTCAGTCTACACACATTGATATTTTGGTTGATGGCCGTATCACCCTTTCCCCCAAAATAGTAGGTAATAAACTTTTATGTAATTCTCATGTTCATTCTGGGGGTGCCCCGAACAACATACACTCTATCTTGAAGGAATATTAGAGCCTCTGTCTCTAGTGAAATAGACCATTACTTACACTTCAAATGCTAGTGTTTTCAACTTACACCCATCAAGATTTCAAAAATCATAGTACCTGTAAAAAGTAAGCAGTGAAATAACCTAAACATTCAACAATAGGGGAAAGGTTAAACAAACATGGTATATCTACAAAACGGAATATAAAAATTAGGCTTACAATGAACTTTGGCTGAAATAAGAAAATATTTTTATAAATATAAATGACAAAAACTGTATATGTGGTATGATCCCAATTACGTTAAAAATATTATATTCAAGGAGAGAAGACTAGAAGGAAATAAGGCCAAAATATTAACAAAATATTAGTGGTAGAATCACAGATTATTGTTTCATTCTCTCTGTTTTCCTTATTTTGAGTCTTTTGTGATTTTTCCTTTTATTTTATTTTTAATTTTTTATTAGTCTTTATTTTTTTAGCAGTTTCAGAGTCACAGCAAAACTGAATAGAAGAGACAGAAATTTCTCATGTATCCACGCCTCCCCCCCTCCACCCATGCACACCAAGAAACTCTCTTATCACCAACACCCTCCCCCCCGAGGGGTACATTCGTTACAATGGGTGAACTACACTAGTCCATCATTATCACCCCAAATCCATAGTTTACATTGTGTTCACTCTTAGTGTTCTACATTCTGTAGGTTTACACAAATACACAATGACATCTATCATCGTAGTATCATAATGAGTAGTTTCACTGCCCTGGACCCTGTGCTCCACCCATTTATATCTGTTTTGGATTTTTCAGTCTGTGTATTCTTTAATACTGTCCTCCATTCCACATTACTTTTATAAAAAGGAAAAAATTACTGTCGTTTAAAGAAACACTTCTGTGAAGGTAAATGCAGGTTGGAGCTTTCATTTTCCCTGTGACCGAGAAACCTCTTGAGTATATTTTCAGCTCCCCTGAGTAAGAGCACCCAAAGGTGAACCTGCAGTCTGTGTGTCGAGTAGCAGGAGGAGGTGGGAGCCCTGTGCACCTACAGCTAGTCAAACAGAAACCAGCCCTCCCTCCCTGTTTGCTCTCTTGTCTCATTCTCTCCCGAGAGTGGGAAGCACGGAGAACCACGGCTTCCTGATTCTGAGTGCTGGCTCAGATAAGGTGTGTGCTGCTGGGTAAATGAAAACTTCGATGACCATCACCCCAACCACTGCCCATAGAGTGGGCTGTTTCTCTTCTTATTGCATACACTAACTAAATGGGATTTGATTTTACATTTTAAGTTGGTTTTTTTTTTTTAAATTTCAACTACTCAAAAGTCAGGAGGAAAAACTCCTCCTCAGTTCATGTACACAAACTCCAGTTTGTAAAACACCGTCACTACACAGGACTGTTCGGGAATGTTCAGAAGCATCATTGCACTTCCTGTTACCAGCCCAACATAGAGAGCTCTTTCCCCAGGGACTAGCAGCACATTTTTCTTTAGCACACATTCTTCCAAGCGAAATTTTGATTTCCAATTCTTAAATAAGATGATTTCTCACAGCACCCCATTCTGTTGGTTATCTTTCAGTTTCTTGATGGTGTCTTTGGACACAGGAAACGTAGGCCACTCTCTCTTTGAGCCCACATCTCTCCCAAGCCTTAGAGTGATACTTCCTCTCCAAAGCCATCATCATTCCTGGTTGCCAGGCTCCCTCAACATGCTCGCAACTGTTTGGGCCAATAATTTCTGTATAGGAAATGCACACAGCCCTGGGACAGACAAAACAATCCCCTGGTGTACAGGAAGGTGATTTCAGAACTTCTATGTACAATTACCTTCCTTTAATTTCCATTTTAGGCTATGTTTTACAATGTAATACATAAACATAGTAGCACATATATATCATGTATAAGTAACTATGCACACCTGGGGACAAAGACTGTAGCTTATTCATTTCCATATTCCCAGTGCTTAATGTCCTGCCTGGCTCAACAGTTGCTTTTTAAACAAATGCATCTGTAAAATGAATCAAATCTATCACATGAAATCAATCACTTGATCAATCAATCACTTGATCAATCAATCTGGAGTCCCCTGTTAGGTCATAGTCAGTGTCCGAAGGGATGTTTCATTGCTTGCTTGTTTTTCCATACCTGATGTGAAAGATTTTTCACCAGACATACCATACCCACTTCCACCCACCTCATTCCCTGTTCCCTTAATTAGATCATCCTGAGCCCTCAAGACCTCCTATCTTTGTCCACCTATATCTTCTCCCAAAGTCAGCACCTCCCTTCAGCATCACCAAAATTTCCGCCCTTACCTTCACCCCAAGAGTCATGTTTCTGGTGACTGTACCCTAGCACTGCTCCCCCTCAACATTTTCTCACTGGCAACAGGACAGCTCCTGGTCCTCCAGCTCCAGGCTTCTGCATCCATGCAGACCCACACACCATGCTGGCCCATGCTAATGGTTTTCTCATCTGAAAAGAACTGAGGAAAAATAGAGGATAGTGTAGAACATAAATACATATATGTACATCCTGGCTGCCCACAGCTGTTCTTTATTCTGCAGTTACCATTTTCTACATTTTTATATTAAAATATTCTTTCTCTTAAAAATGATGGTGGTTGTGCTAATTAGTTATTGTCCTTACTAGACAAAATCAGAAGTTGGCAGTCATCATTAGGTCCTGAAATCTTTTATGTGAAATCTTTTATGTGAAAATTGACTTATTCTTTTATGTGAAAATTTATTCATACAGTCCAAAAGTCTGGGATCACCAAACCACCAGCAAACAGAAAGTGCTTTGCTTTTGTCTGATTTTTTTTTTAAGGTGGAGTGAGGAGACGTTGGTTCATGGGGTAAAATACAAATAGTCCCAAAGAGGTTACAAACTAAGCCTTGCCATTCAATCCTCATGCTGTACATCTCTTTCCTAATAGCAACAGCAGATTTTAGATCTGGAGGGAATGTGAGAAGCCTGGGACACTGAGCATCGGTGAGGAGGCGACATCTCACGGAAGGGTGGATAGATGAGATCAGAGGAGTCTGGGGGTCATCCGAGAGGTCATCAAACACGCCAAAGGCTGCTTCTGTCTCAGAGCTTTTGTCCTCAAAGGGCCTTCTACAGTTAGGATCTACCTTGACATTGACATATGCTGGCAACATGAACAAAGTAGATAGTGTCCATGTTTCTGCTGCATTTTCTCTATCACCGAAGGAAACAAACTTTGGGCTTTCCAACTAAAATTCTGCTTGGCCAACAAAAGGGACCTGATTCTTGTTCTGCCTGAGAGGATGCATAATGTCCAAATTTCTTTCCAAATATTTTCTTAAACTCCATATACTGTTAGACACTCAAACCAGGGTTCAAAAACATAACCAGGTCTAAAAAGCCAATGAATGCGGAGCAGTATTTTGGTTGGCCATGCTTATTGGTTTTATAATGAACTCCTGAGACTGAAATGGAGTGGAGTACTGAATCATGTATACCGCCACCCCCCTCCACAGCCAGGGGAGTGTTATCTTGTTCCTCCCACAAGCCAAACCAAATAGAAATGACTCATTACGTGGCTGAATCCTGTCCCTGAAACACCCACATTAGGCTGAAATTCAGGGTCCAGTGATGATTTTTTTCAGTTATATCTGACTTGGCAGCATGAGCTAATGTCAAGAATAGGCTGAGTTTCTCCAACAGAATCTGGGATGGACTTTTCACCTAGAAGGAGCAGGTTGGCTCTCTTACTTCCGGAAGTTAGAATTTGTATTTTCACAGCTCACACAGTGCTTAAAGACCTCTGGACATAGTGGTATTCAGTCTATTATTTTCCAAAATATTTTCTGTACTGTGAGTAACAAATATTCTCTCTTTCATCTTGATAAAGTGGTATAAATAAAACCTCACAATGCCAGAGTTAGGCCATGAACTTCTTCACATTATCATACATATTGAGATGGCTTTGCCTCTGATTCCCAGATTGGTAAAAGAAAAGAAAACAAAAGAAAAGTTTCCACAAGTTTCCCAAAGATCCTTGATTACTGACCATCTGGACAGAAGGTTAGATATAAGGAGTATATCTAACTCCTTGGCCACAGGACTAAGTTTTTCCTCTGGTGGTCAGAAGGACAGAGCTACACAGAGCAAGCCTCACAGTCTCCGAAGGGCCTTTCGAGTCAGAATACTCTCCTCCCATTTCAGGCTTCACAATTACCCCGTCACTGGCAGTTTGAATGTGTGTTCTGACCTGAGTCCTCCCCATGATTGAGCACATTACCAAGATATGACCCCTGCTCCTGCTTACCACGTAACAGAGATTTCCCCTAGGCGTTTCCCTGTCCCTGAAGATCTAAATGAGACTGTTCTGAGCCCTCCTTCCACACCTTGGGAAAGCCTACTGCCTACTCCAAGGTTCCTCAGAATTCCCCAGATTTTACATTTTCGTGGCCAGCTCTCGTTCTAACTTCCTGCCCCTAGAAGTCTTGTTCTCTGCTCAGCCCTTTCCAGAGCTGTTCATCTATCTCCACTCAGTTATCAACCCAAATACGGAATTCAGCCTCTATTTTAAAAAATAGACTTTATTTTTAAAGCAGTTTTAGGTTTATAGCAACATTGAATGAGAAGTACAGGTTCCATACAGGCCCTTCCCCCACACATGCATAGGCTCCCCCATTACCAACATCCAGAACCAGGGTGATATGTCTGTTGCAATCAATGAGCTTATATTGATACATCATTAGCACTCAAAATTCATACTTTGCATTAGGGTTCACTCTCAGTGTTGTATATTTTGTGGGTTTTGGCACATGTATGATGATGTGTATTCGCCCATTGTAGTATCATACAGAATAGCTCCACTGCCCTAAAAATCCTGTGTGCTCCTCCTGTGCAGCCCTCCAGGGTCTCGAGCCCCTGGCAACCACCAATCTTTCTTACTCCCTCCATAGTTTTGCTTTTTCCAGAATGTAATGTAGTTGGAATCAAACAGTACGTAGCCTTCTCAGATGGCCTTCTTTCACTTAGTAATATGCAGTTAAGCTTAATCTATGTCTTTTAACAGCTTGATAGTTCATTTCTTTTTCACATTAAGTAATTTTCCATTGTCTGCATGTACCCCAGTTTATTTATTCATATACCTATTGAAGGACATCTTGGTTAATTCCAAGTCTGAGCAATTATGAATAGAGTTTTTATAAACATCTGCGTACAGGCTTTTATGGGGACATAAGTTTTCAACTCACTTAAGTGCATATCAAACAGCATGATTGCTAGATCATATGGTAAAAGTATGTTTAGTGTTGTAAGAAATTGCCTAACTGTCTTTTAAAGTGTCTGTACCATTTTGCATCACCACCAGTAAAGGATAAGAGTTCCTGTTGCTTCATATTTTTGTCGGTTTTGTGTTAGCATTTTGGATTTTAGACTTTCTAATAGGTGTATAGTAGTATCTTGTTTTATGTTGCAATTTCCTAGCGGTATACGAAGTTGAGCATCTTTTCAGATGTTTGATATCTATATATTTTCTTTGATGTAGTGCTGTTCAGATACTTTGCTCATTTTAAAATCATATTGTTCATTTACTTATGGTTGAGTTTTAAGAGTGCTTTGCATACTTAAGTGAGAATCTTTTGTTTAAAAATTTTTTGGATAAAAATATTTTTGCAAATATTTTTCTTTCACGAATATAATCTATCTGTGGCTTGTCTTCTCAATGACCTGAGGTTTATAGCTATTTTTATTCACAGTTTTTAAAGATTTAATTCTGTCATCTTCTGATTTCTATTGTTGCAATTAATATAATGGCTACAATTCTTTCTTTCAGGTTTTTAAAAGGTTTTTGTCTTTATGTTTGTTGTTTTTGCAATACTTCAATACATCCAGATGTTGACTTTTTGTATACCTTTCATGAAACTATTGTAAATCCCTAATATGGGATTGTTTTTCTCAATTCTTGAAAATTCTTAGCCAATGTCTTATCAAATATTGTCCTTTTTTATTCACTTGTTTTTTTCTTTTTTTTATAATTTTTTTATTTAATTATTTTTCAAGTAGAGTTTTCTGTCTATTACTCCCATCCCATCCCACATTTTTTTCTTTCAGTATCCTATTAGATGTATGTTGGAGCTTCTCATTCTATCCATCCCCCACATCTCTTTTTGCTCTTTCATGTTTTCCATTTCTTTATTTCTATCTACATTTGATGTAATTTTCTTAGTTCTGTCTTATAGTTTGTGAATGCTAACTTCAGCTGATTTATTGGTTTTTGCTCTCAATATTTTTATTGCATTTTCTATTACCATTTAGTTCCCCTGTACTCCTTCCCACTAATCACCACATTGTTGTTCGTGTCCATGAGTCCTTTTTCTTTTTTGCTCAATCCCTCCACCTCCTAACCTCTCCCCCTTAGCCATCACCTGCTCTCTATCTATGATTCTGTCTTTATTTTGCTTGTTAGTTCAGTTTGTTCATTAGATGCCACATATGAATAAAATTAAGTGAAATTTGTCTTTCTCTGACTGGCTTATTTCACTTAGCATAATGTTCTCCAGGTCCATTCGTACTATCACAGAGGGTAAACTTCCTTCTTTTTATGGCTGTGTAGTATTCCACTATGTAAATGTCCCATAGCTGTTTTATCCACTTATCTACTGATGGACACTTTGGCTACTTCCATATCTTGGCAATTGTAAGTTTTGTGTAATGAACATAGGGGTCCTTATGTTCTTTTGAATTAGTGTTCATCTGATTTAATGTGCTAATTACCTGTTGTTAGTTTTCTATTGTTGCCTTAACAAGTTCTCAGAAACTTAGCAGCTTCAAAAAACACCCATTTATTATCTCACAGTTTCTGTAGATCTGGTATGACGTGGTTGAATATTCTTCTCAAGGTCTCACCAGGCTTAGATCAAGGTATCGGTCATGACTGTGGTTCTCATATGAGGCTTGAGGTCCTCTTCCAACCCACCTCACTGTTGGCTAACCAACAATGTACAATACAGTTCTGTGAGTTGGTAAAAAGAGTTGAGACTTGAATCCAGGTTCAAAGTAGGTAGGATAATATTTGGACCAAAAATTTTAAAAGCCTTTCTATAATTACAAATACTTTGTATGAAAAGGTAAGCTTTAGTTCCTGACTGATGTGAAGAAATATAATGTAAGACTGATTAGTCAATCACCAAAGCTTTTTACTATATTACTGTCACTTTGCCCTGGTCATTGATAGGTATCCACAGAGGTTTGATTCTAAGACTCCCATAGATACCAAACTCCATGGTTTCTCGAGTCCCTTATATAAATTGGTATACTATTTGCATATAACCTATGCGGATCCTCCAATATACTTTGTTTGGTGTTTTAAACTTAATCTTTATTGTATTTTTTCCATTACCATTTAGTCCCCTAATACCACCCTCCCCCCCACAGCAATCACCACACTGTTGATTCATCTCTATAATTATAATACATAATGCAATGTAAATGCTATGTAAGTAGCTGTTATACTGTATTGTTTAGGGAGTAATGAATAGAAGAAATCTGTATATGTTCAGTAAACACACTACCATCATAGGCCTAATTACATAGCACACATCAACAACAATGTAACTATTTTTTCTGAATATTTTCCACCTGAGATTAATTGAATCTGTAGATTTGGGATCTGCAGATATGGAGGGCCAACTGTATTTGCTATTATTTTTGGAGTATATTGCCGCGTATGCAGTGCTTAGCATTTCATATGCATAATCACATTTAGTTCACAAAACAACCAGGAAGAAAAAATGATGATCTCATTGTAGAGGTGAAGATAATGAGGCTCAGAGAGGTTAGGTGATTTAGCCGTTGTCCCACACAGCTAGTCAGCAATGGAGGGAGATTGAACCCAGGCTGTGTATTTCCAGAGCCCAGCGGCCTTCCTGTTGCTTACCTTTGCTGCCTCCCCGCTCCATGGTCTCTCCGCTAAAGGCAGAGTCGATGCCACAAAAACTGCAGACAGACTATGTTAACTATTTGGTTCCATCATATAAGTGCAGTTGATTATTTGCAGATTCAAATTTGCAAATTTACCTAGTCACTAAAATTCATTTAAACCCCCAAGTCGATACTCAAAACATTTCCTCAGTTATTATTGGACACGTGCACGTGCAGAGGACACTGAATTTGAGCTGCGGGAGGTGCGCGTTCTCACCGGAGGTGGAGCCAGGCGAAGCTCCGCCCTCTTGCTTCAGCTCTTCTACCACAATCAAGTGTCCTTCTCACAGTATATTTAGTGCCATGTTTTCCACATTTTTGTGAAATGAATTTCTCTGTTGAAAGTGCTGAAGTGCTGTCTAGTGTTTTCAAGCACAAAAAAAAAATCTACTATGCACCTTACAGAGAAGAGATTGTATTAAATAAGCTTCGTTCAGGCATGAGTTAAAGTAGGTTGGCAACTAGTTCAGTGTGAATGAATCAACAGGAAATATTAAATTGGGTATCTTTAAACAGAAACATACATAAAACAAGATTATTTATTGATTGGTTGATGAAAATGTGACCAGAAGCTCACAGAAAACTAGCCCTGTATTTCCCCTGGGGGCAATGAGTCAGCATTTGCTAATTTAGTGTTCCTGGTGACTCTATAGAACATAACTACCATGGTTAACGAGAATCACTGTACTTCATCTTGCCTCATAATTAGTGTTGCCTAAGTTTTTTAATTAAAGTGGCAGTGGCACCTTGGAAGGGCCACAGGATGAAGCCCTTTTATCTCCAAGTATTTTGTAGCTTAGCACCAGGAGGCCCTGCCTGGCCAACCTGCTGGGCCTTCCAGGCAGTGCCCTCTGCACTGGCTTTACCCTCTATAGAGGGGAACCTGACTAATCAGGAAAGAAACTCCCTCAAAAGGTAAACAGTGAGGAGAGTGTACACATGGTGGAAAACAAATGGGTCTTGGTACCATGTTGTGGAAATTATCTCACATAGGTAGATAAAGGAGTGGGTGAGCCCAGGTGGCACTGTTGAGTCCCCTCCTCCATTTCATGGCCCATTTGTGACGTAGGCACCAGCCTTTGAGAGAAAACTCTATCCCTACACTCAACGCTCTCAGAACTGGGCTGTCCCCCTCTAGTGTGGTGCTCTGTGTCAACGCTGCACCCCACCATGGCCGTGACTGCCTGCCAGGGCTTGGGATTTGTAGTTTCACTGATCGGGATTGCCGGTATCATTGCCGCCACCTGCATGGACCAGTGGAGCACCCAGGATTTGTACAATAACCCAGTGACAGCTGTATTCAACTACCAAGGGCTGTGGCGCTCCTGTGTCCGAGAGAGCTCTGGCTTCACTGAGTGCCGAGGTTACTTCACCTTGCTGGGGCTGCCAGGTAAGGGCTGGTGACTGGCAGACTGGTGAGGGACACTGGGCCTCTGCCTGAGGCACCACAGAGGGACTGCTGGAGAGGGAGGAGCAACAGCTCCCAACACCAGGGTAAAAACAGGCCCACAGGAACCTTAGAGAGAAGCGCTTTCTGGAGATGTCAGAATTCCCATTCCCCTAACTGGATGGTGCCCAATTCTTCCCAAGGGGCCTAATTTTTAAATAACTTCTATTTGAGCCATGGCATTGAGTCTCAATCACCCACAGTGATAAGACTCAGGAGGCCTAGACTTTAGCCACTTCCTTTTTTAGCCCTAAGATTTCCCTTCCTGAACTGAGGACTGTGAATCCATCTCCAGGCCCCCTTGCTCCTGGGCCCAGCTTCCAGCAAAGCCTAAGCACATAACAGCAGCAGAAACGGGGCAGAGGAAAGGGCCAGAGAAAAAGAACTGAGTGCTGTGTCTCTCTGTGGTGAACTCGATGGAGTCTTCCTCTGTGGCTCCTGGCTCCTGACCTCCAGAAAATATTAGCCACATGGAACAGAACCCTGGGCACCCCCTGCAGAGAGGCCTCTGTGGCGAGTGAACTCTGCCAGGCGGGCAGAGGCGTGTGGACTGGGACATCCACTTCCCCAGACTGGTGTACTAACCACACAAGGATTGTGTGCTTGTTTGCTTAGCAGACTAGTCATTTTTACTTGAAGAAAAACTCAAGTCTCAAAAGTATAAAATGTTGAAAGTGTCTTTCACTCAGGTAACAGAGTAAGGCAAAGTATAAACTTGTCATTTTTATTTTTTAGTTCTTTGTTCCTTCCATAAATGTATACATCAAAGTCTTCAGAGGGACATTGATCTAAGGTGGTGTTGCAAGGAGAATTAGAAATACCAAATTGGGCTTTCCCTACCAAACACTCGCCATTTGACTGTAAGGTCAAGACTTAGATACTCACAAAAGGTGACAAGTGAAGGCATCAGTCACACAGTGATTCGTCTTTCTAGACATTCCACCTTATTGAGGAGAAGCTCAATGCAACCTCAGGATTCTGTGGGCCTAGAACCCACCCTCAATGGGTGTAGTGAAAAAAAAAAACCCTTCAAATACTGCAGCTAGGAGTAAAATTTATAGAAAAAATATCTAGTTCTACACAAAATATTTTTTAAACTTCACACCATTTGACATTTTAATTCCTCTCTTAGGAATCTACCCCATAAGAGTAATCAGAAATTCTGGCAAAGAGTTGTGTGAAAAATGTTAAGCATAATATTGTTTTTCATATAAAAAACCCCAAACACTGGGGTGAGGTATCAGAATAGATGCTGCTTGTTTGTTTATTTTGTTTTTTTAGATGGGAGTTAGGAGTGGGTGAGAAAGGTGAAGGGATTAAGAAGTATGAATTGGCAGTTACAAAATAGTCATGAGGATGTAAGGTACAGCATAGAGAATATATGGTCAATAATATTGTAATAACTATATGGTGTCAGCTGGGTACTAGACTTACTAAGTAGGTGGAAATCACTTCTTAAGTTATACAAATGTCTAACCATTATGCTGTATTCCTGAAACTAATATAATATTGAATGTCAACTGTAATTTAAAAAAATAAAGTACATTTTAGAAGGAATAGATGATGTTTAGATAAATAATGGTACTTCTGTGTAATGGAACACTATTATGCTCATATTAAAATACTATTTTGTGCATATCAAATTAAATGACTAATATTAAATATATTAAGTGATGTTTACAAAGAATTTAATTGCACATGTATGCAATTAAGTGAAAAGAGCAAAACATCAAATGGTATAACCTCTTATTCAAGTAAAAATTACGTACGGAGAAGGGCCCTGGCTAGAGTAGCTCAGTGGATTGAACATGGGCCTGTGAACCAGAAGGTCACCAGTTTGATTCCAAGTCCAGACATATGCCTGGGTTGTGGGCCAGGTCCCCAGTAGGGGGCATGCAAGAGACAACCACATATTGATGTTTCTCTCCCTCTCTTTCTCCTTCCCTTCTCCCCTCTCTAAACATAAATAAATAAAATCTTTTAAAAATCATATACAGAGAAGGAATAAAAGGAAAGTATTCCAAATATTTTCTCTAAGATTTAAAATTATGAGTGATCTGTTAAAATTATTTCTACTTCCAAATGTTTTATTATGAACACCAAAAGATGGAGTCAGAAATTAGGGATGTACAGGGTGGGGAAAAAGTAGGTTCACAGTTGTGAGTACAGGAAAGAGTTTAGTCTTGTGTTATTATTTATTTATTAATTATTGGATCATTTAACAAACAACTATAAACCTACTTTTGCTCCCCCCATACAATGCGGTAATATTCTTTTTAAATTAATAGATATATTGACTATTTTTCTTACTCATATACTAATTTTACTCCTCCCATACTTTATTTTACATTGCCATTTGACCACCAATTTTGCTTAATTACTATGTATGATTTTATATTTATAGTCCTAAAAAATGGTAAAGTAAAGGTGAAGGAAATGTTTTCTCCACTCTCAGTAAAATAATATAAGCTCCTGGAAATTTATGACTAGAAATGGCACTGCCAGAACCATGTTTAACCATTGAATATAGGGGTGATTTTCCCTAAGAAGTCAGCGAAACATTTTGCTCCACTTTAAAGGTGGTTAAACAAAGTTGTACCAATTTTATTACAGTGAACAGAATCAGACCATGAATTACTAGTATTTTAGAGGTACATGTAATATGTTTTAACAAAACCTATTGCTGTGAGCGAGGAAGCCAGCTTTTCCCCTGTGGACCCCATTCACTCTTTGGCAGTGGCAGGTGGGGCAGTGACGCACTCGATTCAGAGCACGGGATCTCACCAGGAAGTGAAAAACCCCATCTTCCAGATGTTTTAAAACATGTCCATATTTATTTCACATAAAAAAAGTGTGTTGACTTCCAATTTCTCTCTACTCATGTAATATTCTGTCTAAGTAGAGTGGCTTTAGTCTACTCTTTAAATTAGCTTTTCCTTCTTCCAAAAAAATAAAGTCTCTGTTGACATGTCAAACAAGAAAGAAAGCTTAGTTCACTATACCCAAATATTTAAATTTTTCATAAAAACATTTGCATAGGGAAAAGGAAGTGAGACTAGATAACTTGTAATAAAGTATTTTTAAAATTTTTCCATTATCAATTTATTATTTTGATGGTATTATAATCAATGTGGTGGGGGGGATTGTTAGACAAATGTCATAAAATGAACAACTCAAAACCAAGCTCTCATAGATCTCTGTATGAAGAAAAAGCCCATGTCTTGGTTGAAATAAGAATACACTGGACTTCATCCACAGAAACATTCCTGAATTATTCCAATATTTCCCAAACTAATTGGTCAATCTGTGTCCACCAGCAGAGACCATCGTCGCTTTTTCTAGTTGCCCCCTCCCCACCTTTTAGAACTGGCCTTGTAGCTCAGTTCAAGGGATACGGAGCCAATAACGCTATCACCTAAAGTCATATATGACTCTGGCTTACTCTTTTAGGTTTTCTGGCTCATGCTTCGTTCTCTACTAACCCTGACCACAGAACCTAAAGCAAGGTGTTCGGTTGCGGAAAGTGTTGCCTCCATTCAAATTAGGAAGGAGACTTTCCATATTTGCTTTCTGTGTTTGCTGGGAATAAAGCGTGAGAGCACTGGCTGGGTGCACCCAAGATAACATTGAAATGTCCAGATGCTCAGCCTTGTTTCCTGGAGAACTCATACACATCAGAGATTGTGTGTGTGTGTGTGTGTGTGTGTGTGTGTGTGTTCAGGGCCTTGAAATTCAAATTTAAAGAAGCTCTAATTAAAATGTACCTGAATTAAGAGGCAAGACACACATGATCCACAGGAAGCATCAGATCAACTAATTCTCTAAAAAAATCAAATATTGTAGACAAAATGCAATGGCTAATCTCTGGCTAAGTCTTTCTTTTGCATGATCAAATAATTCCTGATACTTTTACCAATTGCAGTGAAAATTTTTCTGCAAAATGTAGAAGACCAGTGTGCAGATCTGAAAGGGCTCTGAAGTGTCCTAGTTTAGTCCCCACATTACAAATGAAGACATTGTGACTTTCTTGAGTTGGGAAGTTTACCCCAAATCGCCCAGCACACCGCATTGTTTGTCCAGGGTCAGGAGCAGATCCTAGGTCTGTCAGTAGCCCAGGCAGGGTCTTCGGTCCAGCCAGCCTGGGTTCTTCTTCTGGCTTTGGTGGAGCCTTCTGTGACTGCAACATTGTCCTCATGTGGTTCTGTGGCACCAGTGAAAGGGTGAGAAGGAGGTCAGCAGGATGCCTCCCATCTTCTCATCCCAATTCTAATACCTGTGGACCAGGAGCATATCTCTAGGACTTGGCTTCTTGTTCTGAAAAGTAGGGACAACTTAGTCTGCCCTTGGCTCTCCAAGTGGAAATAGAGAAAGAGCACAAGAGAGGAAGTTGAGGCAGGAGCCCCACTTATGCCAATTTAAAGCATCCATGGTTCAAGGCATCTGAACAAGTTCCTTAATATACTTGTACCTCACTTGACTCAACCCCCCCAAAATATATGGGGGGTGGAATATAACACCCACTCTATTTATTTCTATAATATTAAAATAGAAAGATATGAATGAAAAGTTGTTCATAGTTATAAGGAGAAAATGTGGAAATCTTGAACGTGGAAGTTCCTGGGGCCATTTTCTAAAAGTGAGGTCAGCCAAAGGGGTTTTCCAAGATGAATGGGACCTCACGGAAGAGCTGGGGAGGTTCTCCTCTGTGCTGGACACCTCAGCTTTTCTCCAGACGGTGGCGTGCTCTGGACAGAGCCAGAGGGTGTCCACTCAGCCTGCTTTGTGCTCACACCAGCTGGGCCTGCGTAGATCAGCAAGATAAGTGCCTCTTGGAGCCGCTTCCCTAACAAATGAAAAAATAATGCCCTTGAACCAAGAGTGAAACTGAACTATCTAAGAAAAACACTGTGAGCAAACATCAAGGGCTGAGAGAAACCATCTGATTAAGCGGCTCCCCTCGGGAGCACGGTAGGACCACACCTTCCACAGGAAGAAGGTGGCAGCTGGTTCCAAGGCGGCAGCCAGAGCGCCAGAGGCGAAAGCCATGTCCACCACCACGTACCAAGTGGTGGGCTTCCTCATGTCCATCCTGGGCCTGATGGGCTGCATCGCTGCCACGGGGATGGACACATGGAGCACCCAAGACCTGTACGACAACCCTGTCACCTCCGTGTTCCAGTATGAAGGGCTCTGGCAGAGCTGTGTGAGGCAGAGCTCAGGGTTCACGGAATGCCGGCCCTACTTCACCATCTTGGGCCTTCCAGGTAGGCACCGGGCAATACCCAGGGCCCCCACCGGGTGAGAGCAGGAAGGGGCTATGAGTTGTCACTGCAGCCAGAAGGACCTCAGAAATTACCGTAGGGACTGAGTCATGCTTCTACCTCTGGGCGTGACCCTTGCAGGATTGGTTCAAAATGCAAGGTGTGAATAGAAAGAGTTGGCCCCAAGTCAGAGAGGGCAATATACATAGGGGAGAAAATCAGAGAATTCAGATCAAGTCAAAAGAATTGGATGTGAGGAAGCAGGTCATGAAAAGAATGGGTCTACTGTAAAGGCATGCTCATGATACTAGAATAGACCAATGTTCCTCAAGGAGAAAATTAACTGTGTGCATGTATGTTCATGGAACTTGCTCCTTCCTACACATACATGGGTATAAGGTGGTAGAATGGTGAATATTTTCTTAGAGCTGAGCAAGTTTTTTGAGAACTAGTTTTATTTAATTTTCAATTCAATTCAATTTTTCTTTGAAAAGTTGGTTCTCTGTAGGTGCTAAAAAATAGTGCCATTAAATTATATTCTTTTTCTGCATTTGTGGTGAGAAGCTCTGGTAGGCACTCCTAAAAAAACATTGTACATCAGAATATAATTATAGAATTATAATCATACTATAATAATGTCAGAATATAAATATAATGATAAAAGTGACATTCTTTCATTCCTGAAGATGAACTAAATAGGCATCATAGAAACTTTGCATTCTGGCTATTATGGGAGCTCCACTTGCATTTTAAAAAAAGAAGAAGAAAGTAAAGAGAAAATAAAACAGTGGTTCCAAGGAGTGTCCAGGGCGAGTTTGGTAAGGAAAGGAAAATGGTGTTGGGTTTCGCCTCTCTGGAGCAAACACCTTGTGAACAGGTAGATAGAAACAAATTTGCATGACACTGTTAAGAACCTGTGAAGTCCTTGGAACTGAATTGTGAAAGGCAATTTAATTAATTCATCTTTATTATCAGAAAAAATAGAAGATGGGTGACAGAATTAAAAAATTGGATTATTTACCCCATATTTTGGAAGTCACTCATATTGCAGGACCAACAGGGTCACAGACTAGACAAAACACCTGCTTAGAGAAGGAGAGGAGGAAGAACCTGGCCAGAGACAAGAAAGAAATCCAGTGAAGGAGGGATTGTGCTGTAGTGTGAGAGGAGAGGTCGGAGGAAGGAGGAGATGCAAAACCATGGATTGTTGAATTGTTGGCTACACTTAATTTTAACATTTAAAGAAAAAAAAGATTGACCTCATATCCAAAATTAAGGCATGACATCCCATGACTTCATGCTCAATAACCTCTTTGAAGAGGCTCACCACTCATTATCGACGTCTTTCTCATTCTTTATCTTTCCATATGTGGAGCTCCCAGATATTTCTGCTCTCTGCCTCATTGCTACCAATCTCATTTGTCTTTCCTATTTTACTAGGGGAAGCTCTCCTCCTCTCTCCCTTGACATCTCTACTCTCTGAAGAACAAGATCCCCTCCTTTCCTCCTGTCCAAGGGTAATCTCTCCACCAGGGTTCTGTAGACCCCACACCATCCTGTCTGGTCATCCAGATGATCAGCTCTCTCCTTCTTGCCTCTTTCATCTCTCCTCCTCACTTTCGCTTATATCCTCCTTTCCTTGAAAATCTCTTGATTCAGGTCATTATCAAGTTCTGTTTCTCCCTGGATCACTGACTACCAAATTAAAGGGCTAAATTTGTCTACCACCTCTCACTCTCAGCCTTTCTGAATCTGGTTTCTATCCTTCACCTCTTTAGAGTATTTGCTCTTTTGATGGTGGCACAAGGTTGGGCAGAATCTTCCAATCAACAACTTCCAGTCCTCAGTTCTTATCTCCCTAGATATTTCAAAAATCCAAGCAGCTCTCATGGTTCTCTATTCCCAGCTTAATCAGGTGCATACATAATAGCCTTGTAGCCAGACCCTCCTACACTCCTCACTTACCTTCCCTAGCCTATCTCTTTGTATTCCCCTGCCCCAAGCCTATGCTTCTCCTTGTCCATTTACTATACTCTGGGCTCTGTCCTGGATACCCATTGCTCCCACTGCCCAAATGCCCCCTCTACCACCCCAAATGTCATCTCCACAAATCTTCCCATTGCAAGGTCCAGCTCAAATACCACCCCTTCCCTGAAGCCTCCTCACATCTCTGTTGAACAGGATCCCACAAATCTCTGTACCAAACCCAGAGCACTCTGATGGCACTGAGCATATACCCCACTCCTGACTCTGTTCACAAATCTGAAAAGCTGAGGAGCTCCAGGCAGCCATCACAAAGATGTACCCCACCCTTGACCATCTGGATCAAGCCACCTACATTGCCTCACCTATCACCTAGCTCTCCTGTTCGTTGCTAGCCAATCCTGAGACTATTTTCCCTGATCTTCCTGGCTCATTGGTCCAAGCCTTTCTATTCCTTTTTTTTCTAAAGTCTTCTTTCCCTATTGTCCTTCACACTCCTTCACCCATGGCTCTTCTCTCTTTTTTAAAGTACATTTTATTGATTATGCTATTACAGTTGTCCCATTTTTATCTCCCCTTTCTTCCCCTCTGCCCTGCACCCCCTCTCCCACCAGTGTACCCCACCTCAGTTCATGTCCATGAGTGGTACATATAAGTTCTTTGGCTTCTACGTTTCCTATACTATTGTTAATCTCCTCCTATTTTCTACCTACCATTTGTTCTTCTTATTCCCTGCACCTTTCCCCCATTCCCCCCCTCCCCTTCCCCACTGATAACCTGCCATGTGATCTCCATTTCTATGATTCTGTTCCTGTTCTAGTTGTTTTCTTTGTTTGTTTGTTTTTTAGGTTCAGTTGTTGATAGTTGTGAGTTTGTTGTCATTTTACTGTTCATATTTTTTATTATCTTCTTTTTCTTAGGTAATTCCCTTTAATATTTCATATAATAAGGGCTGGGTGATGATGAACTCCTTTAACTTGACCTTATCTGGGAAGCACTTTATCTGCCCGTCTATTCTAAATGATAGCTTTGCTGGGTAGAGTAAGCTTGGATGTAGGTTCTTGCCTCTCATGACTTTGAATGCTTTCCAGGCTCTTCTTGCCTGCAAGGTTTCTTTTGAGAAATCAGCTGGTAGTCTTATGGGAACTCCTTTGTAGGTAACTGTCTCCTTTACTCTTGCTACTTTTAAGATTCTCTCTTTGTCTTTCATCTTGGGTAATGTAATTATGTGCCTTAGTGTGTGCTTCCTTGGGTCCAACTTCTTTGGGATTCTCTGAGCTTCCTAGACTTCCTAAAGTCTACTTCCTTTGCTAGATTGGGGAAGTTCTCCTTCATTATTTGTTCACATAAGTAGTCAGTTTCTTGCTCTTCTTGTTCTCCTTCTGGCACCCCTATGATTCAGACTTTGGAATGTTTAAAGTTGCCCCAGAGGTTCCTAAGCCTCTCCTCTTTTTTTTTTTTTTTAATTCTTGTTTCTTCATTCTGTTCCAGCTGAATGTTTATTTCTTTCTTCTCATCCAAGTTGTTGATTTCAGTCTCAGTTTCCTTCTCTTCACTGTTGTTTCCCTGTATATTTTGCATTTCACTTTGCATAGCCTTCACTTCTTCCTCTATTTTCTTCAATCATATCTGTGAGCATCCTGATTGCCAGGTTTTGAATGCTGCGTATGATAGGTAGACTATCTCTTCATTGTTTAGTTCTATTTTTTTAATCTGTTCTTTCATTTGAGCAATATTTCTTTGTTTTGGCACAGCTTTTACATTGTAAGGGTCAGAGCTTTAGGTATTGGCCAGAGCAGGGCAACCCATGTTGCTGCATTGTGATGCTGTATATGGGCCGGGGAAGGGTCAGAAAGGGAATAATGCTGCTTGTTCAGCTTTCAGTCAGCTTTCAGTTATTTTCCCCACTACCCACAAACATAATTGGGTTCTTTTGGTGCTTATTCCTGGGTAGGTGGGTTTGAGGGTTGTGTACATTCTAGGACTCTGTGAGTCTCTCCAATGAACTCTCCTGTGAGGCTGGGAGTTTCTCCTGCTGCTGCAAGCCCCATGGGTTTTTACAGCCAGAGGTTTTGAGGCTTTCTTTTTCCATGCTGAAAGTCTGGGTTGCATGGTCTTTCTCACTCCCCAGTTGTTCCTCCCAGTTTATCCACATGCAAATGTGGGACACCTGGTCCTCTAGCTGCAGCCTTGCTGTGTGTCCTCTCTGCCCTGGCTGCCTGTCTCCACCCCTCCTACCAGTCTGAATGAATTTTTCTTCTTTAACTCCTTGATTGTCAGCCTTCCACACAGTTTAATTTTCTATCAGTTCTGATTATTTTTTTTTTGTTTTTAAACTTGTTGTTGTTCTTCTTTTGGTTGTGTGTGAAGGCAAAGGGTATCTACTTATGCCTCCACCTTGGCTGGAAATGACCCATGGCTTTTTCAAATCTTCAACCATTCATTACTATATGAGAGGATTCAGGTTTGCACACAGTACAAGTCAAAGTCATGTGGGGTTAGAGAGAGGTAACTTCTTTTTAGAGAAAGGAAGGGAACTGATATTTACTGAGGCTGGCTTAGTTCTATGCTGGTGCTGAGTAGCATCTAATCCTCACAACAGCCCTATCCCACTCCAGAGTTTAGGAAACTAGGCTTCAGTGAAGTTAAATTACTTCCTTAACAATTTATCTGGCATCACATCATTCTGTAGGATTTCATAAGATACAAGGACCTCCATATTAGTTTCCTAGGATCTATGGAAAATATAGGCCTTCCATCTTGTTCTGAAGGGCCTTGCCTCTGAGGTCTGACCTCAGACTTGCCTCCTCTGGCTCCTCTCCTTTGGATTCCTCCACCAGCCCTTCCTGCCTCCAGTCTGAGGCTAAGCTCTATCCAAAGGTATGGGCCATCTCCCCTCCCTACCCCACCTCTATCAAAGGCCTTTGGTTCCCGGTGACTTGCTGTCTCGTCATCCCCACCCCTATCCTCCAGCCATCTCAGTGATGTCAGCCATTGGCAACTCTTTCCTCTCAATTCCCCATCCTAGCACCTCCTCCTGAGCCCTCTCAAGGTCTGTTTTCCCAAATCATTTCTTGCAATTTTATGTGTAGAAATTAACTGTAGGAGTGTGAGATGAGATCAGTGGAGGATGGCAAAGGCAGAAAAATTTGGAGAACTGTAATAGAAGAACAATTTTAAAATCTTTACAAATATAAATAATTAAATGAAAATCTCTAGGGTTGGGACCAAAATATTAATATTTCTTGAAAAATTTCCCCAGGAGATGTTGAGGTACAGCTCGGGTTGAAAACCACACCTGAGATCAACTTGCCTATCACTTCATTTCAGGAAAATAAGAAATTTTGCAACAGGGAAAGAACACTGAGTCCCATTTTTCTGTTTGTTTATCTCAACCCTGAATCCCGCCCATCCTTCATATCTGATAATGCCTCATTGTTTATCGGAAAGAATGCTGTAGTCACACCTTTGGTGCAGGGAATCAGTCTTTAGAACCAATTGACTCACCTGTTATCAGCTGATAAGCCTATGCCTCTTGCTCAGAATGTTAAATAAGAGACAGAATAGCTAAAAGAGAAACTTACCTCCATCAGGAGTAGTTTCTCTGGTTACCTGTATATGGAAAAGGATTAGAATCCCAGATCATAAAATCTTCTCACTGGAAAGGAAGTTCAGGTCACCACCATGTATCTCCTTGGTCATTACTAGACATAGGGAGATTATAGCAATGAGTGGTGGAAAACATTTCTCCTACTTCCTGGTATCTGTCTCCATCACAACTCCCATTCTCAGAAGAACTTCCCAAGGGGTCTTCAAAGCATGGAAGACCTTGGTCCATCCATCCAGGATGAATTGTGGCTTTGATAGTGGCCCCACCAGGTATAAACACAGTTGTGTCTTTTCCAACTGCAGGCTATAAAAAAAGAGGTAGGAGTAAGCTAGAAGGAGATCCCAAGTATGAAAAGGAGCTCAATGTCAGGGTTGACCCCTGGTTCAAAGAAGGTGTCACTGTTCATCAGAAATCCAGGGGTCAAGAAAGAGCAGGAGAGAAATGAAGACTTCTCATGCAAACCTGACTCAGCAGAGGCAAGAGCCTAAGTCAAAGGGTGGCTGGGACAAACTGGCCAGGGTTTCAGTACCTGAGGCTTCCTATGGCACACCAGCAACAACCCTTCACATCAGGCAAGCTCACAGTGCTTTCACCTCCCACCTGCCAGCATTTCCACCCTTCCCAGGTACCTCCTACAGAATCAGCAAAGGGTTTTGCAGAGAATTTGAGCTTTAAAATACTGATAAACGAATGAATGACTTCATGGGTGAGCATATGAATGTGTTTTTTGACTATGAAAGTACACCAACTTGTGCTGAATGGATATAGAAAGATGCAAATGAATACATGAGTAGGTGACACATGCTTTGTAGCAGTGTCAGGGAAGGTCACATGCTTCAGCTATAGCCAAGGCACACACAAAATATGTTTTCAGGAGCAAATATTAGAAGCCCACTCAATCAGAAGAGATTCAATGACCCCATTCTTGCCAAGAGTCCCAGATAATTGTAATTTTTTCATAAAATGATAAAAAGACATTCTTCATCCTAACTGGTTAATTATTATTTGTTTGGAGGGTTAGCTAGTTGGGTGGTTGATTCATTGGTTGCGTATTGGCTGATTTAACAAGATGTCTTGCCAAGCACTTCTTAAAAGGGATAAATGATTTGATTCTCTGAATAGTTTAAAGCTTAAAATATCAGAACAAGAGGAGTTTTTAAAACCTCTAACAGGTTCCTAGGCAGATTTGAAGTTCACAAGAGGCCCATGGGGACAAGGTGGAGGGAAAGTCAAAGACCCTTCTTCTTCTCATATGTCCAATTTTCTGGTAGTAACACCCAAAAACAGAACAGCTTTGAGGATATTTCTTGAAGTCTTGGGCTGCCCCACAAATGTCTTCTCTATAGCTGTCCTGAGCCACAGGCTTATGGTTTAACTGTGTGTGTTAAAGAATATTAGAGCCACAACACAACTACTTTTAGAAAGTGGTTCTGTTATGATTACATAGCCAAGATACTCCCAAGATGAAAAGAAATTTGAGCCTAAGAATTTCCAATAAAAATGTAATCTTCTCATGTTATAAGCTGCTTGAAGGCAGAGACTATTTCTTATGAAACTTTATACCTCCTGTAGCATCAGCAAAGGATTTTGCAAAAAAAATGAGCTTTAACATACTGATAAATGAATGAGTGACTTCATGGATGAGCATATGAGTGTATTGTTTGAATATGAGAGTACACCAACATGCGCTGGATGAATATAGAAAGATGCAAATGAATACGCAAGTAGGTGACACATGCTTGCATTTGCCAATGAGGGAATGAATAGGGTGTTTGTTCCCAGTAGCTTACAGAGCCAGCAAAACCATCAGGCTAGGCTTGGGAAGTCACAGGTGACAGACACACTAGAGCTCTCCTATATTTGGAATGGATTCAAGGGCCACTCCAGGGCCCTCGTGAGTTCTCTTTGCCTTAGTGGGGTCATCATGGCTCTACTATCAGAATTCAGTTTCAAGTCCAAGATGACACTGTTATCAATATTTCCAGGAATGGTCAGATTGGAGGACTGATCCACCCCATAAAACTGCACATTTCTGGAAATATGGTTGCTAATAGGACCAAGACTGATAATGGCTGCTTGTAGAATTCTCTTCCCAGGAGAGAAGCAAAGATAAAATCAGAAGTTAATTTAGAAAAAAGAGAATCAGAACCTAATGAGTGGAGGTCAGTGGCACGGGCCTAGAGTAGCTGGATACCATCACTCTACACAGGGAGATACCTGGGGGAAAAGGTATCTCTCCATTCCTCAGACACCGTGGAAGGCTCCTTCATGAATTCCACATAATCTATGTATCTTTTTTCATTGTATTTAATTGATTGGTGATTCTTCCATCATGATAAATTGCTTTATGATACAGACCTTAGAGTGAATATTGGCCATACTTGAGATGGAAATCTTCCAAAAGAGATTGGAGAGAATCCCCTCCCAGGACTCCCTAGTTTGTAGAATCACATTTATAAATAATCTCCTGAGACAGGTTATTCCTCGGGTATTTTTTGGAGGATATTCCTCTATACATTCTTAGCTTCCATTTCAGAGGATGACATTTTATAGCCAGGTCTCCAAGTTTGGAGGATACATTCTGTTAGGAGAATGCAGGTCCTTGTACCTTAATGGCAGCCAGACCTCTGCTGGGTTTTCCAGGATAAGGTACCTCAAAGCAGTGCATGACAGTAAGAAAATAACTGTTTTGACAGTTCTGGGTTTGATTCCACCTCTCCTTTCCCCTTGCTCTGTGTCTTTGGGTAGGTTACTTAACCCCTGAGTCTCAATTTCTTCAATTACAAAATAGGGGTAATAATATTACTTACACTGCAGTGCTTTGGGTGTGTATTAAATTTTTTAATGTCTGGAAAAGCTCTTAACAACTTTCCACCAAAAGCAGAATTGCTATGACAACTAAAATAGGGTGTAGCTTTCTGCTTTGTGTCACACAGTTCTTCAGTCCTGCTCCACTAAAACTCCTCATGCTAGGGCTCACTTGTCTTCCTCTTGTAAGATTTAGTATGCTTGCAGCGGATATGGTTACTGACTGTCTTTCCCCACTTCAGTAGAAGCTCTATGTGGGCAAAGATCATGTCTTCCCTGTTCATTACTGCCACCCTGTGCCTACTCATGGGGCTCAGTAGAAAACTGTGGAGATCAGTCGACGCACTTTAAGGGCACCTTAGAAAAAACACTTTGGATGGGTTTGGAGGGGATGTCACTACAGGAGAGTTCCAGCAGGCCCCACAGCTTCCACTGACTCCTGGAAAGGAAACTCCTGGTAAACCATATTCATGTTGAAAGACCTGAGATTGATATAGTGTTGTTTATATGTACCCAAAACCTACATCTCACCATGACCTTAGTAGTCCCTTTGGAAGAAGGCAAAAATATAGTACCCTTGTTAAGTCACTTAGTGACCTTGCTTCATTTTTTGCTATAAATGAATACTGGGATTTCCTAAACTGGGCACAACTATAAAAACATTGAGCATATGTGGAAAGACTAGGGAAGCAGATGTTTGGGTTAGAAGTCAAAGCAACTCAGTTTCACTGTAAGATCGATCAATAATTTTTAATGTCACCTTACTCATGCCAATACCCCTTCCTGGTTCCCAGAATATCAAGCTTTAAAATGAGTAGATGAAATAGATAAATTCCACTGGCCCTCCCAGGTGCAACTGTCCATAATTTTCTCATTCTACAGGCATTTCCATGCATGTCCTTCATCAATCAGAGGATTGCAGGTTATGGTTTTACAATTCCCACAATTCTGTATTCCTTGGCAATAACTAGGTTCATGTCACAATGTATGGACTTGCTGTTTCTCGGGAGTTTGGTGCTTGTTAATTGTGGTTACCTGGTTTTGTTAAACCAGGGCCTGATCAATCATGCTGAGATGATGTTGTCTGTCTGCTTGTGTCTTGCCCCTTGTCCCACAGCCATGCTGCAGGCAGTGCGAGCCCTGATGATTGTGGGCATCGTCCTGGGTGCCATCAGCCTCCTGGTGTCCATCTTTGCCCTGAAGTGCATCCGCATTGGCAGCATGGAGGACTCTGCCAAAGCCAAAATGACACTGACCTCTGGAATCATGTTTATTATCTCAGGTAAACTAGGGCCTGGGGTTTCTGCTTGTCAAACATGCTTCTGGGAACATCAAAGCAATATTATTCTGCCCTGGAGGGTGTAGCTCAGTGGATTGAGCACAGGCCTGCGAACCACACAATCGCAGTTCAATTCCCAGTCAGGGCACATGCCTGGGTTGCAGGCCAGTTCCCAGTTCCCAGCAGGAGCCGCATGAGAGGCAGCCATACATTGATATTTCTCTCTCTCTCTCTCTTTCCCTTCCCCTCTAAGATAAATAAATAAAATCTTTTTAAAAAAAGCAAAATTATTCTAGCAAAGGAAACACAGCCTCTCCCTGCAGAGTGTGATTTGAACATAGTTCAAAGCTTTTCCTACTGAGATATAAGATCTGGGTTTAAGGCCCAGTGACACTCTACAGAATTATCATGAGAGCTAAGGTCTCTCTTACCTGTCACCTGAGTCCCATTATAAGAGATTTCCAACCCTAAGATAGTCATGTGACTCAACCCTTAAAGGCATAATTTTGGTAAGATTCTAGAAAATGATTTAAGGGATGAACTCTTGACATTGTCAAAGAAACAAATCCTAAATATTTGTACTTTAACCATCTGTCCCAAAACGCATGGAAAATCTCTTTGTACACATATACAAATCCCTCCACATTTAGAGAGAGAGGAGAGCCTATGCACCTAGCACGATGTCTAGCGTGTAGTGGGAATGCAATAATCAGTGCTTACAGGAGTGGAATGTTCTGTGGCCTGCTCATCTAAACTCCTTTCAGCATACATTGCCTCAGAAACATTGTGATCCCTTAGAAGCTGACTCCAGAGTTTTCTTTTTCTTGGTCTGCAGGTCTCTGTGGAATCGCAGGAGTGTCTGTGTTTGCCAACATGCTGGTTACTAACTTCTGGATGTCTGCAGCTGGCACGTACACTGGCCTCGGGGGGATGGTGCAGACTGTTCAAACCAGGTAACCTTCTAATCTAGGTCTCAGGCTTCCATGGGGAATATTGTTGTAAAAATCTGATTAGATTCATATGCTTAATGTGGCTGTCAATGTCTGAAACAGCAAAGATTTATCAGAGACAGCCATGCCATATTGTAAATCAACAATGATCTGTAAATTCATAACCTTCATTTCCGTGAAATATCCTTGGTGGTATGAGTTGAGGCTGATCTGACATTTGCATTGAAATACAGCAACAGTTCTCGGTATTTATCTAACACTCTTACACAGGCCCCATTGTGGTAGCAATGAAAACAGGCACTATTAACCGAGGCATGTAAATTACCATCATCCCGCATCTTTGGTCCATGATGGGAACCTGGCTAGGGACAGGTAAAAGCTTGAATAAAAATGAGCAAGGTGCAGTATAAGTGCAAGATGCAGTAAAGTAACATTTCATCCTCATTCGGCTTGACTCTTTCTCTCATTCATTAATTCATTCTTTCTACAAATGTATTGAGCACCTATTGTGGGCCAGGAACTGTTCTGAGTGCTGGGAATAAAGACAAGGTCCCTGTTCTCACGGAAGTTATGCTGTAGCAGAGGGAGATGAGACTTCTCTATAATTTGGTGTTTGAAGGAGGGCAGAACTTTTAAAATATGGAAAAGCAATTCTAACATGTGTATTCATTTAGCCACTTCAGAGGGACATTTCTCATAGCAAGAAGCAGCAGCAAAGTCCTGAAGGAAAAAGACCTCGTTCTGAAACAGCAATATAAATATTATAGCTAAGTGACCCATCATCTATGTGGTAGATATACTTGGCACTTCTCCAGCCACACCATCATAAGATACAGGCGAGGTATAAGGACAAGATAAACCGATTTACTCTCTGGCTCCCTGGAACTCCTGTCCCCATTCACATCCCTGCTTTGCTTCAAGAATGGCAAGGAAGTGATCCCTAGAGTTGCCCTTATTCACCTCCATGGTGCTCCCATGGACTCTGGGTTGCAAAAGCAACTTAGAAATAAGCTGGGACTTGCCCAGTGTTGGCATAGAAAGTCCCATTTCCTAGAAACCTTTTCTATCACAGGCAAATTGGAAGGGCCCACCTTGTCCAAAGTTTCTACGTGCCTAGTGTCACCGTCCCTGCCCAGAGGAGCCACCTACCTCCCACCTGACACCCAGCGCTAGATGGCCATCTCCCTCTCACACCATCTCCCTAGAACCTGCCCCTCTGCCTCGGGCAGCTACCTTCAGTCCTGAGATTGATACCGGAGGATTCTGACTGGCCTCCCTGAACTTTTGCCTCCATGGATGGGCAGCATTTTTTCTGTCTTTTTCTCTTCTCTTCCAGGCAGCACAGCTGCCGAGAAAGACCTTGGCAGTCAATTGATGGGGTTTTGATTCTGGTGCCTCATTCAGTCCCAGCATCCCCTCTTCCTGGCCCCCAACTCTGCCGTTACCACTTTGTGTGTGGCACTGGCAGAGCCTAAGCCCTGGACCAGAGCCACCAACTTCCCTTTTCCTGTACGCGTCTTGCAAGGTGTTTCATATTAGCCTACACGTCTCACTATATAACCTGAATTAATTACCTACTTTCTAAAATTAAAAGTGTCTCAAGTTGGGTTACTCAGAAGCAGATCATGAGAAACAGATCCCGAGAATCCATGTGTGAGTGATTCATTAAGGATGGGAGACAAGATAGGGAGTGGGCAAGCAGGACAGGAAAGGGGGGTCTCAGATGAAGTCTTGGACTCAGCCTGATCCTAGGAAGCTGTGGGGTCTTTTGTGCTTCGGCACCATCAGCCTCTGTGCAGGTGGGGAAAGTGACTCCAGCAGCTGAACCAAAGCCAGAACTCCAGGGAGAGTCACAGGACAGCATGGCGAAGGCAAAGGAACACAGGAGCTGGGGGGAGAGACACTGAAATGGCTAAAGAAACAGAGGGGACCTGGGCAGGGCACCATTGTGCCTGCTAGACTGAATTTTCATAATAGACACACACATATCTGTTTTAGTTTTCACCTTCTTATAAAAAGAAAAATCAGTTCTGGTAGCACCGGGCCCTCATTCCTTATGGCAAGAATCTCTGCAGCTGAGAGGCAGCTGCCCTTTGACCAGGGCTCACACTCCCTGGGTTGCCACAGTCCTCACACCGCTCAAGTGCTCAACTCTGAGGTCATTTATCATCATGTCTGTGGTCCTCCCTCTCCCCATATAACAGAGTTAAGAGAGTGAAATATTTCTTTACATGCAGCCCACTTTACTTATTTAAGTCTCTTGCCTGTCCAAGGTAGGTATATAAGTTTGCTAACCTTGGTCAAGAGTGTCTAAGTTGAGGGAGAGAACCTCACTCCTCATGCACATAGGACAGTACAGTTGAATGATTAACAGTGAGAGCTTTGGCGGTAGCGTGACCTGCATGTGAATCCTGGCAATGCCATGTCCTTCCAGGTCTTTGGAAAAGTTAATTAGCCTATCGAGCCTCAGTTTCCTCATCTGTAAGATGGTCCCATCAATTTAGTTCTTTATGGAGACAATATTCTCCCCACAGGGATGGTGGCCAGGATTAATGGAGGTGGGTGAGGTGAATGCTTCTTGGCCCATGGTGAGAACTCAAGGGACCAAAATTCCTTCAGAAATAATAACTCAGTACTGATTCTCTCAAACTTCTCTGGTTAAATCGTCAAGATACTCCCCTTTGGTGATAGGGAGGGAAAGGAGACTTCCTAAGATTTTCTCTGAGATTAGAGATCTATAACTATCTATATGCCTCAGTGATCTAAGAGATCCAAGGACCCCCCTGCTGCTTCGCTAGCTAACCTCAGTGCCAGTGCTGTTCTCCAGGGCACCTGTTCAGTTGCCGGTGACCCAAAGGCGTGTGTGTTCCAGGGGCATGTCAGGGCTAGGTGTGGAATCCAAGGGGGAAACAGGACAGGCATGGTCAAGTGCAGTGGATGGAACCTGGAGAGGTGAGTTGACCACATTCATAACCATCATCTCCCCACTCAGGTACACCTTTGGTTCAGCTCTGTTCGTTGGCTGGGTCGCTGGAGGCCTCACACTCATTGGGGGCGTGGTGATGTGTATCGCCTGCAGGGGCCTGGTGCCTGAAGAAAGCAAGTGAGTCTCCCCAACCCAACGCAATCAGACATTTGATCTGAGTCCATTTTAACATATAATTTGCAGCCAGAAGGATCAGTCTGGGCATGTGGAATAACATTGTTGAGGATGAACTTTCTCTTTTATGAGGAACAGATGAAACAGAACAGGAATATTTCCTCCTGAGCAGATTAAGGTGTGATCCTATTTGAAGGGGACAAAAACATCCCTGGGTTCCCTCTAGTTCCAGTAATCTGTAACTCAATGGCTCTCGGGTGGTAGCAATTCTTCCCCCAGAGAATGTTTGGCAACATGTGAAGACACTTTGATTGTTACATCTTCGGGGGCGGGGGCAGCAGATAGGTGAAACTAACATCTAGTGGGTGGAAGCCAGGGATGCTGATACACATCCTACAATGCACAGGCAGGCCCATGCAACAAAGAAGCATATGTCCCAAATGCCAATAGTACTGCTGTTGAGAAACTTCGCTGTAACTCCATAAAAGGGCCCAGAGATGGCAGACCTGGATCGCAGGCTGGTTCTACTGCTAATTAGAGCCCTGTGATCACTAGAAAATCATTTGCCCTTTCTGGACCCCTGTTACCTCATCCATCAACTGAGCAGATTAGAGGACACGGGCTGCACATAGGTACCTTACAGCTCCCAATTCTGTGATTCCTTGGCATAACCATATTCCCCATTGTTTCCGGTTCAGCTTCACTTTTATTGATTAACAAAGGGAATTCACTAGTCAGTAACTACCAGCTCTGATACAAAGCAAGAAATTCTGCTCCACTGCAGAGGTCCAAAAACCAGTGTTCCAAAACCTAGAATGGCCATTTCTCGCAGTTTGCCTAGGTGGAAGGGTTTCCTGGGACACTGGACTTTCAGTGCTAACCCTGAGACACTCCAGGGTAAGTGAGGTGCTTTGTCCTCCTACCAGATACATCTATGGTCACGTAATGTTTCTTTTTCTTTCAGCTACAAAGCCGTGTCTTATCATGCCTCAGGCCATAATGTTGCCTACAGGACCGGAGGCTTCAAGGCTAGCACTGGCTTTGGGACCAACACCAAAAACAAAAAGATACACGATGGGGGTGCCCACACAGAGGATGAGAGACAATCTCATCCTTCCAAGTATGACTACGTGTAGTACTCCAAGACACCTCGGCATGGGCAGAAGAAAACCCCAATTAGAGCTCACCCCAAAACAAAGAACATTTACCTTGATCCCTGACTGCTTTTGACTCTCCAATGAAGTTAGAAAAGCCTTCATTTCACCTGCAGTGAGGCCAGATGGTTTTAGCCAAATGTCTCTGTCTCTAAATGTTCCATCACAAAAAGCTGAGCTATCAGATATGATGTAGACTAAGGCTATAGCTCCCATTGTGTGATCCTCTGTTCTTTTTTTGTAATATAGCCTTCCTAATCTGATGATGGAATATGGTTTGAATTTCTATTAGACACTCAAATGATTTAGACTCCCCCTCCTCCTCCCAACCAATATCTCATTGATTCTGTATTTCTCAACTCATCCCCTAGAACAAATCTGAAAGGGAAAAGAGAAAGTCTGTCAAGAAACATCATTTCCTGCTATTTGATTTTTGCCTCTTCTTGGCCCAAGTTGGCTACTAAGAAACACTGATTGAAGAGGTGATGGGGAAATTATTTGTAATGTCTGTAGCTTATCATCCAAGTTTTCTGAGGCTATGATCTTAAATGTTACCTGGACCAAAGTGATTTCAGGTTGAGGGAACCAAGACTTCCCACATTTTTGCAGGAGGTTGGGAGCACCTGCTAATTCCAGCAAGACTCTCCCAAGGGTTTCCCAAGCTCCCCACTATGTGCCTGTTCTGTCACGGGCCAAAAAGTATCCTTAGAAGAATGAGAAGAGGATTTTTTGGTACTCTAAGTATATTTTGTATTCTACATAGAACTAGAATAAATGTCTTAGTAAAGTGATACAGCGTCTCTGTGAATTCGCCTCATTCCTACACATAGAAAGAAGAAAATGAAGAACTAATTGCTTTGGTGTTGTCTATATTTTCCAGCGTAAAAACTCATACTTAAGTCCAAATTTCATAAAATGCTTGTTAGTCCTAACTCCCTTTGAAGTCTCTAGGACTTGGATTATAATGATAGAGTTAATGTGACCCATGTAAAAGCCAAGTGGTGGAACACAACAGGTCCCAAGTGATGTGAAATTAGTTCTTTTTCTGGAAAGTGATGAGCCTGAACTCCATGTTAGGTATCCAAGTGCTACATGTCCACACTCTTGAGGCCACAGGCCACTGCCAGCTGACAGCAGATGTACTTGGCACTGTGCTGAGATTTGTTACTCTGAGAGCAGTTCTTGTCACTGAGTTCACCTGGAGTGGTGAGACCACTGAGTGTTTAAGAACCGGAAGCTCTCTGCAGCCGCGCACCTTCTGGTGTTTACATCACTGTTGCAGAAAGCCTGACTCTTTCCAGGCCACCAGAATCCGATCCCAACACCAGAGCCAGAACAGGCCCCCCGGGAAACTGAGGTATTTGGGGGGTGGGAGGAGGGATCTGACCATTGAATTATTGTTTGACAGGGGGAAATGTTCTCGCGCCAATAGATCATGTAAAAGTGACCTCCAAGGAGATGGGTGAATATTCATAGGAATCTTAAGGCTGGACAGACTATATCTGGGGAAGCTCATGGCCTATTAAACAGAAAGGAATTGTGTCGACTGAGAGAGAAGACAGTAAACTCAGAGACCCTTCTCACTAAGACTGCAATGGTTTTAGGCCCCATCAGATAGAGTACACACAGAACTCACTGTCGAAGATGGGGCAATGAAGAACACTAAAACAATTCAAGAAGAAAAATTGGGGTGGGAGGGGAGGAAGCTGAACAATCTGGGGGGCAGTGCTGGGAATATAAGACAGAAAACTGTACTTGAACAAGAATTAAATTTAGAAAATTAAAAAGTTAAAAATAAAAAAAAATAAAAAATAAAACAATCTAGGGCATGGAGACTGTTAAGGGTCCTCAGCATTTGAGCTGAAGGCCTGGAGGCACAGTGATCTCTCTCCCTCCCACCACCAGAAAGTCCCTGGGCGGGTCTGAGGCACTGAGATGTGGCTCAGTTGGGTTTTTAATGAGCACATTCTCCAGCCAACACTTAATTGTTTAAAAGTCTCCATGTAGTTAGATTGTGCTTTGTAATTATTTTTTGTCCGTTTCTCTTATTGTATATGCATTGAATATTGGCCTGCATGGATTTGTTACTTAAATATTAAAAATGCTTATGTCACATTTGAACAGCTTCTGTTCTTTGTTTCTAAGCTTCGGGAAGAGAAGGTGGGAGTCTCAAAGCTGAGTGCGTCTTCCTGGAGTGTCTCTGCGGGCTCTGAAAGTCCTGCGTGCCAGGAAACCCCTCCACCCCCAGCGCTCTAGGAGGTCCGGTCACCCTGTGCCAAGGCTGCATAGCTCACAGGAGAACATTCCAGCAAGGGTGGGTCTGGCTCCACACCTCACTCTCTTTCCACCATGCCAGAAGGAATTCCCCTAAACAGGCCAAATACACGCATACAAACAGGAAGGGAGGAGGGAGGGAAGAACGAGGGGAGAAGGGAAGGAAGGAGTAAATTTAGTTAAACAACAAAAAAAAATTTTTGCTTAGTAAGCCAAGAAGCATAATACTTAAAACAATGTAAAACTGTAAAATTTCAATCTTTAATCCTCAAGTTTTAAAAAAATGTCAAATGAGCAAATCTATTGTAAATGATGGACAGGCAGAGGGCAAGGATGAGAGAGAACACCAAGCTAGCTTTTCCTGCTGAGCTGACACATTCAGCCTCTGCAAAGCTCTCAGGATGCTGCGCAACCTGTGTGCACTTTTAAGGGTTTCCAGGCTAAAGAGGATTGAGGTATGATGCCCCCCGGAAGGGTAGGGAAAGGCCCAGGGCCTTCGAATTCCACTCTCTGCAGATGAAATCCCTGATCCTTCCAGTGGTGGCAGCCAAAAGCCACCCAAATTTTACTGAGATTGGGTTTGGGACGAGGTTCATTTTAAGTCAGCCTTAATCTTAGGTTGGAGCCCCCAGTACTATCTGGGACCGGAGTCAGTTTCCACCACCATTAAGAGTTTTCCCATTCCTTCCTTGTCTCAAGTGGAACTGGATGTGACCTGCTCACTCTGGTCTCAGTCTCATTGACCAGTCCAGGCTTTCCCTGTTATCAAGGCTGCTGCCCTTAACCTTTGTTGACAATAAAAAACTTATTTATTTTGTTCAAGAAGCCAACTTGAATTTCCCCAAAGAATTTTCAAAAGGTAAAACATCAAACATATTAAGCATTGGGACTTTGCCGCCCATACTTATTGCCCCAAGGAGGACTGTTGCCATGGCAATGGCTCAGTAAGGAGAATGGAGCTTGGCTGAAGGGTGAATTAAATACCATCGTGGAGCACAGGCCACCCAGCCATCCAGCCCCTTATGATACTTGGAGTGTTTTCCCAAGTCTTAGGAGTTAAGTCATAAGAGTTAAGAGAGAGTAAGAGAAACAAAAATGTCCCACTGCAAACAAACACATTGAGGGATGGGGGTAGGAGGTCAGAATGTGAGTGAAGATGTTCTGAAAGTCAACCGTGAGTGTCTGTGGCAGTATCTTTTCCTGAGGGCTGGCAGAAACCTCCCAGCACTAGGTTTTGTGTGGACAGACCAGTCCCATCCCTCTGCAAAGGGGCAGAGCCAATGGAGCGGACGGAACTCAGTGAAGCATTTGCCAGAGAGCTGGTGTCAGAATGACCCTGGCAGCCTCTTTGGCAACATACTCCACAACTCCACATGTTCATTCTCTGTGATCCTGGAGTCCCATTCCTGGGAATCAGCCCAAGGGGTATTATTCTGACTCTCAAAAACAAAAAAAAAAAACCTTGGTTCCTTGGCTAAGAAAACTGTCAGCTGAAGGATGGTGTGTGGAAAATGTGAAAATGAACCAGGCACTGTTATCACTCCAGATACATGTTTCCCAGGTGCAAGGAATCCCACAGAAAGTAGCTGTGGCTTCTTAAAAAAACAAAATTTAATCCATATGGAATGAATAAGTTCTCCACTTGCAGAATAAAAGTTCTTTGCACCGGCTGGGTTCTCATCACTGCCAGGTCTGTGCCGACAAAAAGGGGTATGTGTGCAACGTGTGAAAAAAGGCTTTAAATAGCAAAACTACCAGCAAACATATTGCATTGGTGAAATTTCGGACTTTCTGTATAATTTGACTTTCTGTCTGGGCTTTTCAAGTCATAATATAGATGTTCAAGTTACAGAATAACATTTTAAGACAAATAATTAACTTTAAACCCAGGAAGTTGATGAGTTTTTATTCTTTTGCCCTTAAGAAGTTCTGAACAGCACAATGTAACCAGTCTTCTTCCTAAAGTTGTTTTTTTTTTCCCCCTCACAGTCATTTTATTGACATGGACTAAGTGGCAAATTTAATTTCTATTTAACATTATTTATATAATTTTATTATCCTTTCCCTCAAGTTTACGTATACATATTGCGAATGTGAGAAAGAGGTTGATATTTTGCATTGAACTTGGCATCTAGACTTAAAATCCTTGCCTCGGTC
The DNA here is from genome assembly GCF_014824575.4 of Sturnira hondurensis. Lineage (NCBI taxonomy): Eukaryota > Metazoa > Chordata > Mammalia > Chiroptera > Phyllostomidae > Sturnira > Sturnira hondurensis. The sequence goes on along the minus strand of NW_028085930.1, from coordinate 2,410,286 downwards.
CCTTGTTGGTTGCATAGTTCTGAGAATCAGCAGTCCCTTGATTAACTGCAGTGCCACAGAACGTTTATCTGAGACCATTATCGCCAAATGGTTCCTAAGTAATTAGCCCAGGCCCAAATCAAACACAAGTTGTATTTGTAATTTTTCATTTGTTTTTGAAGCCAAAATGCCAATGCCTTTTATATGAGAACAAGAACACAAGGCACACCCCACAGAGGTGCAAATGAATCACCGGACTTCAGAAAAACACATACTTCACACATTACCTTGAATTCAAACTGTCTCGAAAAGACGGGAGAACAGTGTTCATTCATGATGATATGTAATGTAAATGAATCACCACTCTTTGAAAAAGCTCTTATAAGCAGAAATCAAACCTTTTTTAAAAATCTCCTTCCCTTCTTCACTAAGTAAATAAATGAATAAATACAACAAAGGTGGAAAGCTGTGGATACAAAGAAGTTCAGCGCGGGGTTGCTTTTAGTTCTATAAAACTGGAAAAAGGAAAAAGGACCTTAATCCTAACAGCAGGGGGGAAGGTACAATACGGTGCAGCAGCATAATGAAATATACTGCAGAAATGTCCAAAATTTTTCACAACAGATGGAGAATCTCTCATTACTTCATGTTATAAATAAAAGTCAAATCCATCATTGTAAATACAATATAATCTGAATTGTGGGGAAAACACACAGTGATCTGGAAGGAAATGCATCAGACTATTAATAGTTTCTGGCTTTAAGTGCTGAGATTGAGTTAAGTTTGTTTTCTTCCAGTCTGTTTTTCTAAATTTTCTATAATGGGCATGTAATTTTTATTTTTGCAATAACAAACTTTCTGAAAGACACAACACATGTTTTCTTACCTCAGAGGCACTCCCAAACCTCCTTGCTCCTGTCTTCTTCTACTGTAGAATCTGGAAAAGCTTAAATGGCCACTTTTCCAACCACCTTGTTTTAGCAAAGGCACAAGGCACAACTCCAGCCAATGAGATGTGAGTAGAAGTCAGATCCCCTGGCCTTTACCCTTCCTCCCTCTTCTTGTCTAGAATGTAAACACAGTGAGTGATGGGTGCTGCAGCAAGCACCTAGCAACCAAACTGGAAAGGCCAAGGGAATTGCAGATCCTGGCTATGGCTCTGTCAGGTGCTGAACAAAGGCCAGCAGCTGCCAGTTGTTGAGACAGTAGAAACTGTTGAAGAAAGCTGTGTGGCAGCAAGGCCAAGGGCATAGGTTCTCAACCATTATCACATGGAGAGATTTTGTAAATATAAAAGTTGTAAGGCATGTGGGAAAACAAGTTATGAGAAGACAGTCACCAGATGCAACAACCGAGAGAAATCACCTCTCAGGATCTATAGCTCATAGAAAAACATAAGAGACTGTAAAATAAAATAATTAACTTTAAATATTTCTCAAGGAGAATTGAAGTAGAAAGAATAGGCGGTATTTTTAAATGAACCAAATGAAATGCTGAAAATGTAAAATATACTCATTGATAGAAGAATCATAGTTAAGTTAAATAGTGGACTAGACACAACAATGGAGTCTTAGAAGAACAAGTGAAGACAATGACACAACACAAAAAGAAAAGGGTATAATGCCTGAAAAAGATTTTAGCTATATGGCACATGGGATGGGAAACTTTAATGTGCACTTGATTCAATTTTAAAAAAAAGAAGAACAGTCAACATGGAGGAGAGGAAATACCACTAGAATTGAAGAAAGGCATAAGTTTTGGTGCTGAAAACAGTGTTTCCTGATGAAAAGAAGCAAAGAGGAAAAGCAAAATAAGCGAAGAGGAAAATCATTTATTACAAGCCTATGGTAATGAGACTGACATTAGCACCAAAAAATGCCAGAAAACTCTGTAATCGTATCTTCAAAGTTCAGAGGGAAAATAATGTCAAACTACAATTTTACACCCAGTTAAACCATTATCACAAATTATGGGCAAGATAAAGAGTAGCAACTATGATCAAGGCTTTCAAGGAACCAACATAAAAGATATTGGCAGTTTCAGCTGTCACTGTTCTCAAGAGATTGCATGAGCCACTCAGGATACTTCCAGTGAAAAAGAATCAAGTCTGAGGAACTGGGGATCCTAGTGATTCTATTGAGTAGGGAATCCCAGGCAAATACCAGTCAGGGTTTTATCTAGACAGTCAAGAACAAGTGGACCTTAAAGAGCAATCATCAGCTTAGCATAGCGGCCAGCTCTTTATCCATCTGGAATTCCTTCAGTAGTTTGAGAACTGCAAAGATACACATAGTAGGCCTGCAGAGGGCCCAGTGTAAACTTACACTGTGCTTACCCTGGAATGCAAACATGTCTTTTTGTATGCAAGGTCATAAAACCCATTCCATGATTCTGGATTTCTCTACCTTCTGCTTACTCATCAACTAAAAAGGTTTCCTACCATACCCAACTGTCTAAATTTTTAGTTCAGTATAAACTACAAACAAAGCATAATCTATGTTTCTCTAGTTTGAATTCTCAAGAGAGACTGACTGACCATTAGCCAGAGAAAAATTGTTATTCCTCTCTCAATGAAGGGTCTGCCTCTGATCCTATCAGTTCTGTCCTTGCATAGCAGAAACTGCTGACTTACCTACTCAATAACTATTCTGCTACTAATACTTTTTCTTGATAAAGAAGTGTATCCACCTCTCACTCCTATGACCCTATCCCCAGCCCAAGAGTATATTCTGTTGGCGTAAGTCAATAATAGTGACTAAATCCCCTCCCAGTGATTGGTATACAGGAAAAAGCATATGATCCACTTTTAACCATCGATTCATAAAAGACAGTCTGTTGGAGAATTCTTTGATTTCTTTACTCTTAAGAATACAGCAAAAGAGAAATCCCCATCCCCCCAAATATACACACACACACATACTTTCTTCTTCCATCTAAGGAAAATTGTGACTAGATATGATGATTGAAAGTACTAAAGCCAGGTTGCTACCAGCCTAAAAATGAAGCCAATTCATGGAGGAGGATACGACAAGAGAAGCCTAGGGAAGTGGAACCAGGGTTCTAATTTATGCTCCTCATTTGAAGACATTCCATCTCTGAACATTTTGTAATGAATGGTAATTAACTTCTTTATTGCTTAACCCAATTTTAGTTGTGATTTGCTCTTACTTAAAGCCAAGACATCCTAATCAAAATTAACATAAGCACCCAGGCCAGGCTTCCGTCAGAGACCACTGGTGGTTACAACTCCCACACAAATATCCACTGTGCCACATGGACTTGGGGAGCATGAGGACTGAAGATGTCCTACAATATGCCATTGCAAGGGAAGAAAAGTGATAAAGAGAAAGTGTACTTCAAGAATGAGTAGGGATGATTCTGGATGCAGTGTGATGGTTGTCATTTTTATTGTCCTCTAATCTAGTGTGCATAGACTTGTTTATATATGAGTTCCAGATCAAGTACATTGCAAAAAAAGTGAAAAATATCAACAACTGTTACAGGTGGAAATGGGGTCCCTGTGGTGTCACAAGAAAAGCATTTCTGGGGACCCACACATGGGAGGTTGAGGTGTTGTGGTAAGGTTTATTGAAGCTGGAGCAAACACGAAGGACTATTCCAGGTTCAGCTCTGTTCTGCTGTGGAAAAAGTCCAGGCTCACTTTCATCAGGCCTAGAAACAGGGCCAGTGTCTGGAAATTCTGTGCTAGGACGAGGCTTAGTCCAGTTTAGCCTCTGTCCCCATCTGGCTAGCTAAGTCTGTTCCCAGCAGCATTTCACCTGGTGCTATGCCCAGGCCTGTGCTTGGAGCCTGCTTGGAGTTAGCTGTTGGGAACCACCCTACCTGGTTTCAGGAATTGTAACTGCCTCCCGTGGCTAAGTGAGTGACCTCCAGAATGTGAGCCACAGGAGACAAAGCTTGTCTCTGGCAGCAAGCGCTGCCTCTGTTTCCTTCCCTGCCCTCAAAGCATGGTCGATGTCCATGGCAGGTACGACCCCTCAGAGAGGGGCAACCTAGGCCATACATGATCACTTGAGAGGCCATCATGGAAGGACTCAGGGGGCTGCGACAAAAAGGGAGCAATGGACCCTCATCCCCTGGCTATTGTGACATAGCCTGAGTCCCCATTTCCGCCTGGGAGAAGCACTTCCTGGCTCTAATGCACTTAAGCCTAAGAACCTATGATGGGGAAGGTGGTGCAGCCCTGTGCTGGAAAGGGAGGGTATTGGGGTAAATTAGGCATAAGAAAGAATATGTATAAATCCTGTGAAACCTGCTTTGTTTAGAATGCTCTCGTTTAAATGATAAGGGTCCAAGCAAGAAGTCTGTTCCTCAGAGTTTTATGGCTCATTAGCTATCTGACCCTGACTGAGAATAAGCCCTCATAGTTCTTTGAATGATATCTATTGTTTGATCCTTACCTGTATTCTTGTGCAAACAAACCCAGTAAAAGCCCCTTGAGCAGGGGGCTCTTGGCCCTTCCCCTTTGAGGGATTGGCCACCTTTCCTCCCCAAGCAGATTGTGTATTGGTAGTGTTTACTTTCATCCATGGTGGACAAGGGCTCCTTGCAGGCAAAGTCGCCCCCACAGTTGGCATGGCTGCTAGACCCCAGGCAGCTGGTAGATTTGCGTGGTTGCTATGGAGTGAGAATGTGCAAGCACAGAGGCAAGCACATCACTGATGGAGAGAGAGAGAGAGAGAGAGAGAGAAAGAGAAAGAGAGAGAGAGAGTAAGCTTTTTAAACATTATTTATTTATTTATTTATTTATTTATTTATTTATTTATCTTTAGAGGGGAAGGGAAGGAGAGAAGAAGAGAAATATCAATGTATGGTTGCCTCTCATGAGTCCCCTGCTGGGAACTGGCCTGCAACCCAGGCATGTGCCCTGACTGGGAGTCGAACTGCAATCATGTGGTTTGCAGGCCCATGCTCAATCCACTGAGCTACACCAGCCAGGGCAAGCTTTTTAAAGCTTAGATCGTATTATCTCAAATTTGGAAAGGACCAAGTGCTCTTTCAAAATAACCAATTTATTTCCCAATTCTTCACAGTCTTGCTTTGGGTTCTTTCCCTAACCAATCCATTTCCTATATCTTCCAGAGGCTCTGTGTCCTTTATCTAATCCAACCCTATTTTCAGACCAGACAGACAGGCCTTTGTGGTCAGCTCCCCCTGTGCCATCCTGGCTTCTATTGTGTATGTGCCCAGCAGAGGAATTTCCCCTTTATTGTTTATTCCTCCCAACCTCATAGTCCAGGTGAGTGAACCAGTTGCACCTTGGGGAGATTGAAAAACTGGTCCTTCCTCCCTCTGTGTGGGAGGGAGGGGTGTTAATCCCCATAGCAGAGCAATGTTGTGATAGCCTGGGGTAACTATGGATGCTGAAACTTCTAGATTCAACAACCCAGTCCATCAGGTTCAACAATGTCTGGTTCCCTTTGCTCCCCCTTCTTTCACCAATATTTAGCCACTTACACTGTACAACTACCTAACCAAAAGCTCCATGGCATACTGAGAGGTGCTGGTAGCTTTGTGCCATGGCCTGTCTGTGTCAGGAGATTGGACTGAAGGTTCCTGGGAAGGTGGAAACTTGAGCACTAGATGGGCGCAAAAACCCCTTTTAGGAATCAGAGACAACAAATGGTTGGCTTTTTTTTATGTTTTAGTTTTTCTACTTTATTTTTATTGTTTACACTATTATAGATGTCCCCATCCTCTCCCTCCTCCCAACTTTGGATCTTAAACTCTTACTGAGAGTGATTCCAACTGACTGTAGTCAGAAAGACTCAGGCATGTGGGAATACCATGATCCATGATCAATGTCTGCTGTGGAACTGGCTGGGGAATGGCCACACACCTTCCACATACTCACCCTCCTGAGTGCCTTCTGGGATGGACCTCAGCCAACCAGTCCCTGCATCACAGTGCAAATGCCCTCCCTTCAGCACCCCATGTTATACATTCAAAAATCTTATATGTTTTACTTACTCTTAAGCAAAGATACACTTACAAAAATGTACTGTCTCCAACCAATCTCATCACCGTTAAACAATCCACCAAACCCAAGAGCCATTCTCATCATGTTTATTGTTCCTTATGCTTCAGAGCACTTGACAATCCTCAACTTGCACTATTTCTTTAAAAACAACGGCACTCCACCTAGTGAATTTAACTTCAGAATTTTATTACTTTTGTTGTTTTTAGTATTATTCTTGTCTCCCTGCTTCGTTCTGAAGATTTTAACCATAAGTAGTTTTGACATGCTTCAAAGCTTCTTTTGTTCTTTCAGGGAGCTTTTGGAGAGGGTCCAAATTCACAATGTCTCTGTGAAACAAGGCCACAGAGAAGCCTTTGAATTTACTTCCGCAAATATTTCTTGAGTACTTACTTTGTACCAGGTGCCATGACAGGTACAGAGATGAATAAAGAAGAAAGAGAAAGTATCATTTGTTGAGATTCTGCTGTGCTATGCAACGTGCTATACCATGTTGCAATACCATGCTAGGGATGCTGAAGGGTTTCAGCTCATTTTATTCCCTTAAGAACCTCCCAAAGCATCATTATCACAATTACAGCTGAGGAAACTGAGGCTTAGGGAGGTTACAGGACCCTCCCAGCCACTTATCTAGTGATTAGTGGAGCTGGGATTTGACTCAAAACCCAAGGTGTTTCAACGAACTACAACTTAGGACCAAAGGACAAATATGGCTCATAAGAAGGTGGGAGGAGGCATCCTGAGAAATTTAAAGTCACAGCATTGCCTAGTGAGTCATATGAAAGTGGGCCAGTTATCACTTTATAAATTATTTATCTAACCACTGTGCTGTATACCTAAAACGAATATAAAATGACTGTCAATTATATTAGAAAAATTACATTTTTAAAATAAATAAATAAAAATAAAGGCTTTCACTGAGAAAAAAAAGTGGGCCAGCTATTAACCTCTCTGAGCTTTAGCAGCCCAGCCAACATGGGGTAGTACCTGCCTTGCCAGGCTGTGGAGAGGATTAAGGATAATATGTATAAAGCACCTAGCACATGGTAAGTAATCTATAAAGAATAGCTACTGTTATTCACAGCTTTGTAAATTACCATTTCTCAAAAGGACGGGAGCCATTTTTCTATGCACTAGATTCTCAGAACTTACAATGGGCATAAAGTATGAAATCTAGGATCTAATTAACAAGATTTTGCTATATGGCCTTGAGAAAGTATATGGTTATTTGAAGACTCTCAGGACTGTCTGCAAGAAAAGAAAATCCCAAATCAGAAGGAAGTTCAGAGACTTGCATTCCTCCTCCCATGTCCTCATTCATCAGAGCTACGGGCCAGGAATGACAAGAGGCATTACCATTGCTGAGCCTGCTCATGAATTTGCATGAAAAGGGATAAGCAACATGACCACCACATCTGGCCTCCTGGAATAGCCAGGCATCTACAGCAAGAGGAAAGCCATTATCTTCACTGCATAGAATCCCACTGTGGATCTTTACCAAGGCACAGACTCACATTGGATCAGGCCTTAGTTAATCTCCCAGAGTGCTGGCTTTGCTTATGCCAGGACAAATGTGTCCCCAAACAAGGGAATTGACAAGAAACTTGTCTCTGCGTTGAAACCTGATTAAAAGCAAGTCCAACCCATTCTGTTCTCTCAAGAGTCCTCATGTTTCTAAGCTGTTTAGTCCTTCATGATTCATTAATTTCTATGGCAGGAAGACTCCATCCTTGGTTCTTCCAGTGATAATCCATCCACAGTGCAGCATGAATGCTCAAGGAACAGGCCACCTCTCTAGTGGAGAGAAGGATCATTACCTAAGTGGAAGGACTTGAATAGGAACTGAAAACTCATCCCCATATTGGGCCACCCAAAGCTCCCCACTGCAAAATAAAGTTTTTTCCTTATCTCCTATTACTGACATTGCAAATTCTCAGTATTACCAAACTTTTTTTTATGAAAGAACCTCTTAAATATAGGGAAAGAGTGGAGATGGTTGCACCACATTGTGAATATATTAAAAACTACTGAATTATATATTCACTTTAGAGTGGTGAACTTTATGTTATATAAATTAAATCTTGATAATAAAAACAATTTTTTTTAAAACAAGGGAAATTGAGCCTTGGGAAACTGGTCCTTGGGAGGCCTGGAGGGCCAGACTCAACTGCAGAGCTCTAGGGAGAGCCTCCTGTGCTTCTTATCTTCTGCTGTATAATGTGTCTATATTTGTTGTCATTTTTGAGTTGTTTATTTACCAGTTAAAATGCTTAACGTTTATCCTCTGATATTCAACTAAATTTAATCCCCAGAAAGATGTAGCTTAGTTTTGGGGGATTCAGAGAACCTGTAGCAGCAGCACTGGCTATGGGCTTCAGATGCATGTGAGTAGAGCCAGGCTCACCAGGCTGTGAGTCCCAGGGTGTGATCCCAAGGTGTGAATTTTAGGGAGTAGATCCCAGGGTATAATCCCAGGATGTGAATTCTTGCTATGGGAACCTGGCCAGGTCAGGTCACTAGAGCATCCATTTTCTGCTCTGTTAAATCAGGAATCCAGCACCTACTGTAACATGAAACATACCCAAACAACAAATATGCTGTATGTCACAGGAATAATTGGCCAAAAAAACACCAAAAACAATCACAACCACAACAGCCTTGAAACACCACATATCCACATATTTACACTCACTAGACAATAGCTCCAGAGGTGAAAGATCTTATCCAAGGCAGGAGACCTCTTTGAAGTAAGCCAAGAACAAACATTTAATGGAAAATTTCCAGGTAAATCAAGAAAGATAAGTTCCACTCACTTGTATACCTGTGAAGGCCAAGATTAGGACAAACTTCTGTAGATGGAGGAAACATCCTTTCCTCATTATGGATACAGACTATGGTCAAGAACAAAATGAATGTCTTCAAGACAGTACTTACTTTGATAGATTAAGTGGTAAAGAGGTGAATGCATCAAATAGGAGACTTCGATTGGAGAATCCACATCCATCTTAACCCATATAAACAGCCTCACTTCTATGCCTGGGCCCAGTGCACAGAGAGCTAGCTCAACTCTACAAATGCAAATGTGCAATAGATGTAGTCATCTTAGTGAGGAGACAGGAAGGAGCAATACATGGCTTAGCCCTGGGCAGGCAAGGGGGCCCCAAGCCTGGTGGCGCTCTGCTCTTTTACTGCCTTCCTTGGAACTAACTCCCCTTCCTCAGCCCCCGGTTACTGGAACTGGCTGCAACCAGGAGCGCCATCTGAGAGGGCTCCTCAAGCTGAGACCAGGATACAGAGGACTCAGTCCCAGTTTTTCCCCTTCTCGGTGCTCTCTGACATCTACCCTGAAATCGGAGTCAACCAGATGTCCAAAGGAGCTCTGGGACTTGTGCCTATGTGCCCCCAGTTCTAAGACAGCAGCCAGGCAAGCATATCACACTTATTAGTTGGTACAGTATTTCTCTATGAGATCATTCAAGATCAGGCCCCTAAAATCAGGCTAACATGCTGACTTTGAGTGACACATTTTTCATGGAATAAGTTCAGGACTCTGAACTATCCAAAGTTCATTGCCACATGTGTGGGTCCATGTGTCAAATCTCACCCTTCTACAGTCTAGTGACAGTGCTGCCTCAGGTCCACAACACCTGATTGCAGCAGGTGTCATTTGCCCTGTGTGTTCCCCACTTCTGGGACCCAGAGTGGTTAGCCAAGCCCTCACAAACTCCATGCCCTGGATGCAGCAGTCCTCTGAAGATAGTCTCACTTAACTATATTCTCACAGGGCTTTGGAGACCCTTGCTCTGCCACACAAATGAGCCCTTCTGATTTATGTCCTCTCCTGCCACCCATCACTGTGGCGACATTGTCTTTTCCCAGGTCATTCTTAAGCTATGATGGAGAATGTACAGACATGACTGGCACAATGGCTAAGCCTTGCTCTTCTCACTCTACTCATAGACCCCTTGCCTATCTTCTCTGCAGATGAGAGTGTGGTAAACATTGAAAAAAATATACATTCTAAAAATGCAATGATGAAAGCCTTAAAAATCCAAAAGAAGATATGGTCAGAAGATGTGTCATTCTATATTTTTGTTATGAAATTCCAAATGGCAGAGTAAAGACAGTCTATTCAGTAAATGGTGTTGGGAAAATTAAACAGATACATTAAAAAAAAAAACTAGATCACAACCTTACACCACACACAAGAATGAAGTCAAAATAGGTGAAGATTTAAATGTAAGACTCAAAACCATAAAAATCCTAAAAGTAAACATAGGCAGTAAAATCTTAGACATTTGTTGGTTCAGTAATTTTTCTGATCTTTCTCCTTGAGAATGGGAAATAAAAGAAAAAAATAAACAGGACTTGCAGCCAAGATGGAGGCATAGGTAGACACACTGTGCCTCCTTGCACAACCAGAAGAAGGACAACAACAAATTTAAAAACAAAACCCAAGCAGAACAGATAGAAAATCAAACTGTATGGAAGTCCAACAACCAAGGAGCTAAAGAAGAAATATCTATCCAGACCTGTAGGAGGGGCAGAGATGGGCAGCAGGTGGAGAGGACTCGAAGAAAGGCAGTAGCTGGAGGACCAAGGTGGGCAAGGTGATGGCTGGCAGACCAGGTGAGGTATCAGCTTGAAGACTGGGCAGTCCAACTTTCAGGTGCAGATAAACCAGGAGGAACAAGTGGGGAGCAAAATAGACCATGCAACCCAGGGTTCCAGTGCAGGGAAGTAAAGCCTCTGACTAAAAAAACCTGTGGGGGTTGAGTTGGCAGTAGGAGAAACTCCCAACCTCGCAGGATAGTTCACTGGAGGAGCCCACAGAGTCCTAGAACATACACAAACCCACCCACCCAGGAATCAGCACCAGAAGGGCCCAGTTTGCTTGTGGGTAGTGTGGAAAGTGACTGAAAACCAGCAGAGAGCTGAACAAGCAGCGTTGTTCCCCTCTAGGACCCCTCATTCACATACAGTGTCACAATGCAGCCACATGGGTTTCCCTGCCCTGGTGAACACCTGGGGCTCTGCTCCTGACTACATAACAGGTGCACCAAGACAAAAAAAATGGCCTGAATGAAAGAACAAATCAAAGCTGCAGAAAAAGTACAACTAAGCAATGAAGAGTTAGCCAACCTATCACATGCACAGTTCAAAACACTGAGAATCAGGATGCTCAAAGAGTTGGTTGAATATGGTTACAAAGTAGAGGAAAAAGTGAAAGCTATACAAAGTGAAATAAAGGAAACTGTACAAGAAACCAACAGTGAAGGGAAGGATACCAAAATGTAAATCAATGATTTGGAACAGAATGAAGAAATAAAAATTCAACCAGAACAGAATGAAGAAACAAGAATTCAAAAAAAATTAGGAGAGGCTTAGGAACCTCTGGGACAACTTTAAACATTCCAACATCTGAATCATAGGGGTGCCAGAAGGAGAACAGGAAGAGCAAGAAATTGAAAATTTATTTGAAAAAATAATGAAGGAGAACTTCCCCAATCTAGCAAAGGAAATAGACTTCCAGGAAGTCCAGGAAGCTCAGAGAGTCCCAAAGAAGGTGGACCCAAGGAGAAACACACCAAGGCACATCATAATTACATTATTTAAGATTAAAAATAAGGAGAGAATCTTAAAAGTGGAAAAAGAAAAAGAGACATTTACCTACAAAGGGGTTCCCATAAGACTGTCAGCTGATTTCTCGAAAGAAACCTTGCAGGCAAGGAGAGCCTGGAAAGCATTCAAAGTCATGACAGGCAAGAACCTACATCCAAACTTACTCTGTCCAGCAAAGCTATCATTTAGAATATAAGGGCGGATAAAGTGCTTCCCAGATAAGGTCAAGTTAAAGGAGTTCATCACCACCCATCCTTTATTATATGAGATGATAAAGAGACTTATCTAAGATCAAAAATATGAACAGTAAAATGACAACAAACTCACAGCTATTAATGACCAAACCTAAAAACAAAAACAAAAACAAACTGAGCAAATAACTAGAATAGGAACAGAATCACAGAAATGGAGATCACATGGAGGGTTCTCAGTAGGGAAGTGGAAGAGGTCCTACCCCTTGATAATAAAAACAATTTTTTTGAAAACAAGGGAAATTGAGCCTTGGGAAACTGGTCCTTGGGACGCCTGGAGGGCCAGACTTCCAGGGGAAGTTACAGAGAAGAAGTGGCATAAATGGTAGGTAGAAAATAGACAGGGGGTGTTAAGAATAGTGTAGGAAATGTAGAAACCAAAGAACTTATATGTACGACCCATGGACAGGAAATAAAGGAGGGGAATGAGGGTGGGAGGGGGTGTACAGTGAGGGAATAAAGTGGGGGACTGGGACAGCTGTAATAGCATAAACAATAAAGTATACTTTAAAAAAGAAAATATAAACAAACGGGACTAAACTGAAACTTTTTTATAGCAAAGGAAACCACCAACAAAATGAAAAGACAACCCATGTGAGTAGGAGAACATTTTTGCCAATGACACATCTGATAAGGGATTAATATTCAAATTTCATAAATTAATACAACTCAAGAAAAAAAAGTAAATGATCCAATCCAAAAATGGGCAAAGGACCTGACTAGACACTTCTCCAAAGAGGACATACAGATGGCTAATACACATAAGAAGATGATCAAAGTCACTAATCATTAGAGAAATGCAAATTAAAACCACAGTGAGATATCATCTCACATTTGTCAGAATGGCTATCGTCAATAAATCATCAAACAACAAGTGCTGGTAAAGATATGGAGAGAGGGGAAAGTCTGTGCAATCTTGGTGGGAATGCAGACTGGCATTGCCACTATGGAAAGCAATATGGAGTGACCTCAAAAAATTAAAAATGGAACTGCCTATGATCCAAAAATTCCACTTCTGGGAATATATCCAAAGAAATCTAAAAATTTTGATTCAAAAGAGTATACACACCTCTATGTCCATTGCAGCACTGTCTACAATAGCCAAGATTTGGAAGCAACCCAAGTGCCCATCAGTACATGAATAGATTAAAAAGCTGTGGTACATTTACACAATGGAATACAACTCAGCCATAAAAAAGAAAGAACCACTACCTTTTGCAACAGCATGGATGGACCTAGTGGGTATTATGTTAAGTGAAATACCAGAGAAAGACAATTACCATATGATTTTACTTACACATGGAATCTAATAAACAAAATAGAAACAGATTTGTAAATACAGAGAACAGTAGGACAGCTGTCAAAGGAGAGTGAGATTAAAGAGTTGGATGAAATAAATGAAGGTATTAAGCAACAAAATAATAAAAAGACCTCATAGACACAGACAACAGTATGGTGATTACCAGAAAGACAGGCAGGTAGGGAGAAAGAGGTAGGAGAGGGTGAAGGGGGGATATACGATGACAGAAAACTTGAGTTGGGGTGGTGAACACACAATTCAAAGGATGTACTATGGAACTGCATACTTAAAACCTATATGATTATAGGAAACAATATAACCCCAATAAATTCAATAAAAATATCTCTAAAAATTAGAATTATGCTACACCTGTAAAATAGATAAATAAAATTCCAGATGGTAAATTTAACAGGACCAGAAAACAACCCTTCTCCTTTTCCTGTGTACTTTTCCACAAGCAAATTTTACAGTGTTGAAGAGAGCCAGGAGAAGCCACTATTCAAAAGTGGTGTGGTGCCCATGCAGCATCCCGTGTGACAGGGTAACCAGCATTAAATAGCAAGTATCAGGAAATTGCAGGGACAAGTAGATCTGTGTGATGTTTCAGTACAAACAGCCACCGTGTCGAGAGGAAGGGCAGCATTGCCACCTTTTCTTCATGGTGAGGAATATAAAATTAGGCGGGATGGCGCATTTGGCAACACAGAACACAAAGTGGTGGTTCCTGGACCTGAGCGGGATGAGCCGCTGCCAGGACACTACAGAGTCTTCCACAGGCACTGATTGGACAATAAACAAACCCTAAGTACATCTTCTCCACCCATTTTTCCACGTTGCTATCAATAAATCACTATATTACAGGTGAGCCCTGTAATTCTTTGTTTTAATCAAGTTGTTTGTGTGCACAGCCCATGAAAATTATTTCCCTATGGCCCTGCACACACGGGGGTGTCCAGCCCACAGCCCATAGGCCGCATGTGACCCATGACGGCTATGAATGCAGCCCAACACAAAATTATAAATTTGCTTAAAACATTATGAGCTCTTTTTGCTTTGTTTTTGTTTGTTTTTTTCTTAGTTTTAGTTTTTATTTTTTTATTCACAGTTGACATTCAATATTGTTTTAGTTTCAAGTCTAAGCATAGTGGTCAGATATTTATATAACTTATGAAATTATCCCCCTAATAAGTCTAATACCCATTTGGCACCATACAAAGTTATTATAACATCATTGATTGTATTCCCTATGCTGTATTTTGCATTCCCATGACTATTTTTTAACTGCCAGTTTGTACTTAATTTCTTCTCAGTTTTCACTGATCTTTTTGTTTTTATTAGTGTCTGTGTATTTAATGTGCAGCCCAGGACAACTCTTCATCTTCCAGTGTGGCCCAGAGACGCTGAAATGTTGGACACTCCTGGCTCAGAGGTTCTCCAGGTGGGAGTGCATATTTCTGAAGCAGAGCAGGGGGTGTGGGAAGAGTGGGACAGAAACATGCTTGGGGAAGTGCTTGAGGACAGGAGAACCTGGTTATAGAGGTTTGTGTTCCCTTCAAATAACCTTCATTAACCTCCCATCCCCAAGAGTCTTCTCAAATATAATAAAAATTATAAAAAAGAAAAATGAACAGACTAAATGTTGGAGAATTTTAGGCTAATGTCAAGAGGAAATCTAACAATATAGTTAAAAATAAGAACTACTAAAGCCAATTTTTCTGGGTTCTAACCCCACCACTATCATTTATAGTCATGTGACCTTGAAACTCTCTGAGCCTCAGTACTCCACCCTGTAAGTGGGGGAATAACAGTACCTCAGTGAGTACTAAATCAGTCAGTGTAAGTTGTTATTATTTGCTTCTAAAAGAAAGTGGCCAATATTATGCAGGGAAAAAATCCTACAACTGCTTCTAGAAAATCCAGCTAATTTCTTTCACCTTTACCTTTCTTTTTGGTATACTTCAATTGTTTTTAAAATGATTTTAAAGATATAATTCCTCCAATTCAAAATCACACTATATTCTAGTAAGGACAGACAAAAACAAATAAGTTCATGCTTATAAACACTGTGGTGAAATTGTAGAGTTGCAGAAATAAAGAGAACATCATAAAATCAAATCGATAAAAAAGGCAGATTGACTACAAAGCAACATTTGGGTTGATAATAGACTTCTCCAGAATACAATGAATCATATCTTCAATGTAACAATGGATAGCAATATCCAATCCTAGCATTTTATACCTAAATATTCTATCATTTAAGAATAGAGTGAAATCTTTTTTACTTTTGAACTCTAATGGCATACAATGCAAGTAAAAGCATGAAATTTCCCTAAGTTCATGCAACTTTAAGACGGGTCCTCTGGTGCCTTATCCCTGGATCAGATTGTTACCCCCAAAGCCTTTCTACATGAAAATTAGCAAACACTTTTGACTGAAGACTGTCTTAATAATGCCTAAATTCACACTCTAAAATGAGAAAAATAAAAAAGTTTATGGGGTATTAAACCTATGTATTTTGCCACCAGCCTGAAGCAACTAGTGAATAAAATTATGTGATCAGTTACATATAGCCTCATTCCAAATATGGATGGTTCAAGCCACTATACCCTCCGTAGACTAATAGAAAGCCCCATTTTTTTCTGCAGCACCTTCCCCAAACTTTTCAAATGTATTGTAATTTACACGTGAAACAAAAATATACCTAGATCTGCCCATCGGTGGGTCCTGGGTAAGGTCATGTCTCTCCCCAGAGGGCCCAGAGCGCTTACATACACATGGAACCTCCCCTGCATCCACCCCCAGCTCTCACCCACCCTGTGACCTGCCACCTCCTGCTCATCTCGTGAATGCACCTCAGCTCCTCCACTCTGCAGGCCAGACTACCGTTTCCTGGCTTCTTCAAGGCCACCCTCAAACTACCGTCTCCACCACTGCAGGTCTCCCTCTGACCTCAGTGGCTCCTTTCTCTGCAAGAATGTGGCTGCTTCCCTTCTGAGATCCAGTTCACTCACAGAGCTATGTGGGCCCCTTGTAGTACAGCTGGGAACCACATAATTCCTAAAGGGCTTTTTCAAAAGTCATTTTGTTTCTGATGTACATTAACCACAAAGGAACTAATTCTAAAGGAAAAAAGAGACAATTATGTGACTAAGGGCTCAGAACCTTGAAATAGATGCTGATTATAAATATAGGCTTTAGACATTATAAAATGAGGCAGCTCTACATTTTCAAGGAACAAAGAAAAAGCAATAGAATTTTTTAAATATCAAAAGGACTTTCCATTTACATTTAATAAATTGACTAACCTTTTTAAAGGTAGAAGTGAATTTCTAAAGCCTAAGGCATTTATGGGATCCTAGAACACTGTAAGTCTATGAGACCATCACTGCCAACCTCCTCACTTTACAGGTGAGGAAACAGAAGTGTACACAGCTTTCCCAAGGTCACAGAACAGTGTCATCGCTGTCAGGATTTGAATCAGGGCTCCTCCCTTCTTCAGGTCCTTCCCACTCATTCTACAATAGCAGTCACTTTCTCAAATGGGCAACAATCCCCAGAATTACATGGATGAATATATGATGGTGGCTGTTGTGGAGGTGGTGGTGGTGTTATGTGTATGTTCTGGAAAGTTAAGCAGTAGGGGACCATTAATGGGCAACTCAAGGGCACATCAGCCAAAGCTGAGATTCCCTTAAGATTGGGCATATCTAAGAAACTTCTGGAATGGGGAACGAGATGCAACAGATACGAACAAATCAATTATATGTATCTATAAACCAGAGAAATACTACAGCAATGGAGGAAGCAACAAGGTCATAGGATTTTTCAGAATGTGGAATTGCCAAGCATGTTGGATATACTCAGGATGGGGAAAACCTAAAAATGAGCTTCTTGAGAGCACAATTTCTGAAAACACATCAATACTTAGTGATGGCCGTTCCATGCAAGGCTCTCAGATAGACCTGGGCAACACAAAGGTAAGCAGGAAAGCAAGACAACTTCCTGTTATATACCCTATCTTTAAAAGTCTTGGGGGGGGGGGGTTGTTTGTTTTTTTAATCATAAGGGAGTTGCCTGANTGATGGCCGTTCCATGCAAGGCTCTCAGATAGACCTGGGCAACACAAAGGTAAGCAGGAAAGCAAGACAACTTCCTGTTATATACCCTATCTTTAAAAGTCTTGGGGGGGGGGGTTGTTTGTTTTTTTAATCATAAGGGAGTTGCCTGACTAAATAAGACCAGTTGCCAGTTCCTGCACACCTGTCCTGGAGGTACAGTCTGGGAGAATCCTGGTTCTCTCTTGCAGAGAAGTCCACCCCACTAAAAACCCATCCACTTTGTGGCCCACAGTGCCACCGTGTGGTAGGCACCTGTTGATTAATGGTGCACAAAATACAACTGAAGCAGCAGGCTACTGTCCAACCAGAGGCCAAATGGCCACATGCAGCCCAAGATGTCTGTGAATATGGCCCAACACAAAATCACAAATTTACTTAAAACCTTTTTTTGTTCATCGATTTTCATTAGTGTTTGTGTATTTAATGTGTGGCCCAAAACAACTCTTCTTCCAGTGTGGCCCAGAGACACCAAAAAAGTTGGACATGCTTAAACCAACATGTCACTTCCGGTTCAGGAACTCAAAGCACTTTGTATGGATACTGTACTGAACCAACGCAAAGAAAAGGCTGTTGAATCTTATGGTGCAATGGACCCTTCGTGATTAGCTATCAGGCCCAAGTTCTCACCCATCTCCTCTGTAAAGTCTCCCACTACGGTCGTAATCATGAAATCAGCTCCCCACTCCTCCAGACCACCCATTTGATCTGTTCTGCTGATGGTCTCTGTTGAGTATGAAACACTGCTTCATAGTCCACAGAGCCTAACAAGGATCAACCAGCGGTAGTTGCAGAATGGTTCAGATCATTATTTATTCTGGGATCAGTTCCTTCCATTCACCATCCTCTACCTCTTGGAAACATTTTTTCTGTCTGGCTCCTTGCTCAGGTTAACCCTTCTCTCTTGTCTTGTCATTAGGTGGAATAAAGGATGAAGATACTCCTGGCCCAGTGAGTAGGAATTCTCCCCGTTCAGCTTATCAGGTGGCGAATGTCTGCTCAGTGCTGACACAAGTGATACAAAGGTCAGCAACACATCCGCTCCCCCCATTAGAATTTAGAAATGTTAGTGCTTGGCAGCTCCATTTTCTAAACATTGTGCCTGTATCGTTATTTCCAGCAGAGAGACAGGCTTGTGACAGCCACACGCATGAAAAGAGACATAGCGCAGGCCAGGCAAGGGCTGGATGATTCCTTTTCTCCACAGTCTAGTGAGGACTTGATGGATCTTGGTAGCTCTATGCAGACACAGGAAAGAGACAAAAATGCAGAATCACACTTGATGTTCTGTTGACTTTAGAGGTTGCTTTACTCAGATTCTTTACAAACTTAGAGTCTGAGTGTAGTATATAAATCAACTAATCATAATATGCATTTGACTTTAGATTTTACTGAGCTGAAAATGGCCTTAATCTTTATCTTAGTTACATACCACTACCAGGTTCCAACCATGAAACCAAAGCATCTTCTCTTCCCTAAATTGTGGGTTCAGATTTTTAGGTGGTAAAAACCTTTTTCAGATTGTAACCATAAACCTATTTCAAACATGTAGTCAATGTCATAAGTTCAGTTCACTATTGAAGTTAACTCAGAAAATACAACAAATTAAATCTTCTCTTTTTATATTGAATCATGCAATCACAGAATGTAAGAGCCATTGTGGTTCATAGATACAAACCTGTTCAGTGGTTCCCAAGTGCCAGGCTGTGGATCAGAGCTGGTACACACCATGTTTTTATGTGTTCAAGGCAAAAAGAGAAAAATGAGGGGGGGTGTTATTGTGAGGGGACAAGTGTCTACTCTTGGGGAGTCCTGTCATTTATTCCAAGATGACCTCAACCTTACTTTTCTGGTGTTAAAATGCCTATTATACAACATTTTACAATAATACAATAGTGTTAGTAGGTAGTGATGGTTGCATACTTTCTTTTATGTTCTTACTTGGCAAAGGAAAAGTCGGTAACCTTGGGTCACCTGCGAAACTTTTTGTTAATAAGACCTAGAGCACACTGCCACCCCTGCACTACCGGGAATTTATACTACCAGATTACAAAGAACAATCCAAAAGAGAATCTAGAGTGGGAAGAATTTTGAGGAATGGGGCATTCTAATTAGAAGTGTTCAAAGAAACCCCCCAACAATAAAGATTGAAGATAGAATTTTGTCAAGACCTAACTTCAAGCAAGAGTTCTAATTAGGATGCCATGCAGACACATGCCAGAATCACTCATCTTCATCCATACACGGGGATTGAGATGCCTTCATAAGAATATGGTATGAGTTCAACTTTGAAGAAAAGCCAATGTAAAGATTCTGAAAGATAGAAATAATCAGGACATTTTTGTCTTGCAAGATGGTAACATTTCAATGATTAAAAACACTGTAATACCAGTGCTTGAATAGTCAGATTAATACATAAAAAGTCAAAAACAGACTCAAACACATGTAACAATTTATATTATATAAAGGGGATAGTTTTAAAACTGAAGAAGGAATGAATTGTCTAGTAATAATGTTGAGACAACAAGCTGATGTAAAATAATAAAATAGATCCCTAAGTCACAGCTCACATCTCCCCCAAAAGTCTAGATATATTAAGTATTAAAATTTTAAAACATTTAATAAAAGTAAAAGAAAATGAAGAGGAACATGTATTCATCTTAGAATGAAGAAAACCATTCTAATTCTGACACCAAAGAAAGAAATTACAAAGTAAAACATTGATTAGTTAGGTATATAAAAACTTAAAACCTCCTTATAGAAAGGAATCCATAAACAAAATTAAAAGATAAGTGACCACTAAGGAGGGAAAAAAGGCATAAATAACAATGGATTAGGAACAAGACAAGGATACCCGCTTTCACCACTCTTACCCAACATAGTACTGGAAGTCCTAGCCACAGCAATCAGACAAGAAAAAAACCAGAAGGCATCCAAATTGGAAAGGAGGAAACAAAACTGTCACTGTTTGCAGATGACATGATAGTGCACACAGAAAATCCTATAGACTCCAAAAAAAACTACTCTACCTAATAAATGAATTTGGCATAACAGCCAGATACAAAGTCAATACTCAGAAATCAAAGACATTTTTGTACACCAACAATAAAACATGAGAAACAGAAATCAGGAAAAAATCCCATGTGATATAGCAACGAGAAAAATAAAGTACCTAGGAATAAACCTAACCAAGGAGGTAAAAGATCTGTACTCAGAAAACTACACAATACTGAAGAAAGAAATTAAGGAAGACACAAACTAATGGAAACATGAACCGTGTTCATGGATTGGAAGAATTAACATTATCAAAATGTCCATACTGCCCAAAGCAATCTAGAGATTCAACACAATCCCTTTAAAATACCAATGACAAAGTTTGCAGAAATAGAACAAACATTTCAAAAATTTATATGGAACCATAAATGACACCAAATAGCCACTGCAATTTTGAGAAAGAAGAACAAAGTAGGAGGGATGACAATATCTGATATCAAACTATATTACAAGCCACAGTGATCAAAACAGTCTGCTACTGGCATAAGAACAGACACATAGATCAGTGGAAGAGAATAGAAAGACCAGAAGTAAATCGAAGTTTCTATGGCCAATTAATATCTGACAAAGGGGCAGAAGCATAAAATGGAGTGAAAATGGCCCCTTCAACAAATGGTGTTTGGAGATCTGGATAACACTATGAAAAAGAAAAAAATGAAACAACCATCAAATTACACTATACACAAAAATAAACTAAAAATGGATAAAACACTTACATGTAAGTCATGACACCATAAAAGTCCTAGAGGACAACATAGGCAGGGAAATCTCAGATATTCCATAGAGCAATAGTTTCACTTCTATGTTCCCTAAAACAAGAGACATAAAGGAAAGAATAAACAAGTGGGACTTCACCAAAATAAAAAGCTTCTGCACAGCTAAAGAAATCACTAGCAAATGAAAAAGGAACCATTCGTAAGAGAAAATGTATTTGGAAATGATATCTTGGACAAGGGTTTGATCTCCAAAATACATCAAGAACTCAATCACAGTCTTGAACCCATCAGGGAACCAAATTCAGTGGAGGAAAAGCCCCTACTGAGGCAGCTACTGTGGAAAACATTATGGAATTTCCTAAAAAAAACTAAAACACAACTGCCTTTTGACCCAGCAATTCCACTGCTGGGACTATCTATGCCTTGATAATCCTAAAACACCAATTGAAAACAACCTATGCATCCCAATGTTCATAGCAGCACAATTTACAACTGCCAAGTACAAGGAAACAGCCTAAGAGCCTATCAGTAAAGGAGTGGATCAAAAAACAGTGGTACATTACAGGATGGAATACTATGCAGCAGGAAGAAAGAAGAAGCTCCTACATTTTGTGAGAGCTTGGATGGCTCTGGAGAGCATTATGCTGAGTGAAATAGGCTGGGCAGTGAAAGACAAATACCATATGATCTCACCTGTAAGTGGAACCTAATCAACAAAACAAACAAGCAAGCAAAATATAACCAGAGACATTGAAATTAAGAACAAACTGACAGTCACCAGAGGGGAGGTGGGAGGATATATGGGGGGAAAAGGGGGAAGTGTTGTCAAGGCACGTGTATACATAGACAAAATCAAAATGGGGTAATTTCTAGGGTAGCAGGTGGGGATAGCTAGGGTTGAGGTGGTGGTGGCGGGGAAGGGAGACAACTGTACTTGAACAACAATAAAAAAAGAACAAAAATATTTTAAAAAATAAATGAAAATAAAAAGGCAAATGAAATAGGTTAACTAAAACTTTGCAGAAATCTTCACAAGAGTTTTTCATATCATCATATTACATATCTGTTGGGAACCTCCCTGCCTGGTTTCATCTGTAACCCCTCAATGGCTAAGGCTGAGTGAGCGACCTTCAGACCATAAGTCACTAAGGAGACAAAGCTTAATTCCCTGGCAGGAGCACTGCTTCTGCTCCTTTTACTTCATCCATAACTGGCCCACAATGCTTGGTTGGTTAGCCAATGACTGGTAAGATTCCACAACGAGGGGATGACCTAAGATAGGCACGATCACATGGAGGCCCCAGGGAAGGAGTTGGGAAGCTATAGTAAAAGGGAGTGATGGACCCCCGCCCCTAGGCTTTGACATAGTCTGAGTCCTCATTCTGTCTGCAAGAAGTCTCCTAATCTCTTGGCTACCTTGCTTCCTCTGCCTGATTTAAGCCTAAAACAATGACAGAGGGTGGTGCAGCCCTGTGCTGGAAAGGGCAGGTTCCCCAGGTTATCAGGCCTAAGAAAGAATATATGAAATCTTTGAAACCTGCTTTGTTAAGAATGCTCTCAATTGATACCAGTAAATGATACCAGTCTGAGCAGGAAATGAGTTTGTTTCCCAAAGTTTTGTAGCCCTTTAGCTAATAAACCCTGATTCAGAATAGGCCCTCATGGTTCTTTGTATACTATCTATTATTTGATCCTTACTGTCTAATAATGATTGATGAGCTTTACCTGTATTCTTGTTCAAATTGAACCCAATAAAAACCTGTCCAGGCAAGGGTCAGGGTGTGAGAGAGTGGCCAGGCTGCTCTGAGGTGCTCCCCCATTGAGGGAGTAGCCATGCTATCCCTTTTCTTCCACAGGACTCAGTAGTCCATGTGAATTTGTCTCATGTGTCATCCATAACACTGTGGACACTGCGGGCCGGTGTCTCCATCACATACAATTGCTGAAGGCCTCATAAACAATAATAGCTAAAATTTATCAGAAAGTATCCTAAGTTTTTTATAATTTACACAAATTATCAAAGATTGATATTATTATTATTCCAATTTTTCAAGTGAAAAACTAAAAGGATCAAGAAATTCAGTTATTTGTCCAAAGTCAGGCAGAAGTTGGCTTTGAACCCAGGCAACCTGGGTCCTGGAATTCATTTAAACAAAACGATTTTGGCAGAAACCGTGTTGATTAGTTAGTGAAGTAGTGATGGGTAGGGAACTGACCCAGAGACACAGAAGCCTGCCTGAATGTGGGCATTGGACTGATATCAACCTAAACCCCAAGAGCTGTCCCCAGGGTGAGCACCGCAAAGGGCATCAGGGTTCTGGCTCCCCCCACTTCCCTCCCCGACAGGACTCAACCCTGTGCATCCTCAGGGGCTACACTCGCCAAATCAGTGCAGCACCCCTGGTGCTCACCAGCGCTGAGGACACACTGGGCCATCACTAACAGCTGGCCCCCCGCTGTTCTGAGGTGGCCTCTCTGGGTCAGCACATGCCACACCCAGCCCCTCCCCCAGAGGTAGTGATGTAGTGCCCGGCAGGATTGGATGGGGCAGACACTGAACAGCTGTGTCCCAAGGCCAATCTTGTCCCTAACACCCAACAGAGCAAAGTTGAGGAACAGTCTAGAGAAACCCAAACTGTATTTCATGAAACATTAGTTCCAAGAAAATATTTACATCATCCTGAAAGAGGGTTTATACCCAAATAAGTTTGGAAAATGCTGGTATGAATCAAATTAAAGTCTGTTTTATTCAAAGGCTTTAATCTCCTTGTGTGCATGATTAGTTTCTGAGAAATGACTGTAGTGTGTAGCGTCTCCCACCACAATTTTAGTAGAGATTTCTTGTCCCAAGGAGCAAACAGTTTGGGTAACTAACTTTAGTTGAGTGGGGCCCTGAGCCAGCATGCTGCCTGCTCTTGTACAGTCCTGGAGCGCCCTCTAGTGGTCGGGCACTGAGGCCACAGGGACCCAGCAGGCACATGTGTCAGGAAATGCTGTTCCTGATACAGCCTTTCCTGTGAGTCAGCTGAGCAGTCCGGCACCAAG
The DNA here is from genome assembly GCF_014824575.4 of Sturnira hondurensis. Classification (NCBI taxonomy): domain Eukaryota; kingdom Metazoa; phylum Chordata; class Mammalia; order Chiroptera; family Phyllostomidae; genus Sturnira; species Sturnira hondurensis. The sequence goes on along the minus strand of NW_028085930.1, from coordinate 2,386,206 downwards.
GAATAGACAAGTCACACACAGTAACTATGCTACTCAATCAAAGTAGAACAGAAACATCTATTCTATTCTATTCTATTCTATTCTATTCTATTCTATTCTATTCTATTCTATTCAAATTCTTAACTATCTAAGGGAAATACAACACAGAGTAATCATAGGAAGTAATAATCCCAAGTCCGAGTCTCATCTACACATCCAGAGGCAGTTTGGTGGCAAGGAAGTGATCAGCATCTTGCAAGGCAGATTTCTGGAGCCAGGTTGGCAGCACAGCAGACTGATGGGACCAAGGCCAGTTCATTGGTCCTGCTCCCCATGTCATGCGTGCCCCAGGTCCCTCCCCACCCCGACCCCTGACAGTGGTCCAGCCTGCCCCGGCCCAGGGCCACAGTAGTGGCCATCTGTTAGGAATCCTGTGCTGGCAGCTGCAGTGAGATCTGTCTGGTGAGCACCTCCTCCTCACGGTCCCGCTTTGGGACTTCTGGGTTCTTCAGAAGAAAAGGCAGGAAGACTGGGATCTAAAGTCACATGGGGCAAGAATGACACTGATTAATTCCTCTAACTTCCCTTCTCCCCCTCACACACAGTCATACACTCAGTCCTGCCCCTTAGTCTAGAAAAATGTCTCCAGATGGCAGTGCCTAGGGGCGAGTGTGCCCTCCACCCAGGAAAGCCCCAGGTGAATGAAGCAGGGTGGGCCAGATTCTCCCGTTTTCAGACGTGAATACTGAGCCAAGCTGAGTAACGGCCATACAAAGGGACATCAGGTCCTGAGTCCTGGATCCTGTTACCTCTGGGAAAAGGTCTCTGCAGATGTGATAAACAGGACAGTGGGATTGGGACCCAGAGGGGGCTCCCATTCATCTTTCCTAACTGCCTGTCCCCTACTCCCCTGCATTTCTACCACCCTCTGCTTCACTCCTTCATATCATTGAGTCCTGCATCCCAGTGAAGATGGCAGGTCCTGGTGAGACAAACTTCAACAAATACTGTGCGAAATGAATGAATGAATGAATGAACATTTGAGCCAGAGGGCTAGGAACTCAATTGGAACTGTGAAAGTCAAGTTAGTGAGCAGGACAAATACCCTTCTTCTGATTTCTGCGCAAGACTAAGAACTGTCCCTTCCTTATACACTTTAAGATCAGAAGCTTAAACCAGACAGACTTTCCCATATTATGGACACAATTTAGCATATTCTCATACCAAGTGTTCTGTTGTCTATTTGACATTTTGCATAAGGTGAAACTACCTTTAAACATAAAATACCCACTTGTTGCTTATCCAAGAAATAATTTCCATGAGTTCACAGAAGGCTATTAGTAATATTTTTCTAGTGCACATAAACAAGAAAAAGAATTAAATTTTAAAATTATTCATCCATGTACCAAACAAAATTATTTTTCCTATTCCTATGATACCCAGGTCATACTTTGGAAAATTCCTTTGCATGAAGGGCTCAGGCTGGGCCTGCCTGGACACAGGGAGAACACAGCAGTGACCTCCCTCTGGCCACATATGTCCATGGCTGAGGAGACCCGGTCACAGGAGCTGGGGTATCACCCTGCATGGGCGGACACAGACCCACTGAGGCCCCTCCATCCCACTCCAAGCCTCCAATACAGTAGCCCAGTGGAATGAGAATCCTCTAGAACTGGGGAGGCCTCTGAACCCAGAAACACAACTTCCCTTGTTTCCAAAGGTAACTAAGGGTGGACATTTGAGGTTCCTAGCCCATGTCCTTTAACCTCAAAAAGAACCACCTGCCTTCCCTTGTCATCACCCCCCACAGCAAAGCAGCAGCAGTGACCAGACAGGGAAAAGTCTGAGCTCTGCAGGAGGGTTTGACCACAGGCAGGACTGGCCCAGCCTTTTGCCCTCCCGCTGCTTCAGAGCAGTGTTCATTGATTCTTACCTCTGCCTGCAGCTTCAGCTCCCAGGCTGTGGGCCTTCTACCAGCGCTGCCTGGACCTCTTTCGAGACCCTGAAAACCAACGAGCTGCTCTCTCTGTGGGAGCAAAGTTCAACTTGTGGTCAAAGCAGGTGAAGCAAAGCAGAGCTAAGCTGCCCAGCAAAGAACCAGTCCCAGCAGGAGCATTTGGGCAGGCCACCTGCGGGAACTCTGGCTGTCCTGTGCTTCCCAAGGGACCCTTGTGTCCACCCCTGTCCTCCCCACCACAGACTCTGTGTGCCTCACAGAGGGCTTTCAAACTCAGTCACTTGTGAGGACCCTACCACTGTGTTACCCTTCACATGTGCAAACAAACCAGGACCCTCCCAGGTCAGAGCCCCAGAGTGAGCCCCCTCACCAGCTTACCTGAAGCCCTGCTGCACCACTCAGAAAACCTCCCCTTCTTCTTCTCCCCGCTCTGCTTCATGCAGTGTCTGAAAGTCCTTGTGGGGACTTCCTTTGCATCCTAGAAGAGACAAAAGTTCCCCCTTGGAGACAGAGGTGCCCCTCCTTGCTCCCCTAAGCCTGAAAACCAGCTGCTGACCCAGGAGTCCCTGGGACCAGTACCAGGCACTTTCTGGATGAGCAGGACAAGAGCGGCAGAGCAGAGCCAGCAGCAGCTTCACACACTGTGGAAAGAGTGCTGCTTGCAAGTCTGGGAGGCTCAGTAAAATGTGCAGAGCAAGATGGCATAAAGGGGCTGCGCGCAATTCCACTGACGTCACTGTATATGAGTCTTAGATCATGCCTTTCCACCACCTGACAGTCCTCGGATGGGAGCCCATGGCTTGTTCCTCTTTGCACTTCAGGCACTATCCTTATGCCAGACATGTCGATATTAATGTGGCTACCAATGCTCGGAAAAACTACTTCCAGAAACAAATGCCAGGTACCCTTCTAAGACTTCCTGAAAGTTGCTTGGAGCTTTGACATCTACCCAGAGCCCATGGGAAGTTCTTGGGAGGCATCTATATGCAAAGTGAGGACGCTTTCAAAATGAGAAAGAAAGCTTTTATTTTTATTTTTTTAGAAGGACAACTCTTATTGTTGACATTATTACACATATACCCCACTCCCTCCCTGTCCCCACCATGGCCCACCTCCCCAGTCCCCAGCCTTCTCTGGCCTTCACCTCATTGTTGTCTCTATCCATGGGCTATGTGCATATACATATGTGTTCTTTGACTAATCTCTTCTAGTTTCACTAAAGAAATGTTTTAATCAGGCCTGAACATAGGGCCAAAGTTAGATTAAGCAGCGGTTGGAAACAGTCAGAGGTGAGAGCATCATTACTGAAGTAATTTAGGTGCCCACCCTTCTACTAATGTGACTCTACACAGATAGTATTTTCAAAGACATCATGTCCATCTTTATTAATAATAGGGTGTTTTTATTTAACAATATTAAGAGATTTCATTAAAGCCTTTAATGAAAATATGCATGCTCTAGTTTAAAAGGGTCATGAGGAAGCAACAGCATTTAAGTCCTAGGCTGAACTAGACAAGAGCTTTCAGAGCCTGGCTCACCCACAGCCACCTGCTCAGTGTGCGTGCCCCACCATGTACCAGTGATGGACACTTCACCCAGGGACCCATGCAGAGGCCAGACTAAGCCAATTAAATTCCCTCCGTCAGAAGTAGAGACCAGGTAGAAAGCAACCAATGAGCAGGCAGCACAGAGAGTTCGGCATACAGGGTGGCATCTGAAGCAACCATTGAGAGAATCAGAGGAGAGAAACCCCACTGCCACTGGGACATAAGAAGAGAAGATTCATGCGTTTCCATCCTAGACACCAAAGGTGCCCCAACTGGAACAAATAAGATGAAGAAGCCCACAATGTAAAGAACTATGGCACCTTCATCAGTTTAAAAACAACCTGAGTAAAATGCTGGCCCTGGTACTTACTCTCTTTCTCCTTGTGCTTTCCTGTCTCTCTTGCAGGTCATTCCCCAGGGTTTGCCCAAATATCTTCCACAAGCTGATGTTCTGCCCCTGAGCTTCCAGCTCCTTCTGCTGTTCATCTTGGGAATCCTCTGACTCTGTAGCACAAAACAATCACCTAGGTCAGCCTTGGCTACCTGAGACCTCCATCCCCAAAGCCCCACTGCACCCACCTGGCCCTCCCTTTCCCAGGGGTCCTGGTTTTCGGCTCCTGAACTCAGGGCCACTGATCCAGTCCGCGTGTCCATCCTGGGTCAGAAGCTGTGGTGTTTCTGTTCCTGGGCACCACTGCTCAGACCCCTACCCACATTCAGGACTCTTATTCCCTTCCAGTCTAGACTTCTAAGATCGGGGCTCAGTCCTGCTCCCAGGACAACTTGGAGCTGCAACGTTTTGCCTCACACTTGAGTCCTGGCAGCAGCTCTTTCCCTGACTCCACTTGGATTCCAGATTCCAGGCCCTGTCAGCTGCCGGCTGCAGCCACAACCAGCCCCTGACACCCTCACCCCATCACTGCATCACATTTTATCCTTTTGCCAGGACAACATGGTGTTCAGGACACACAGGTTCCTGCTCTCTCATGTTTATTGTCTAGGTCAGATGCCCTCCCTCCAATCTAGATATAGTAAATATCCAAATCCAAAGAGGTTGAGGCACATATATTCCCAACCCCAGCCCCCTTCAGAGATGCTGACTCCATCAGTCTGGGGAAGGGCTCTCAAATCTGCATTTTACGTTGCCCAGATGATTCTGGTGGAAGTGAGCCATAGACCAGAGCTTAAGAAATACCCACCCACAGGGTAACAAAACAGGCAATGACAAGGAAATGTGGCAACTGCTAAGGACAGGCCATCTAGGTTCAGTCAGGGAAGCTCCCCACCCCTGAGAGCACTTTTTGTCCAGAGTGGGGGCCCTGCAGTTAGAACTGGACCAGCCCTTGGATTCACTCAGGGCACATTTACTGACAAGTCACATGAGTGTGAACAGGCCAGTGCTGGATGCTAGGGCCACATGAGAAAACCCTCAAACCCTCACACTCAAAGGTGGTAACCAACCCGGGCTGAACGTCTGAACTACCTGGGCTCCATCCCAAGCTAGTTCCATCAGAATCTCTGAGGGTGGGCCCCTTCCCTTCATATTTATTTTTAAAACTCCCCAGATCTTCTAAGAGACAGCCAGGCCTGAGAACCAACAATTCCTGAGCAGTAGTTTTCAAAGTGTGAGTATCAGCACTGGCCCCTGCTACTAACTTGTGGGAAATGCAGATTCCCAGGCCCCACCCCAGACTTACTGAATCCACAGTTCACAGGGGAGCCCCACAGCCCAGAAGTAAGGGGGCCCCCTTTCCACTGTTCAACCCTGGCATTCATGCCTCTAGTTCCCTTCACCCTAGGGTCCGGTGGCCAGATACACTTAAGAAGAGACCATGGAAACAATGAAGAGGGCAGCAAATCTGTCTGAGTCTTGGTCACCAGGGAAGGAAGTGAGGTCCCACCTTCTATGGAAGAGTCCTTGTCCATGTCCACAGCCTTTGGGTCCTTAGGGCTCCCTGAGAAGAAAGAACACTTACTGGCTCCAGTGCATTGGACCCCATCCCCAGCTGAGAGAAAGTGTGGGACAGCATGTGGGAGCCAGTCAGGAGCAGTAAGGCCACTGGTCATTTCTGCACCAGAGAGCGGCAGGCGGGAGCAGTGGTCACAGCCACAGGCACTGGAGTCTGAACGTGTGGAGTTCACAGTCCAGCCCTGTCCCTCACTACCTGGCCAGACCTTGAACCCCTCTAAGCCTCATTCTCCTCTTCTAGAAAATAAAGATATCCATGCTGACACCACATTAAACCATGGGGACAGGGTACTGAGACAATGAATCTGAAGTGCTGAGGAAGCTCATGGGCTCATCTGAACCCCAGGACCATGAGGTTCAGGGTCACAGGAACAGTGCGTCTCTGAAATTATTGCAAAGAGGGAAGGAGTTGTCTGGCCTCAAGGCAGGGCATTGGAGGAGACTTGTGGGTTTGCAAGAAAAGGCAGAAGGGTAGCTATAGGGATATGAAAGGGGAGGCAGGATGGATGGAGTAAAAGGGGCCAGTTTCATTAGGGGAGGCCAAGTGAAGGCAGTGGCCTGTAGCTTACTGCCTGCCGTTAGATGCCAGCACCTACACTGCATTACACACTCACACACTCATGTGCACACTCACCACCACACCAGAGTACCCAAAAGAAGAGAGTAATATTCCAATCAGGCCACATTCATATAGATCTGGTGTGAACTTGCTACACACCAGGAACAAGGGGAAGGTGGATGGCCTAAATAAACCACAGACAAAGTGAATTAGGAGGAGCCAGTTTGTGGACCCTGCCCACCAAACACTGCCCCCACGAATCTTCCCCTGCCCCATGTCTCCATCTCCCTACAGAGAAGAGAAGGCCGGGCAAGAAACGCAGCTGCTGCAAGGAACACCCTCAGTACAAATGCCAGGCTTGAGCCCTGTCTGTCCCAATGGAAAGGTTTTCTCACTGTCCTTTGCCCAGCTGAACAGCCTGGCACCACATGGCCTCAGCCTAATCCTAAAGACCGACTGGTGAGGGATAGGAAAGAGAAAAGGCCAAGAGAACAGCTGAGATTGTGACAATCCACCCCACGCCGACTTACCCTTCACCTTCCTGCACAACGAGGTCTGGGTCTGCAAAGATGTAGAACACAGCAGGTTACAACCAGCAGGGAACTCTGCTCTGAGCAGTGGTTCTGTCTAGCACCAAGAAAAAGGACAGCCACTATTTCCATACCCCTTATTGGGAACTGGAAGGCGCTCACAGTTCACCAGCCCAACACCAACACATCTCATGACGTCTGTATGTGAGTTGGATGGCAGCAAGGTTGAATGGCAGTAACCAGAATGGCCCGGTTCTTTATTTTCCCCTGGTGGGGAGGAAAGAATGCCTCCTCTTCAGAGAGGGACTGTGGTTGGAGGGTCAGGAGTCCCATGGTAGCAGAGTGGGACAGTCAATACTGGTGGTACAATGGGTAGAAAGCACACAGGGCAAGGTAGGCACCCCTACTGGAATGTGGGCCCCTGGGATGATGCCCCTAGGAGCTAGGAGGAGTGATGTGGTCACTGAACCATAGGATCAAACCCTTTTCCAGAAAGTGCTTCTTATTCCTCCTCTGTCATAGTGAAAATTGCAATGGTGGGCTATTGTAACCCATCCCATCATTTTGGGGGGATTGTTTCTGTAAGTGCTGACTCTGACTACTACATAGTTTATAGATAAACATGTGGATGTAAAATTCCTAGGAACTAGTTTCAGAAGATACAGACTCTGACCTTCAAACATCACAGCTCTAAGTTGGCTGACATTCATCCATGGAGCCAGGATGATTAATTAGGATGATGCACACCGGACCATTACTTATGCTATCGGAATGGACTGTACATCAGCACCTGACTTTTGAGTATTAGCTTTTGTAGCAACAGGCAGCCAGACCTCCTTTCAGCTACCCTTCCATGTAGATAGGGCAGATACATGTGACAGCGTGACCCCACACCACAGCCAAAGCTTACCGGTCAGGTCTGGGCAGGGAATCCTGGACTGGTAATGTGTAAAGCCAAGAGATGATGATAGCCACCTGGTTATGGTTTAGGTTTTTTTGTTTGTTTGTTTGCTTTTTGTTTTTCTCACATGGAACAGATAAGGAATGAAAGCTGATCTTCGAAATAACATAAAAACTGATTTAGAAACAAAGGAAGGAACAAGACACACAGCAGAGGAAAACTCCTGACCATATTTATGTCCCTGGTTCTAGCTTACTCCCACACTCAACTGCTCTTCTACATTGAATTCTTTTTAAAAATATTTTGTCTTTTAAATATATTTTATCAATTATGCCATTACAGTTGTCCCATTTCCCCCCTTCATTCCCCTCCACCCTGCAAACCCCCTCCTCCTCATTCCCCCTTTATTTCATATCCATGTGTCACAAGTTCTTTAGCTTCTACATTTCCCACACTACTCTTGCCCTCCCCACTGTCTACTTTCTACCTACCATCTATGCTGCTTATTCTCTGTACCTTCTCCCCACTTCTCCTCCTCTTACTTCCCTGTTGCTAACCCTCCATGTGATCTCCATTTCTATGGTTCCACTCCTGATCTAGCTGTCCACTTAGTTTGCTTTTGTTTTAGGTGTTGTTGTTAATAACTGTGAGTTTACTGTCCTTTCACTGTTCATATTTTTTATCTTCTTTTTCTTAGATAAGTCCCTTTAACATTTCATATAATAAGGGCTTGGTGATGATGAACTCCTTGAACTTGACCTTATCTGAGAAGCACTTTATCTGCCCTTCCATCCTAAATGAAAGCTTTGCTGGATAGAACAATCTTGGATGTAGGTCTTTGGATTTCATGACTTGGAATACTACTTTCCAGCCCCTTCTTGCCTGTAAAGTCTCTTTTGAGAAATCAGCTGACAGTCTGATGGGAACTCCTTTGTAGGTGACTGGCCCCTTATCTCTTGCTGCTTCTAGAATTCTCTCCTTCATTTTAATCTTGGCTAATATAATGATGATGTGCCTTGGTGTGTTCCTCCTTGGGTCCACCTTCTTTGGGACTCTCTGAGCTTCCTGGACTTCCTGGAAGTCTATTTCCTTTGCCAGATTGGGGAAGTTCTTCTTTATCATTTGTTCAAATAAGTTTTTTACTTGTTGCTTTTCTTCTTCCCCTTCTGGTATGCTAATAATTCGGATGCTGGAACATTGAAAGATGTCCTGAAGGTTCCTATGCCTCTCCTCATTTTTTTGAATCATTGTTTATTCACTCTTTTCTGTTTGGTCATTTTCATCTTCCTTCTGGTCCACTCCATTGATTTGAGTCTCAGTTTTCTTTTTATCACTATTGGTTCCCTGTGCATTTCACTTAGTGTAGCTTTCATTTTTATATGTAATTTGTGACTAAAATACACCAGTTCTGTGAGCATCCTGACCACCAGTGTTTTGAACTGTGCATCTGATAGGTTAGCTCTTTGTCACTTAGGAGTATTGGTTCTGGGGCTTTGAGCTGTTCTTCTGCTTGAGCCATAATGTTTTGGTCTGTTCGTGCCAGTTACATATGATGGGCAGAGCCTTAGGTGTTCACCAGGGCCAGGCAACCTAGTGGCTGGGCTCTGATGCTGTATGTGGGGGCCGGGTCATAAAGGGAGCTAGGGGAATTGTTCTGCTCTCTCTCAGATTTCAGTGCCCTCTTCCACTTCCCACAAGCAAATTGTGCCCTTCTGGTGCTGGTTTCCATGTGGGTGGGCTTGTGTACATTCTAGGACCCTGTGGGTCTCTCCAATGAACTCTTCTGTGAGGTTGAGAGCCTCTCCCAGCACTTCAACCCTCAAAAGTTTTTTGATCAGTGCTTTTAGGCTTTAATTCCTGGCGCTGGGGCCCTGGGTTGTGCAGCCTATCTCACTGTTCATTTTTTGGCCTGGTTTATCTGCATGTAAATGTGTGACCCTGGTCAGCCAGCTGCCTTATACCCTCGCTGGATCCACCCGTTGCCACACCACGCCTGGGATCTGCCAACTGCTGCCTGCATGCCTGGGTCAGTCTGGCAGCCACCACTTTTTCCTGCCGTGACCCCTCTTTGCCGGCCACCATCTCCACCCCTCTTACCAGTGTGGATGAATGGTTCGTTGTTGTCGGACTTCGGTACGGTTCAATTTTCTGTCCATGTTGGTTGTGATTTTGTTTCTAAATCTTTGTTGTCCTTAAATTTGGTTGTGCAAGGAGGTACAGTATTTCCACCTACACCTCCATCTTGGCCAGAACCTACATTGAGTTCTAAGGGACACCATATCTACCCTCATAACAGATATTTTTTTCTGCTTAAGTTGAGTTGTTTTCTATTATCTGTTGGCTAAAGATTCACCCAACTGTTTCCTCCTTTACCTCTGTCTATTCTAGACACTATGAAACAAATTATTCACTTTCTAGGCTCCCTTGCAGCTATAGCTATACATGAGATAGAGCTGTTATCAATATGATCTTAGTAGAAGTCTTGGAAAAAGACTTTTTCACAAACTTCTTCCATAGAATATGGTAGTGATAGTTCGGGCTATAGCAGCAGTCTTGCAACTATGAGAGCAAGCACAAGAACAAAAACTAAACATGTAGAAGATGTAAAAAGAGAAAAAGAGTCTGGATTTCCAATGGCATAAATGTGCTGCTAAAACAAGGCCAAAACACTCACCTCATTTGGTGATACAATTTTTAAAGAGCACCCTACTCTCTTCTGTTTAGCCATACGTTCCTAACTGAAACATTTACAAAAAAAGAGTTCTTGCTAACATAAGGAAGAAACCTGCGGACTGAGACCTGAGCAGCCACAGCACTGAAGAGCTTACTGTTTTGGGGGCTGACAGTGAGAAACACAGCAGAGGAGTGGGTAATGTACGTCACTGAGTGAACTGTGGCTGGGAGAACAGAAAAGCATCGACAGCAAGGGGGCAAGTACAGAAAGAATGAACTAGACAGGGACAGTGGGAGCTCAGCCCCCAGGAAGTTGCAGGAGGGTGTTATCAGAACCAGGGCCATGACCTGAAGCCACAGGAGGAGCTCAGCTGGGGAAAGATACACTTCTCTATAGACCTGGGGCTCAGGTTGGGGAGGTGAGCCTGGCTGAGCAGAGAATTGTCAGCAATAGGCAAAAACTCAGAGGGCCAGGTGTGGGAAAGGGATTTTAGTAAATAAAAGGGGCCTTTGATGAAAGGCCCCCCCCTTTCATCAAACTAGTTTATATGACCACTGCCTCAGAGGCTGTTAATTTGTCAGAAGTCTATTGGTGAAGAAGTTAGGTCTGAGAACCCAGTGAAAAGAGCACAAACTTTGCACCCTACCTGCCCCACTGGTGTTGAATCTGCCCCCTGGCACTACAGAGTGCCCTGTGTGGACTCCCTGAGGCACTTGGCTTCTCCAGCCTCTTTCACTGTGGGTCAAATGACACTGAGGATAAGGAAAGTCTGCCTTGAAGGGCAGGTGTGAGGCTTACATGGAGCAACAAGCCAAGTGTCAAGCGGTTGCTGACACTGAATATGGTCCCTGGTATCAGTGTGAACCCTGCTGCCCACAGCCCCTGAGGCCAACAGGCACATCTTCAGCCTGGAGGGAGGCAGGCTGTATCCTCACCCCTTTGTGCCCTTCAAACCTGAAGATTCCTCCCTCCTTAAAGAACCTGACTAATGAGACCAATAGCAGGAAGTCCAGAAGAATCTAAGGAGGCCCTTGCAGGGAAGAGGCCTAAGGGCACCAGAGGCTGCCTGGGAGGAGGGGCAGACCTACCATCTCCTGTGAGGTAATGAGCCTGGCTTGTTGTTGCATCTGGGTGCTGAGGGACACGATGTGCTGCTGGGATTGGGAAGCTGTTATGTGTAGTTGACAAAGCATGTCATGCAGCCTCTCATTTTCCTTCTGCAGCTTCTCACTCTTTTTCTGGAGCTTCTCATTTTTCTTCTGTAGCTTTACATTCCCCTGTGGCTGCTCACTTTCCTCCTGCAGCTTCTCATTCACCTTATGTACCTTTTCACTCTCTTTCTGTACCTTCTTCTTTTCCTTGTGTAGCTTCTTATTCACCTTCTGTAGCTTCTCGTTTTCCTTCTGTAGTTTCTCGTGCTCCTTCTGTACCTTTTCATTCTCCTGTGCCTTCTCACTCTCCTCCTGTAGCCTCTCATTCACCTTCTGTAGCTCCTCACTCTCCTTCTGCAGCTTCTCATTCACCTTCTGTAGCTTCTCATTCACCTTCTGTAGCTTCTCATTCACCTTCTGTAGCTTCTCACTGTCCCTCTGGAGCTTCTCATTCTCCTTCTGCATCTTCTCCTTTTCCTCCTGCAGCTTATTATTTTCCCTCCGCAGTGTCTTGTTTTCCCTCTGCAGCTCCCGATTCTCATCCTGTAGCTGGTGGGCACACGGTGGATAGTCAGTCAGAATGACAGGGCTCTCTGAGCTCCCTGCAGCTGTGGGGCCGACCCTGCAGGCAAACACTGCTCAGGGTGTTATCGGGAGTAGGGTAGAGGGTTTTCTGACCTGGGCAGGTGGCTTTCTGACAAGACTGACAACCTTCCAGATTGGGAAACATTGTTAAGCTGTGCCTGAGAAGGGACAGCTGAATACAGGCTGCAAAGATTGGGGCACACAGGCTGTCTCTCTGGTGTGGCCACCCACAGAAGCACAGGGAAGTGGAGGGCATTCAGAATCATCAAATGGATGTTTTTAGGTGAACACAAAAGGTGAAGAAAATGTGCTAACATGCTGCCTCTAGTTAAGAGCAGAGAAAAAATTTCTTATATTTTCATAAAGAAACTCTAGAAGAATATGTAAGAAAAGAATGAAAGTGGTCATCTGTGGATGGTGGGTATAGAGGACCGGTAGATAAAGATAGGGAAACTTAGTATACCTTAATATATTTCTCCTGCTTTAGTAATAAAAGTAAATGCACTTTCCACTTTAAAGTACTTCAAATGCAATACACTCATCAGATGGGATTACTGGAGTTGGTGGCTACTATGTGCCCCACTCTGATTCATGCACTTTGACCCTCTGGGCTCTCTGCAGGCAGAACCTGAGGCTGCTGTTAATGGGCTTCCTCTTCAACTTGCCTCCTCCTCAGGGGCACTTTTATAGACACTGTTTCTCTGCCCTGAAGCCTGTTGCTTTCTATTCACTGGTCCTGGTATTTGAGCCTTTCTGTTGGCACTACCACTGAACTACTACAGAGGTCCACAGCCACCTGGTTCTCTCCTGGGTGGGATTTCAAAGGAGGGCCTGAGCACAAAATGACCAGGCGACTCATCAGAGGCTTATGGCAAAAGCATCCTTGGAGGGCCTCCTGGAGTCACTGCCCAGGGACCACAGAGTAACTGATGTTGTGGTTCAGAAGAGAAGGCCTGGAGTCCCCTGTTCCTGGCCAGGGAAACTACTGTGGGCAGCTGACCCTTTGGCATGTTGATAAAGGTCAGCAACCTGGAACACTACCAGCAACAAAATACTTGCCAACCAGTTCCAGTCGGCAGGGGACAGTATGCTGGGGGGAGATCATGGGAACCCAGCTCCCCCATGAACCACTCGATGAAAACTACCTCTTTATTGTTAGCTGCCAGCTCTTTTTCCAATTTATGAAATGTCCTCTTCAGTTCTCTTTTCTGAAAAAAAAATGACATCTCCTTCACAGATTAAAATATATTATCAAACGGCCCTGACTAGTGTGGCTCAGTGGACTGAGTGCCAGGCTGTGAAGCAGAAGGACACCAGTTCCATTCCCGCTCAGGGCACATGGCTGGGATGTGGGCCAAGACACAGTAGGGGGCAAAAAAGAGGCTGCCACACATTGATGTTTCTCTCCTTGTCTCCCTCCCTTCCCCATTTCTAAAAATTAACAACGAAGATATTTTTAAATGTATATATTATAAAACTACAGAATTAAAAAGTCCTGGCTCATCATGATGAAGACAGAACTGGGAAAAAGAATAGGAAGTTCAGACAGAAGAAAACATGGAATCTCAGTCTGGGGGAGGATGGACTTCTGACTAACAATGTTTACACAAGTAGCTAAGTGCCTGAAAAAAGAAAAACTATGAACTTGGATCCTTATTTCATATCATTAACTGAAATAAAGTAGAGGTGGTTCAAAGATTTGAACATAAAAATATTAGTGACTGTCAGCAATATCGTAGAATTAGAGGTTCACCTCTCAAACCACCCACAGAGGAGATGACCTTTATGGGAACCTGGGAATCCAGCTGAAAGCTTCCGGTACCTCGATGGAGCAAAAAGCAGAGAAGAGATGCACTGACAGGAGAGGAACTGTCTCCCATTTCTGCATCAACCCTCACCCAAGACAGCAAAGCTCAGTGCCCAGACGGAGCTCCTCAAGCTCGCAAACTATCCCACATGGGAAAAAGCATCCACCCACTGCCCCAGCCTGGAGGGAGGCTGCCCAGGAAGCCCACTTCTCTCTCACAGCCCCCAGAACAGAGGGGGTGGGCATGGCTGAAACTGGTGGGTGGTTGTTCCACACAGATCTCAGCAGGTGGTCACAGAGGCTACTGGGTGGCTTGTGGACACCAGGAGGGGTGGGAGGAGAGAAGGGAAAAGGGTTGAGTGTTTGTATGCAGCTGATGTTCACTTGTTCTCAGCTTATAGCAGACAGCTAGAACTATAAAATGTTTTATGGAAGCCCCATAGTAATCACAAAAAATACCTATAGCAGGCACAAAAATGATAAAAAGAGAAAAGAATCAAAACATACCACTAGGGGGAAAAAGCATCAAATCAAAAAAGATGACAGCAGCAGAAAAAGAAAATAACAAAGCAACTTTTTTAAAAAGTCTGAAAACAACAAAATAGCAATAGTAAGTACTTATCCATCAATAATTACTTATTATTTTTTAATTACAGTCAACATACACTATTATATTAGTTTTAGTGTACATACAACACAGTGATTACACACTTACATACCTTACAAAGTCATCATCCCAATAAGTCTAGAACCCATTGGACACCATTCATAGTTTTTACTATATTTTCAACTGTATTTCCTATACTGTACTTTACCTCCCTGTGACTGCTTTTAGAAATGACAATTTGTACTTCTCAATCCCTTCACCTTTTTCACTGAGCCTCCCAATCCCCTTCAGTCTGGCAACCATCCATTTGTTCTGTATCTACAAGTTTGTTTCTATTTTGTTTACTCATTTACTTTGTTTTTTAGATTTCACTTGTAAATGAAATCATATGCCATCTGTCTTTGTCTGTCTGCTCATTTCACTTAGCATATCCTCTAAGTCTATCCATGTTGTCTCAAATGGAAAGATTTCATTCTTTTTACGACTCTTTCTGAGCCCTCTCCCCATACAGAGCCACAAAGTAGTGACCCAGGCTGCCCTACCCTGCCTATTGCCTAACGCCCCACCCCACATAATTTACCAGTGCTTTTTCAACAACAGGCCACACTACTGAGGAGTCAAAGTAACTCTACCTAATACACAGAAACAAACACAGGGAAGCTGCCAAATTGAGGAGAAAAAAATATATGGCCCAAATGAAAGAACAGAACAAAACCCCAGGAAAACAACTAAACTTAAGGCAGACAACCAACCTATCAGATGCAGAGTGCAAAACACTGGTGATCAGGTTGCGCAAAGAGCTCAGTGAGTATGGCAACAACATAAAGGAAGAAAAATCACTAAGTGAAATAAAGAAAAATCTACCAGAACCATCAGTAGAAGGAAGGAGGCTTGGATTTAAATCAACAGTGTGAAACATAAAGAAATAATCATTTACCAGAACAGCAAGTAGGAAAAAGAATTCAGAAAACCAAAGATACTATAAGGACCTTCTAGACATCTCCAAAATACTGACATCTGATTCACAGGGATGTCAGAAGGAGAAGAGAAAGAGCAAGAAATTGAAAACTTATTTGAAAAAATCATGGAAGAAGACTTCCCTAATTTGGTGAGGGAAATAGACATACAAGTCCAGGAAGCACACAGAATCCTAAACAAGTAGGACCCAAGGGGAGCCACACCAAGACACATCATAATTAAAATACCAAACGTTAAAGATAAAGAATCTTAAAAGCAGTAAGACAAAAGCACAGAGTTACCTACTAGGAGTACCCAGAAGACTGTCAGCTGATTTCTCAAAGGAAGCTTTTCAGGAAGGGACTGGCAAGAAGTCCCTTCAAAGTGATGAAAAGCAAGGACCCAGCAAAGCTATCATTTAGAATTGAAGGGCAGATAGAGTGCTTCCCAGACAAGGTAAAACTACAGGATTTATCATCAACAAGCCATTATTACCTGAAATGTTAAAGGGACTTATTTAAGAAAAAGAAGAAGATCAAAACTATGAACTTCAAAATGGAAACAAATCCACAACTATCAAGCACTGATTCTGAAACACACAAACTAAGCAAACAACCAGAACATAAACAGAATCATATATATGGAGATCATTTGGAGGGGTATGAGGTGGAAGGGGGAAAGGGAAGAATGATGAGAGAGGTGCAGGGATTAAGAAGCCAGTCAGTGAAAGACAAATACCATATGATCTCACTTATAAGAGGAAGCTAATAAACAAAATAAAATAACAAACAATATAGAACCACAGGCATAGGAATACAGAACAGACTGAAAATGACCAGAGGGGAAGGAGAGGCAGATAATGGTGTAAAAAAGGAGGAGACTAGAAAAAGAACATGTATGAATGACCCATAGACATGGACAACAAACATTGTGGAAATTGGCTGTGGGAGTGGGAAAGACAGAAGAGGGCAAAAGGGAGAAAAATTGGGACATCTGTAATAGAATAAGAATAAACAAGATTTAATTTTAAAAGGCTACTATGAAACATGTGTAACAGCCTTAAAACTATAATTTGAGATAATATATTGATATTCCTTAAATTAAAAGAATTAAATTAATTTTTATTTATTTTATTAAAAGAACCATAATTATGCCCTGGCTGGTGTAGCCCAGTGGACTGAGTGCTGGCCTGAGAACCAAAGGGTTGCCAGTTTGATTTCCAGTCAGGGCACATGCCTGGGTTGTGGGCCAGTCCCCAGTAGGGGATGCACAAGAGGCAACCACACATTGATCTTTCTCTCCCTCTCTTAAAAAAAAAAGAAAAAGAACCATAATTGTCAGGTACAAACTAGACAGAGGTGTGTTCAGAATAATACAGGAAATGGAGAAGCCAAAGAACTTCTACACAGGACCCTGCTCACCTGAATGTTCATCTCCTTGAGAATTCTCAGGGTCTCAAGCCTTATTATCTGCCTGAGCAGTTCCTCACACTCCACATCCTGCAGAGACTCAAGGTTGGAGCCCATCACACTGGGGGACTGCAGGGCCGCTGGTTTCTGAAAAGGCCAGAGCATGATTTTGTTTAGACAAAGACCTGCCTTGGTTTTGTCTTTGACATCTAGAGCAGAGTCAGATGGGCACATCTTACCCCAACCACAACCCCAACCTGCCCTCATTAGATATCAGCACACCTGTGAACACCCACGCCAGTCTGGGTTCTCCTTCTCCAGTGTCTCCCGAGGGCTCCGGCCTGGCCCGGGGGAAGCAAGTTCCCACAGAAGAGCAGAAAATGGACCGTCTTACAGTGTTTTTCACAATCACTCCAAATGGAATATTACTCAGTGTTTTTTTTTTGAAGAATTTAAAAAGTGTATTAACAAACTTATTATCCACCTATACAGAATTTGGTATCCATTTTGGCTCCTATACTTCAGTAGAATTAAAATTTAGGAGAATGTGATTCAAGTTCAAAAGAAACTGCAGATATAAAAATTATGTTCTCATTTACCAAAACTCAGGATTTCCTAACTGAAAGTCACCCTTTGACCTTTGATAAGGTGGTTTCTGAACAACTCCAAATTCAAATTCCTGCCTAGGTATCGAATACCTGGTCAGCCCGCACTGTGTCAGGGGAGGGTGGAGTCAGGAAGTTTGAAATGATCTCAACAAGAGGGTTGAGGAGCTGGGCTTGGAAGCATGAGGTCCATTTGGGGAAGCAGCACCTTATTTCCCCAAATCATCCCTGACCACACTGGGGAAACATTCAGGACAGGAGGGTCCTGGTCACTACAGTAAATACCCACAGAGCTCTCACTTCCACCCCGCCACCTCCCACCCTCCACTTTCCCACTCACAGTGAGACAACAGAGCCCCCAAGATTCCAGGCATAGCCCATGACAATACCCTTCCAGAAAAATTGCCTTTTTAGGCAAAACATAGAATGATTATGAGAAACACTATTAGTTCATTTTCAAAAACCAGATTCTCCTGGATGTTAGGATGACCCACAGGAGCAAAGTACATTCTGAAGATATTTGTCCTTAAAACTTATCTCCTGTAACAGTTTCAGTCATACAGGTTACATGCTAAGATACAGTCCTGGGATAACTTTGATAAAGGGTTCCTGAATAAACTCAATAATATTTCCAATAGAAAAGCAGGAACTTTGAGGTTTAAAGAGCTAGTTTCCAACCCCAGCACAGCTCTGTCTCTTAATAGCTGTGTGAACTTGAGCAAGATATGTGGCCTCCACATCTTGACCTGTAAAGGAAGAATGTTAATAATATTTGAAAAAAGAAATGAATGAGCTCACGAGGTACCTACTTTGAAAGTGGTATGGTGTGTGATAGTTAAAAGGGTTAGAAATTAATGTCCATGAGGTGTTCTGCACAGGTGATGGAAACAGTAGTTATAGTCGATAAGTGTTAGCTATTGTGTGTGACCTCCACAGCCCCTCAGCCTTCCTGTCATGCAGGCAGTACCCAACAAATTTATGTTGAAAGAAAAACATAAATTTGTTTAAATTTTGCCTCATTTCTTGTCCAGTGATGAAAACCCTTTGCATATGGAAGAATCATATCTAGGAAGTTCTTGCTATATACCAGATAATGTTAAGTGCTCTAATTTAATTCTCTCAGGAACCCATCTGACAGAAAAGAAACCGAGGCACGGGAAGGTTCAGTAACTCCCTACTGTCACACGGCTAATGAGGGATAGAGCAGAGCCACAAACCCAGGCACTGGCCTCCGGGATCCGGCCTCACGGTCCCTGAGCCCCCACAGTGCCAGAGGAAATAAAACTAGCACAGACCAAGGAAATGAACTTTGAGAACAGAGAAGCACATTTTCAACAAACGAAATTTGAAGTGTTTTCCACTGGGTACCTCTTCTAACGGAGACTTAGGGAGGACAGAACTTTTCAGCTCATCCCAAAAGACTTGTTTTTGTTGGTCTATTTCCTCAGAGAGCTCTTCTTTCCACTCCTCAAACATGGCTTTAGCATCTCTTTCCCTCTGACAGGCGGTCTTTGCTTCCTAGAAAGAACATCAAGAACAACAGAACCATTAATTCCTAACAATAGAATCATTAATCAGTTTGGCAAATATCTACTGAGAAAGTACTAGGGCCCCTTGTCATGCAAGTCACCATGGAGACCCATAGAACTTTTGTCCCACAGTCCCCATGGCTTGCACTTGGAGTGGGTCGAGTTTGATCTGAACTTTCAAATCCCTTGAGGGTAGAGATTGTGTCGTTTCTGTCTTTCAGGTCCTCTGAATGAACTGGGCCTGACATGACTGATGCTCTGTGAATACATGCTCAGAGACTGAATGGGGAATGAATAAAGGAAGGAATGAGTAAGACAATTTATGTATTTTTATCTTACAAATATTTAATGAGAAGCTCCTCTGGGCTGGATTCTGGAGCTTTCACAACAAGACCCATGCTTTGTCCTCAAAAAGCTGAGAGCGCAGTGTAAGAAGTTAACATTCAGGTTCAATACCTCCCAAGGGTGCTGAATAATGCAGGAAACTCAACTCAATAATGCTCTACTTTTGGCCAGAGGAGTCTGGCAAAATAACTGAAGTTTCCTTCCCAGGCGACCTAAAGTTGTTTTACACTTAGGGAAGATGCCACTCTAACTCTGACTCCCAGCTCCATAAAACCACCAGAACTTGGCTCTCTGGGATCCATGTGCATCCTGGTGCTCTGGACCATCCACAACGAAGTCTCCTGCTGTCTCTTCTCCACGCCCACCTGCTGCTGCCGCTGCTTCTTCAACAGCGCTGTCAGCTCCTCCTGAGTTGATGTCAGCTGGGCCCGCAGGTCTTGTACCACCTCCTCCATAGACTCTTCCTGCTTCTGTTTCTCTGTGGGGCCCATGCAAGCAGAGGATGACCAGTTTAGGGGGGAAAGTCAGTGGAGTGCACACCCTCGCCTATGTCATCAATCACACACTGTGGTCTGGGACTCGCTTTGCCACTTACCTTCTACATTGACCTTGGGCAAATGGCTTTACCTCTCTGACCCCCACTTTCCCCAACTGGAAGTTGGACATAGTGATAGCACCTAACTCGGAGGGTTGCTGTGAGGATGGAACATGATCATACAAAGTGCTGAGCACAGTACCTGTCGTGATGCTCAATAAACGTGGACTCTCACTGTCATTTAACAGAACTCCTTGACAGAGCTCAGTCAGAGAAACGGGAGTGCGAAGTTACTAGAGCAGCAGCAGCAGAACTCCCAACAGTGCGCACACACGGTCTATGCAGAGAAAGAACACGTCGTCCGTGTGTCCTGACAGCAGTCAGACAGGAGTGTGAAGTGATGGAATTAATTGTAGTTGTAAGTCCACTTTTTTAATAATGGCATTTAAACCCATAGTTTTACATTTCAAGTGAAAGAAAGGCACCATGCATTATAATAGAATATTTTAGCCAAGGTTCCTTTAAGTACTTGAAGTATATACTTGAAATTTTTTAAGTTATAAAAGAGATTCAGAAGGAATTATAAAAGAACATTCTAACTAAACTGCATGCTGATAAAGCAATGGGGGTTTGGGCAACTGTACATTTGTTACTTTTTAAAGTACATTTAGTAATTATTCAGTAGATGGCACTGTTATTCAAACTCTAAGGCTTTTTGAAGGGTGAGATGGCTTTTCTTACACCCACTTTTTAGATGCAATATAAATTGGTTTGGGTTGATAGGTGACCTGAGGTGAGTGTAGAAGAGGAGAGCTGAGGAGCCAGTGAAAAGGTCCTGGACACTGACACAGCAGAGTTGCCTGAGGAACATGCCTTCCCTCTCCTTACAGCACTTTAACTGAAGGAAATGATGAGGCATATGCACAAAGACTTACACACAGGAATGTTCATCGTCATGTGGTTTCTAACAGGGAAATATTGGAGCAACCCACATAAATTAGGAAATAATTCAACTGGGAAATAAATTATGGTAGTTGTTTGATGAGATACCATTCAGCCATTAAAAATCATGTTTACAAACTGGAAAACATTATGCTGAGTGAAATAAGCCAGGTGTTAAAGGACAAATACCATATGACCTCACCTTTAACAGGAAGCTAAATAACAAAACAAACAAGCAAGCAAAATATAGCCAAAGACACTGAAATAGAGAACAGACTGACAGTGACCAGAGGGGAGAGGGGAGAAATTTCCAGGGAAAAGGGGAGGGATTTAGAGGAACAAATATAAAGGATACATGGACAACAACTAACAAGGGTGGAAATGGGAGGGGGAGCATGGGGGGGGTGGGGAAATCACATTTACAAAGATGATTTAATGACATTGGAATATGTAATATATACTTCAATGAAAATAAACAATAATCGATACTGCATACTGTGCAATTACATATGTAGACAGAAAAATAATCACAGAGAATACACCGAAATGTTAACTGCAGGTACACTGTTCATGAATTTTATTTTCTCTCCTCTACCTCCTATACTTAAATTTTCTATATCAGTGGTATTTACTTGATTTCCTGATTGTGGTAAAATACTTGTAACTTAAAAGTTACCATTCTAAACCATTTGTAGGCGGCACTAAATACTTTCATAACATTGTACAACCAACACCACCATCCATCCCCATAACTTTTCTCCTCTTGAAAAAAGCTCTATAATGACTTCACAGTCATTTCTCATCCCCCTCCCACCAGCCCCTGACGCCACCGTGCTACTCTCTGGTCTATGAGTTCGATGACACTGTGCATCTCCTACAACTAAAATCGCTACAGTGTTTGTCCCTTTGTGACTGACTTGTTTCACTTAGAATCTCCTCAAGGCTCAGCCACGTTGCAGTGTGTGTCAGAATTCCCTTTCTCTTTAAGGCTGAATAATATTTCACTGTATACACACACACACACACACACACACACACACACACACACATATACACCACATTTTGTTGATCCAATGATCTTTCAATGGACATCTGGCTTACTTCCACATCTTAGCTACTGCAAATAATGCTGCCATAAAGGTGGGCATGCAAATATTTTTTAAAGAAATATTTTTCCTCAGAAACATTAACAACTGGAAAACCTGTTTTTCTTTAGCAGCCTCCAATGCAGAAGCAAGAAGGGTTACATATGTAGCAAATGCACAGTGACTAGGTAAACGGTGCTATTTTAAAACTTTAAGTCTATTCTTTGAAAAGGAAATTAAGATGAGGGAAGAATAAGAAACAGATTTATTATGGAATTTTTATATTTACATTTTCAAGTCTATATTTTATGTTTTAACAGCTATTTCTTTTTTAAGGGAAATTTACTTTTTTTAAGATTTTATTTGTTTATTTATCTTTAGAGGGGAAGGAGAGAGGGAGAGAAACATCAATGTATGGTTGCCTTTTGTGTGTCCCCTGCTGGTAGTTAAGCCTGCAAGGAACCGGCCTGCAACCCAGGCATGTGCCCTGACTGGGAATCGAACCATGATTGTCTGGTTCACAGGCCCATGCTCAATCCACTGAGCTACTCCAGCCAGAGCCAACAGCTATTTCTGATTAACCCTTAAAACGTGTTTATACAGCATGTGAACATCTCCATGGATACAACATACAGCTTGGCTACTTGCTTTGGAATTCAAAACAGTAAACTCAAAGTGATCATGTCATAATCAGATTATGCAATAATGAAGTCACAGAACTGGCATGACTGCTCATTAACCCCATCTAACTTCATTCGAGGTTAGCATCAGAGAACCACAGACTCACTGAAGGAGAGGGAGGAAGGCCCTTTCTATTTCAGTCTAACTGCCCCATTCACAGTGAAAGCCACTGAGACTCAGAGTGGGAAGCACTGACCAGAGTCACAGAACTGAAGGGACAAAACTAAGACTGGAACCTACCTGTGTGACTCCCAGCTCTTCAGCTCTACACACGTGGTCAGAAACCCTCCCAGCCCCAAGTAGGATCTCCAGGATGGAGGGGGGATCATCCCATCCTCCAACCTATGATGAGGTTCCGAGGGCAGCTTAGGTGACGTATGTGCCGCCACCCACTGAATTCCAGTCAAGGTCCTTCCACAGCCCCAGAAGGGCCACCTGGACTCACCGCCTTGCACTGCGCCCTCATGCCTGTGTTGAAGGTGGCTCTGGAGAGAGGAGGCACTGCGGAACGTCTTCTCACACAGATGGCACTACACAGAGAGGAAGCAGTGGGAAGTGCAGGAGTCAGTCACCTGAGTCCGCCTGGGATTCTCCCTATGTCACAACTCCCACTACCCTGGGTCTCCCAGGCTGCTTCAGACACAAAAAAACTCATTTACTGAGTAAGGCAGTTATGTCCACTCCCCAGATACATAAACTCAGCTTTAAACCACTACCAGTATCCTAGGGAACTGTAAACACTAAGAAATTTTTGTTGGTTTTTTTATGGTGTGATGATGACATTCTAGTTCCATTTAAAAGTAGGGACCCTTTTCTTTTGGAGATATATACTGAAATATTTACATAGAAAATCGTATGATGAATATACTTCAAAACAAATCAGGGGTGGGGGAAACTAGGTAGGGGAATGAGTGCAACAACATTGGCCATAAGTTGGTAACTGTGGGGCTGGGTAGAGGGCAAATGAAGGTTCATCGTTTACTCTCTCTGTTCTTGTATATGTTTGAAATTTTTCATAACATAAAGGATTCTAAAAGATACCAGGGTCGAGGTCACACCCCAGGGTTGATACCAACCGAAACAAGGATAGCTAATAACAGCATCTCTGATTCCACCTCCCTTTCCTCACATATTTCAGATACTGCAAATCTTCATTATCCTTTCACTGTGCAACTTTGAATTTCTTCCATCACTGCACTGCAGGTTGCCAGCCAATAGAGGATGGGGAAATATTAACTGCAGTCTTTACACAAGGGCAAATATGACAGAAATGGCCAGTGGTCTCCCAATACCCATTTCTATTTTTCATTAGCAATAGACACCTTGATTTTTAGCTGGTCATAGAACTGATGAGAACAAACACTATGTCCCGTCCTCCCTTGCCAACAGGTGTGGCCATGGGACTAACTCTGGTCCAATGACATGCAGGCAGAAGGAGGACATGAAACTCCTGGGAGGTGTCATTCAAGAAAGAGATATGATATTCCTCCCCCTGCCCCACCATGTTGAATTGAATATGGACTTGGGAGGTGGAATTTGGGCAGCTATCTTGCACCACGAGGCAGAAGTCACAGGACAAGGTTGGCAGAGAAACACATAAAAAACTGGGTCCTCAATGGTTGTGGCATTCCATACCAGCTCCAGAATGCTTCCCTCTAGACTGTGTTCATAAGAGGGAAAAATAGACTTAGACCTGATTCATATAACTACAATATGGTGAGGTTTTCCATCACCCACAGTCAAATGCAAGCCCCCCCCCCCCACACACACCCTGGATTGACAGACTCAGCTCACTCTGGACTTCTAAAATGACACAAATGAGTTTCTAGGTGTCAGCAGGAATATAAGGTGAATGGGGTGGGGCACAGTTTAGAAAGCATCTTATTCCACATTTCAAGTCCTTCCAAAGGAAGGACCCTTACCAGCTTCCCCATTCCCACCTCAAGCAGCCCACTCAGAAGCCAGACACCTGAAGTTGGACAGCAGCCACTGCCTTCAGACTAAAATCCACTCTCTTCCACAACATTTAAGGGCACCGTGACCCAGCTCTGCTCTCCTCTCCTGCCACAGCTCTCACCTGTCTCCTGCCAAACCCACCTCAAGAAGTCCAGTGTCATTACCCTGAGCACCCCTCTCACACTAGCACCTTGGTTGCCTCTGCCCATAACACTCCTTCACAAAATTGTGCTCAACATTCAAGGCTTGTTTAAACACTACCTCAGGAAGACTCTTTCCCTCCCACCTCTGTGCTCCCGCAGCTCCTCAGCCACCTCTCTTAACACTTTCTCCAACTAAAGGACCTCTATTTATTTCTGGAAGTAGATTAGCCATACCCTCTTCCTCTGATAAGAGCACCCAGCTTTCTTCTGAGGACCTACCCTTCCCTTACTCTTAAGCCATGGGCTTCAGTCCACCCCAGCTCCATGAAACAGGTGACTGAGAACAAAGCCAATCAGAGCCCTGCATTCCCAGGGCCCTGAGACTGGCCGAGGCACTGAGACAGTGAACTACTAGCTGGGGAGCTGGGAACACCTTTGGCCCTCTGCCACAGCAGCCTTAACTCCTGAAAAATGAGAAGTTGGTGTTACTGTGGCCCAATTTGCTACCACAGGATCAGGTTCTTTCTCACAGTGGAAGGAAGAATCCACCCTGAGGAAGAATTGCCAAGAGCTTCAGAGAAAGAGCTTTCTGGTGCCATCTTGTTCCTGGGAGAAAGCCACACCTTCATGCCACCAGAAACCTGGATTTTTCAGTTAACTCAACCAATAAGCTCTTTCTTGGCCTAACCCAGCTCACATTGTTGTTTGTCACTTACTACTGAAAGGGTTCTGACCTTCATGTCACAATTAATAATACATCAACTACCACTCTATTGAAATGATTCCTTCTGTCCCACCTACCCTCAAACTATGAATTTCTTGAAAATCTGAACCAGCATGACTTGTGACTATATCCTCAGTGTCTGGCTCCAAGCCTGGCCAACATGACAGTTTATTACAGGGCAACTGTCCCTGTACCACACTTTCCATGAAAATACATGCAAAAGCTGAAATTCCATTTTGGCTTATAAACTGTCACTTGGTTAAATAATGAAGATCCTTTTCCAGAATGGGCTTCTCTCTACCAGTCCCTTACCACACACTCATCTTACACACACACACACACACATACTCTCTCTCTTTTACATAAACCCTTATACAGCACCCTCAACATGCACACACAAAGCCCTCATGCACACACTCATACCTACCACAAATACACATACCCTTAGACATATGTACACTCTGACTCATTCACACAACCTAAATATGTATTTCTATGCACACTGCTACAGACTCATGAGCACATTACACACCATACACTACACACACATACCATACACAAGCATACCCTCCAAATATTCACATACACACATCAGAACACAAATTTACTCCTTCCATAAGTGTACACACACACCCTCCATACATTCAAGCATGCTTTAGATACAACC
The DNA here is from genome assembly GCF_014824575.4 of Sturnira hondurensis. Lineage (NCBI taxonomy): Eukaryota > Metazoa > Chordata > Mammalia > Chiroptera > Phyllostomidae > Sturnira > Sturnira hondurensis. The sequence continues at coordinate 2,360,362 of NW_028085930.1, read as the reverse complement.
TCTCCATAAAAACACACTCTATGCACACACATCCTTCATACACACATCTGGCACACCTGTATAACCTATACCAACAAGCAGTAGATATAACCTAACCAGACATTCAGGCTCTCTGGTCATGAACAGTGTCTCTTAAATCTTCTCCAAACCAATGACGATGGCCCATAGCAGCCTCAGGGCCCAGAGGATGGTGTTGCCCAGGTGGCCCAGTGGCTAGGCACCCAGGCCTCCCACTCTCCTCGCCCTGTTGATATTCCTCACCATATAGTAGCTCTGGCCACCTGACCATTGGAGAAGCTGCTGCAGGTCTTTGATCATCTTGCGTTGCCGGTGCCTTTCTTCCCGCAATGCTCTGAGCTCTTCAGCCTGGCGGTCCAGTTCCTGCTGACTCTGTGACTGCTGGCTCTGGCTGGCTTGCAGGTGTAGCTCCAGCTGGGTAACCCTGGTCATCAGGAAGTCCTGGCCGTGCATCAGGTACTCAATGGTGAGCTGGGCTAGGCTCAGCACATTGAGCAGTGCCTGGTCTAAAGGCTGTGAACAGTGGCTGCACACCTCCTGGTCCAAGGTGCAGAAGGCAATATCAGTGAGGTTCTCCTGCAGAGTGGCCACATCCATCTCCCGTGTCACACGGCCCACATCCAGGACACTCATGCGCCTCCAGTCCATTCTCCTATTGCGAGGCAGGAACCTGAAGGGAGGGACTGTGTAGGTTCCAAAGATGGAATGATGGGAACCCTGAGCAATGGTAGCAAGAAACTGCATGGTCACAGAAGCCCTGGGGTGACCCCCTTGGAAGGGTGCCACCAAGGCCACTGTAGCCAGCAAATGAGCTGGATAGAACCTGAAAATTAAGAAGAGAGTCCAAGTTAGGCAAGGTGCATAGCCTGCATGTACCAGACACCTGACCAGCAAGAGTGTAAGTGGGGTGAGGTGAAGGACCTGAACAATAGTGGTAGTGTGCATGCTACACACTGACATGGCCAGAGACGTGGAAAGCAAGGGTATAGATTTTACAGTCACTCAGCCGTGGAGTAAGATCCTCAGCCTGGGCAAGTCTCTTCACATCTTCAAGCCTTCCAGTTATGTTGAGACTTATGGGGCTCACTTTGTAGGTTTGTGGTTAGGAATGAGGCAGATAAAGCACTTAGCCTAGTGCCTGGCACCTAATAGGTCCTCAGTGAATCCCCCATGCCCAAGACCACTGCCATAGGTCTTTTTCAGAGAAAACTGTCAGTTGTAGAAGTTGTTCCTATGCAATCCTACAGTGACCTCAGGATAAAATCCCACAACTTGCTATGGGTGGCAGAGTCACCTGAGGTCTACAACACTCTCCAATGCCCCGCCCCAGTTGTCCTCTAATTACTAGATTGTAGTGGACAGGGCTAAGCTACATTTCCCAGTTTCCTTGGCTGTAAGATGTGATCACATGACCATGCTCTGTCTAGGAGAATGTAAGTGAGATGGCGTCCACCACTGCCTGGGGCGGGAGGGAGGGGGACTTAAAACAGTGACTGTGTCTCTGCACTCAGACTGAACTCAATCCATGATGGTCTTTTTTTAAAATATAGTTTATTGATTATGCCATTACAGTTGTCCCATTCCCCCCCTTCACTCCCCTCCACCCTGCACACCCCTCCCCCACCATTCCCCCCTTTCATTCATGTCCATGTGTCACAAGTTCTTTAGATTCTGTATTTCCCATAGTATTCCTGCCTTCCCCCCTGTCTATTTTATACCTACCGTCTATGCTACTTATTCTTTGTACCTTCTCCCCTCTTCTCCTCCTCCTACTCCCCTGTTGCTAACCCTCCATGTGATCTCCATTTTTATATTTCCGCTCCCAATCTAGCTGTACTCTTAGTTTGCTTTTGTTTTAGGTGTGGTTGTTAATAACTGTGAGTTTGCTGTCCTTTCACTGTTCATATTTTTTATCTTATTTTTCTTAGATAAGTCCCTTTAACATTTCATATAATAAGGGCTTGGTGATGATGAACTCCTTGAATTTGACCTTATCTGAGAAGCACTTTATCTGTCCTTCCATCCTAAATGAAAGCTTTGCTGAATAGAGCAATCTTGGATGTAGGTCTTTGGATTTCATGACTTGGAATACTTCTTTCCAGCCCCTTCTTTCTTTTGAGAAATTTGCTGACAGTCTGATGGGTACTCCTTTGCAGGTGACTGTCCCATTATCCCTTGCTGCTTCTAGGATTCTCTCCTTCATTTTCATCTTGGCTAATGTAATTATGATGTGTCTTGGTGTGTTCCTCCTTGGGTCCAACTTCTTTGGGACTCTCTGAGCTTCCTGGATTTCCTGGAAGTCTATTTCCATTGCCTGACTGGGGAAGTTCTCCTTTATTATTTGTTCAAATAAGTTTTCCACTCATGACTGTTCCTCTTCCTTTTTTGGTACCCCTATAATTCAGGTGTTGGAACGTTTAAAGATGTCCTGGAGGTTCCTAAGCCTCTCCTCATTTTTTTGAGTTCTTGTTTTTTCCTTCTTTTCTGTTTGATTGGTTCTTTCTTCCTTCTGGTCCCCTCCCTTGATTTGAGTCCCAGTTTCCTTTCCATCACTATTGGTTCCCTGTGCAATTCCCTTCATTTCAATCAGTTTAGCCTTCATATGTTCCTCTAATTTGTGGCTAAAATCAACCAATTCTGTGAGCATCCTGATCACCAGTGTTTTGAACTGTGCATCTGAAAGGTTGGCTATTTCTTGGTCACTTAGAACTATAGGTTCTGGGGCTTTGAGCTCGTCTTGAGTCATAATGTTTGGTCTGTTTGCATCTGTTATGAATGAGGGGCGACCCAGTCGCTGGGTTGTGATGCTGGATGTGGGGGCAGGGTCAGAGAGGGAAAAAATGGCGCTTTGCTCCACTCCACTCTCTCTCAGATTTCTGTCCCCTCTGCTGCTTCCCACAAGCAAATTGGGCCCCTCTGATGCTGGTTCCCAGGTGTGTGGGCCTGTGTACTCTCCAGGACCCTGTGGGTCTCTCCAACAAACTCTCTGTGAGCCTGGGAGCCTCTCCCGGCCCCTCAACCCCAAAAGTCTGTCCAGTTGGTGCTTTCAGGCTCTAATTCCCATTGCCAGGGCCCTAGCCTGAGCGGTCTGTCTCACTGTTTGCTCCTTTGCTTGGTTTATCTACGCACTAATGTGTGTCTGCAGTCAACCAGCCACCCTATGCCCCTCACTGGGTCCGCCCATCACCACCCCATGCCTGGGATCCACCAACCACCTCTGCTCCCGGGTTGGTTGGGCTGAAATATCTTTCCAGCCGGATCCCACTCTGAAGCTGACTCCGCCCCTCTTACCAGTCTGGCTGAGTGATTCATTGTTGTCGGACTTCCATACAGGTTAATTTTCACTGTTTTGGCTACGTTTTTGTTTCTAAAACTTTGCTGTCTTAAAATTTAGTTGTGGGAGGGGGCACAGTGTTTCCACCTATGCCTCCATCTTGGCCAGAAGTCCCATGATGGCCTTTTTTTTATCACACCTAATGATTTCCAGAAAAGAGCTCCAGTTTTTGGTCAAAGACTCATATTCTAATCTCCACTTTCTAGCTAAGCATAGAGATTGTTCTCTCTCTTTGAAAAGTAATTTGGCAAGAGCAATACAAATTTTAACTCAGCATTTTTCTATAGATAAATACATACAAGTGTGTAAAGGTGCTTGTGTAAAAGTTGGCATTGTAGTATTATTTGTAATAGCAAAGTATAAGAAGAAGTATAAGAAAATAAAGTACAAAGTGTGATAGAGGACACAGATGGTATCTCTATATGATGAAACACTATGCATCCCCTGATGAGAATAATTCAGCTTTATATGTACTTATAGGGAATAATGGGATTATATGTATCTGTGTGTGCCTATATATGTGGATATATATATATATATACTTCTGTTTCTTTTTATATGATATATTAATATACTACATTAATATCTTATAAATATGAGATATGTATGTCTCATATATCTATGTATGAATATATAGAGATATATTTGAATATGTATAGATATCACAATATAATGGTTGCCTATGTGAGAAGAGCTAAGTGGAAATGTTAAATGAGGATAAATAAATGAACAGAGGGTAGTCCATAGGTAGGAGATAGGTAAATAGTTACACATATTAACAGATACATAGATAGACAGGCCTTCCACAGACAAATGATGATCATATATATATGAATCATTCATATTTGTCATTCATGTATAATAAAATTTAATAAAATATATGAATGTATGATGTATGGTATATTATTTCATAAGCATAGACTATTTCTAGAAAAATAGACAAATCATTACCTCTGGGCAAAAAAATGAAAGTTAGGGGACCTTTGTTTTTCTCTTTCTACCTCTCCATACTATTTACAGTTCTATGCATCATCATCTATTACTTTTATAATTTTTAAGAAAAAAATACAATTTTTCCCTTGAGGAACTTATACTCAGGGTCAAGAAGAAGTACAAATGATTATCCTTAAGTTCTTTCTAGATCATATGACTCAGAATTTTAATTGCAATAGAAAGAGAAGGGAAAGGTCACTGAGGAAGGAGAAAGGCCTTGGAGAAATGGTAGTGGTGAGTTTGCGAAGAGGGGAAGGGCCTCCAGGAAAGGTTGTGACTTCCCTAAGCTTCTGTCTTCTTTTAGGAAAGGGGGGTTAGAGCCCTGCCCTTCAGACCCCCAGGGTGCTGTGGGAACTGAGGACAGGCAAAGGGAATGAACTCAGTACTAACAGCAGCTGCACTGCAGCGAGTACCAGCCTTTGCGCTACATGCCACCTTTAAATACAAACCTACAAACAGCTCTTGCTGTTCCCATTCTACAGGCAAAGAAACTGATTTCTGGGGAGCTAAGTGGTTTGTCCCAGGTAGCAAAACCAAAATGAAAGAAAGTTGGAGGTACATCTAACGCTTGTGAATTTTGAAACACCCAACATGATTTTTGAAACCATTTGTTCTAAAAATGTGCTTTGATCAGATCATCACTCCTTATCCATCAAACTCATTCATTCACTCACTCACTCCCCTGCATTTATAGATGCCTTCTTGGGCCAATCCTCCTCTGGGAGACTGCCCCCAGGATGCCACTCACCCATTTTGGCTCCCATGCTTCTTTCTCGGACACACTTTCCCAACGCACTCAAAAAACAAAGCCCTCCAGCCACAAGCACCTCTACCATGGCCATGAGGAGAAGACTGGCACATTTCTACTTACTGTGTCATATTATTTGAAAAAAAAAGGAAATAAAAGGCAAGGCAAGGCAAGAGAACAAAACAGAAGTGGATTAGATGACACCATGTTCAGCTCAAGCTACCACCATGTCACCAGAACCTCAGAGACAACTGTCACAAGAAGTAACAGCAGATTACCGAGTATGCTCATGCTGTGGTTCAGGGCAACAGGACACCTGCATTCTATCTTCCTTCAGACTAGGAAACTCAACAGAGAACTCACTGTTCACCTAGTTAAGCTTTGTTCTTCAGATGTTTGCTCACAATTTTCTCTCTAAAAATAAGGCCTAGAATGCTCCATCACCAGGTCTCTCACCTCTCCTCCCACCTTGCTGCTTCCAGCTAGCAAAACAGTTACTACCCTTTCACTCCTCCTTTAAGACTGAGTGTCCCAATGTCCCTGTCATATTCTGCTGTTCACCCACACTCATCTCTCCTTGCACTGTCTCTCTGGGGATGAGCTTACACTACCCACAGCTTCAGCTACCATAGGCCTGTTGTAAGTACACAGACACTCCCAAATCTCTTTCTTGCTGGTCAACCTGTCTCTTGGGACCATTAGAACAAACCTTCCAATACTGATTATACCACAAATTGCAAATCCAAATTCTACCAGGCCAGGAAGGTAGCATTAAATGCAGGAAGCATGCCAGGTGTAAGAGAAACCACAGCACACATTTGATGATAAATGGCAACTGGTTCTCCATTTTGATGTCCAAGGTACAAAAGCACCAGATTCAGCTGGGACCTGGTGAGAAATACAGATCTCCAGACTCATTAATTCAGAACCACTGCAGTAGGGAGTGTTGGGACAGGGAGTGTTAGGCACTGTGGCAAAATGGGAGTGCACGCCCTGTTTCAAAGAGGCATCCACCACTGAGCTTCATCCACATGGGAATGGATGTTACAGGTTGCTCATGGGTGAATTCCAAATTCCTTAAGGAGACATTCACAGATTGTTTGGAACTCTTTCCAGAACACCTTCCTAGCTACATCTTCCACTTACTATAGTACTTGCTGTCTACCTTATTTTTTTCAGGAACTGGTATTTCTTATCAAAGTCATATTCAATGTCAACAAGGGCTTCTGAATTAATAAGTCTGGAGATCTGTATTTCTCACCAGGTCCCAGCTGAATCTGATGCTGCTGGTCCAGGGTCCACACTTGGAGATCTGCTGCCTGATTGTATCTTGGACATGAAGACAGAATCAGTTGCCATTTATCATCAAGCTTGTACTGTGGCTTCCCTTATACCTGACACTTTTCTTGCATTTAATGCCACTTCCCTAGGCCCGGTAGAACAATATACCACAACTACCCAAAAAATTGCATACACTGCAATCTCAATGCAAACAGTCAAATGGAACCCCAGTGATGAAAAAAGTAGTTCAAATTACCCCAACAAACAACTGAATTTTTAAAATATCTTTATATATTCACCAACAAATTAAAAAGGTTGCCAATAAAAAAATACCACTCCAGAGGTCTGGTATTGATGTTTAAAAAGGCAACAACTTAAGCATTTCTATCAATCTGAACATCAGTCATTGAGCCACTCAGCTTCACCCCATTCATCATCCAGCAGGCTTATTCTCCCACCTCTGGTGACTCAGACTTAACCACAAGGCACCCCTTGGACTTCCCATCCTCCATGTTGATGTCAGCATATAACACATGGCCAGGCTCATTCAGTTTGTCTTTTGGCATCTTCCATGCACAATCAAATGGGAGACTTCTCACAAATACTTGGCAGGCCTTCCTGGCCACCCCAGGATCATGACCTCCAGCTCCATCAAAGGAACCTGTGAAGCTTCCTCCAACGCTTGCTCCACACACACATATAAAACTTTACAGGTATTATCCCATTTAATTCTCACAACAACCCAGAACACAAATGAAGAAACTGAGAGATAGACAAAGAAGGCAAATGACTTTCCCACAATCACACCACTAGTAAGCGATGCTGTCTGGCTCCAGAGTTTGTTCTCCAAACAAAACCACACAGAAATTGCTGTGCAGAGTGGTGTCAGGATAGGGGCTAGGATAGAGTGTTGTGGAAGAACCAAGAGGGGCCACACACAGAGGATATTTCTGTCTCATTTCTCCCCCCACCCCACCTTCAACTCCTCCAGCTGTGAGGTCCACAAGAGCTGAACCTTGCTTATTCACATCTTGAACTAAAATGAAATAGTCAAAATCTTAGATTATCTGTCTCAAAATTCTATATTCTTGGGGTCTTGGAGAAGTGAGGCTATGGACCACCAAGAATTAGGAGAAAGAATAAGAATAGAGTTAGGAATCCTTAATTTGGGCTCCTCAGAGTCAAAGGCTATTCATACTTAGTAAAGTGATTGGTTTGTTGACCATCCATCTCCACAGCTTAATCCTACTGGCCACTAACGTAAGTTCAGGAGCCCTTGTGGGTGGGTTCAGACTTACTAGTGAGAAGCCCCCATGCCCATACTCACTTTCAAGATGTGAGCACAGGGTTGTAGCCTGCCTCCCGAGCAGCTCTAAATCCCTCACGTTGACACTCAGAGTCCACTCTCTAAAACTGATGGTGGCAGCCCCACTCCCAGTTATACAGGATTCTGAATTCATGGACCTAGTTCATGAAGTTTTACTAACACCCAAATTCTCATTCTTGTCTTCCACTGAAATCCCTACAGTCCAATTCTCAGTTGTCCTAAGGCTCTGACATCAAAGGGTGAGCAAAACCGTGGAGATTGAGGATTAGGATGATGACAGCAGTCGCCATTTATTACCTATCTATGTGCCAGCCTTTCAGAGTGCTGCTTCTAGCCATCCTACAGCCTTGTATGTGGCTGTCATTTGTCCCAACAGAAAAATGTAAAAACTGAAGTTCAAAAAGCTAAAGGACTTCCCCCAAATCACTCAGCGACTAAGTAATAAAGCCAACCTTCAAGTCAAGTTCTGTTTGACTCTGGTGCTTTTGGAGTATGCCAAACTACCTCCCGATGATGGTGGTGATGATACGTAAATTATTTCTCATTATGGAAATTACAGTACCTGAGGCTTCTTCACCAGACTGCAGGGACTGAAAGTTTACAGCGAATCCCAATACGGTAAGTGCTGGAGACCTTCGATTCTCCCTGGATCTCCACAGACTCAACTTCACAGCTGAGTCCAGAAGACAAAGTGAAATGAGAATGTTTCTGGTTACCTGGAAACCACATTCCCTGTGGGGGAGGGGATGGAACACTTAGTTTCTCCACAGGAAATGAGCAGGGGACTGCTTCTCCCACATCTGGGAAGAGGAGCACAGGCAGAAATGACTGTCATTAAAAAATCTGAAGCTTTGTCAACCATCTCTTGATACGTTGATGGGTCTCAAGAAACATCCTAATCCCAGACCAATGCCAGGAATTAGTGGGACCCAAAAGAATGGTATTTATGCTAGCATTTCAAAACTCACTGCCTTGTTCAAGAGATCGTTTCTACCTGGGGCAATTCACAGCCGAGGAAGGGAGCCCTTGCTTCACACATTCCCAGTGAGGGAGGTTCACCACCGCACAAGGCAGAAATCCCTCTGGGAAACAATTCCTGGGAGACTTTGCAGTTCTTTAAAACCTGTCCACCAACTTCTATAAAACTCATGAAACAGTGGATTTTTCAATTAAATTCTGGCTGATTCTTAAAGATCAATCTGTAGCCCTCAGGGGCTTCTGGAGCTGCTAATGTTTAGCCTCCAGCCACTGGCGGCAGAGATTACTGGAACTGCACAGATGCTCCCCATCTGTACCCAGGGCCTAATTCCTGGCAGCTTTCTTAAATTGCCTGGCTCACCTGTTTCAGGAACCAAGAGAGTGGGCAGAGTTCCCCATCTACTGGCTCCCCAGCTCAGCCTGACCCTGCCTGCCTCCCGGCTCACTCAGCTGTGCTCAATAGCTCAATGGCACCCAATAGCTTCTGACTGCCCCAGGCCGTTGCCAGAATCCACTTGGCTCTACCTGGCTGCTCCAGGTGGGGATGCTTCCTCACCCTCAGAAACCACCTAGTGTTGAGGGTGGAAACAGAGCTGTGGGCCACCTCACTGCTGCCAACGGAACAGGGACAAGAGAACTTCTCAGCATCAGTAGCTTCATGCCTGAGCTGTCCATGGAATCACTCTCCCCAGGCAGGCATCCCACCCCACTATGAGAAGTGGAGCCTCTCCCCTTGTTGCTCTGGGATGAGCTATTTTTAGATTTGATAGGCGGTGAAAGGAGGGAAGTCATGTTTAATCCCTTAGGAAAATCCAGGATCCATGTGAATGGCACAAAAGCAGGGGTACAAAAACCTACGGAATCTTGAGCAGACGTCCCAGGCCACCAGTCCTAAACTAAAGGCACCTTCCTGGTCTGGCCCTACTCTAGTCTTTGGGGTGAGCCGCAGGCTTGGTCTCATGTCCATTATACCCCTTCCCTAACATGCTGGCTTGTCCTATGCATCTAGCTGTGAAACCCAGGACCAAAGAGCTCTGTCTCTCTAGTACCAGTCCTTCATCCCATCTCATAGCCAGCCTTGGTTTTACTGAGACTCGCATTTCTGGGAATTTTTTAAGGCCTTTCTCCCACTGAAGCCTCAATCTGCCAAACTCTGTATCTTGGGGGCAGTCAAAGCAAAATCCCGTGGGAACACATGTTGCAAGGGTGCAGAGACATCGGAAGCCCATGCATTGCTGATGGGAGTAAAAGCTGGTACAGCTGCTGTGGAAAATAGAACGGCGATTCCCGAAAAATTGAACACAGCATTGCCATAGGGTCCAGCAGGTCCCTTTCTGGCTGTGTATTCAAAAGCATTGAAAGCAGAAACTCTGGTGTTTGCACATACAAGTTTATAACAGCATTATTCACAACAGCCAAAAGATGAAAGCAACCCAAGTGTCCATGGACATACAAGTGGATTAAAAACTGTGGTACATACATACAAAAGAATATTATTCAATTAAAAAGGAATGGAATTCTGATACATGTTAGAGAATCTTCCTTACACATCATATTAAAATAGTGAAATCCATAGAGGTATTCGGGAAACTACAAGAGTGGTTACCAGGGCTGAGAGGGGGTGGGCAGGGAGTGGGGAGTTAGTGTTCAATGGCACAGAACTTCACTTTGGGATCATGGAAGAATTCTAGAGGCAGATAGTGCTGTCGTTTGCACAACAATGTGAACATGCTTAATGTTGCTGAATTACACACTTTAAAATGGTCAAAATGGCAAGCATTATGGTGTGTACATTTTATCACAATTTTTAAAACATTTTTTAAACAAGTGGTGGTACAAGGATGAGGACCAAGTGGGAAGGCCTGTGGACATCTGCTCTGATGGGGCATCTTGTTTCTCCTCCTCTCAGGGTTAGGGCATGTTTTTTCTCTCCAGGGACTCCTCCTGCTCACTGCAGGGGAGGAGAGAGCATGGACTCTGGAGTCAAAGATTCATTTACATTCCACATTCCCAAGCAGTGCAACCCTGGGAAAGTCACTTAACCTCTCTGTAAAGTGGGAAAAAATGAACTCTACTGAGTAGCTGGTACTCATTCTGAGTACCAACTTAAAGCATCTCTAGGATCAGCCCAGGCTCTGAAAGTCAGGGAGTGTTCTCCAAGTTCATACAGCGGGAAATCTGTGGGGAGCCTTTGCTTGCCAGCTCTCTTCCCAGTTAAGTGTGCAGAAAGTAGTTGTGAGGGTGCCTGTTTGTGTTTGCAATATCCACCAGCCTCTATCTCCCCGTGCATGAGTGCAGTGCCCTCTTTTGCAGGGCCATTGTGCGAAAGTGAACTTGACATGTACCCCAGTCTTTCCTGTTGGTGAGGCCAAAGAGAAAGACTCCAGTCTCAGCTGATGCCAACCTGCCACGCACTACGCTTGAGAGTTCTGGAGCACTGCCGTGTGTCAGGCTCTGTTCCATGTTCGAAGGAACCCAAAAGTTGATAGAGGACTAGATCACATTGCCCTGGGAAGCTGCCACCCTCTGAGGTGCCACCTCTGCCATAGCACATACACATGATTTGGTGGCACCAGGGTCAGTGCCTGACAAACAATCAGGCCAAAGGTCTCTGGGACTTGTCTATTTCAGACAGGGGAAGCTAATCATAACTGACCTGTGGGTAAGGCCCCACACCCCAGGGGAAAGTGGCAGTCAAGGAAAACGTGGCTTAGTTTCCTGACGTAGCAGCAAGGAACCAGTGTTGGCTCTATTTGTTCCCTGGGCCCAACTTCCCAGACACCAAGCCTGTTGGGCCTTGAACCAGGTCCTGGTAGGTCCTGGGACAGTGCTTTTGGTAGAGATTCTCTGCCAGTGTGTTGCTGCCTCTAACCACGCCCCTCCCTTCCTGGTTCATGTGGTTCCACAGATGCAGGGCATAGGAGGCATTGAAGATGGGGTCTGTGTCCCAGACTTCATAGTAGCGCCTCCACTCTCGGAAGGAGATGGGATAAAATCTTTGGGGATGTAGAAAGGTCAAGTTTGAACACCTGAGGTCGCTCACCCCCTGGAAGTCTTCAAGTCTGCACCACAGTCTCAACATCCTTGTCATCAAATCCGGTCCCTGGTTGCCCCAAATGTGAGAGTTGTAGTGTTCAACAAAGTTCTCCATGCAGCCCCACAGGAAGGAGTGGTGGGGGAGGAATCCAAACACGCCATTACTAGCGTACCGAGAAGCCTGTGCAGCCAAAAAGTTCTCTTCGGGGATGGGCCTGACCGAGATGACATCAGTGTCCATGTAGATGCCCCCGTACTTCCAGATGATGGCCAGGCGGGACGCATCTGAGCTGACTTGCAGCCAGTTTCTCTGTGCACTGACGTTGATCTGCAGGAGCAGGTGTGAATCAGCCCCCAGCAGCAGGGAAGGGCCCTCCCACCCCCCAGGAGTCACAGCAGGAGGCCAGGGTCTAGGGCCTTGGGAGGGCCCAGCAAGCCAGCTTCCAAAATCTCTATTGGTCAAAAGCCCAATTTTGAGAATTTACCAAACTTACCTCTTCCACCCCAAAAAGTTGACCTTAAGTAAACAGTTGACAGCAATCAGTATCCATAGGAAGACTTTAGTGGCTTTTAAAGATTTCATGAAATTATTTTTTTTAATGAAAGCAGTGGAAAGGTAAAGTAGAAACCCAGGAGGGATGTCACAATGAACTCTATGAGTCAGTTTCAATGGGTTGTAACGTGTGTTCGTAAGGACTGTGAAGGAAAAAAGCTGAGTGAGAGGGCTATGAAGGAGGGCAGGGTGGAGCAAAATCGTACCCGGTTTCCAGCAGAAACTGGAAGGAAGTAGGTAGGTAAACTGTGCTGACACCTGCGAGCAGGTTCTAAGTAGAGAGAACAGCTAGTGCGAGGGCCCTGAGGCAGGAGTGGGAAGAAGACACTGTGGCCAAAGCAGACTAGTGAGGGAAGAGGGGTAGGAGATGAGATCAGAGAGGTGTCAGGTAGAGAAGGAGGGTGGACTCTGTGGGCTGGGTAAAGACTAAACTTATGGACTTTAGGTCAAGATGGAGGCGTAGGTAGACACACTGTGCCTCTTTGCGCAACCAAAAGAAGGGCAACAAGAATTTAAAAACAAAAAACAACCAGAACTGACAGAAAATCAAACTGTATGGAAGTCTGACAACCAAGGAGTTAAAGAAGACACGTTCATCCAGACTGGTAGGAGGGGCGGAGTCAGGCAACCAGGTCAGAGAGGACTCGAGACAAAGTGGCAGCTAGTGAACCCAGCAAGGTGGCAAATTGTGGAATGGGGTGCACAAGGCTATAGCTGGCTAGCAAGGCAGTGGCTGGCAGACTGGGTAGTCCCACATTCCCATGCAAATAAACCAGGCAAAACAAAGGAGGAGCAGAACAGACCACACAACCCAAGATCCCAGGGCTGGAAAATAAAGCTTCAAACCACTGATTGAAAACACCTGTGGGGGTTGAGACAGCAGCAGGAGAAACTCCCAGCCTCACAGGATAGTTCGCTTCAGAGACCCACAGGGTCCTAGAATGTACACAAGCCCACCCACATAGGAATCAGTACCAGAAGGGCCCACTTTGCTTGTGGGAAATGGGGGAAGTGACTGAAATTCAGCAGAGAGCAGAGCAAGTGCCATTGTTCCCTGTCAGACCCCTCCCCCACATACAGTCACAACCCAGCATTGTGGGTTACCCCACCCTGGTGAACACCTAAGGCTCCACCCCTCACTATGTAACAGGTGTATCAAGACAAAAAAATGGCACAAACAACAGATCAAAGCTTCAGAAAAAACACAATTAAGTGATGAAGAGATAGATAGCCAACCTATTAGATGCAGAGTTCAAAACACAGGTAATCAGGATGCTCACAGAATTGGTTGATTTTAATCACAAATTCGATGAAAAATGAAGGCTATGCTAAGTGAAATAAAGGAAAATGTACAGGGAATCAATAGTGATTGGAAGGAAACTGGGACTCAAATCAAGGGAGTGGACCAGACAGAAGAAAGAAACACCCAATCAGAAAATAATGAAGAAACAAGAATTCAAAAAAATGAGGAGAGGCTTAGGAACCTCCAGGACATCTTTAAATGTTCCAACATCCTAATTATAGGGGTACCAGAAGGTGAAGAGAAAGAGCAACAAGTAGAAAACTTATTTGAACAAATAATGAAGGAGAACTTCCCCAGTCTGGCAAAGAAAATAGACTTCCAGGAAGTCCAGGAAGCTCAGAGAGTTCCAAAGAAGGTGAACCCAAGGAGGAACACACCAAGGCATATCATAACTACATTACCCAAAATTAAAATGAAGGAGGGACTTCTAGAAGCAGCAAGAGATAAGGAGGCAGTTACCTACAAAGGAGTTCTCATAAGACTGTCAGCTGATTTCTCAAAAGAGACCTTACAGGCAAGAAGGGGCTGGAAAAAAGTATTCCAAGTCATGAAATCCAAAGACCTACATCCAAGATTACTCTATCCAGCAAAGCTTTCATTTAGAATGGAAAGGTAGATAAAGCACTTCTCAGATAAGGTCAAGTTAAAGGAGTTCATCATCACCAAGCCCTTATTGTATGAAATGTTAAAGGAATTTATCTAAGAAAAAGAAGATAAAAAATATGTACAGTAAAATGACAGCAAACTCACAATCATTAACAACCACACCTAAAACAAAAACAAACTAAGCAAACAACTAGAACAGGAACAGAATCACAGAAATGAAGATAACATGGAGGGTTAGCAACAGGGGAGTAGGAGGGAGAGAGAGGGGGAAAAGGAACAGAGAAGAAGTAGCATAGATGGTAGGTAGAAAATAGACAGGGGGAGGGTAAGAATAGTGTAGGAAATGTAGAAGCCAAACAACTTAAATGTATGACAGATGGACATGAACTAAAGGGAGGAAATGTGGGCAGGAGGGGGTATGCAGGGTGAAGGGGATTGAAGGGGGGGAAATGTGACAACTGTAATAGCATAATCAATAAAATATATAAAAAATAAAAATAAAAGTAAAACATTAAAAAAGACTAAACTTATTTGGGAGATTTGGAGGAAAGGGAGGCTATGATCTGAATTAGTCTTCAAAAGGCCCCACTGACTGCTCTGTGGAAAACAGACAGGGATGGGGGTTGAGAGGGGGCAAAGGCAAAAGCAAAGAGGCAGGTTAAGAGACTATTGAAATTATCCAGCCAAGAGGTGGTGCTGAAGGAGGACAATAGTGGAGGAGGTGAGAGACATGGCAAAGAGCAAGCCATCTGATTTTGATGGATTGGATGTGGGGTGGGAGAAGCTGCATGACTGCAAGTGCTCCAAGATGAGCAACATGGAAAATACTTTATAAAAGAATACAAATAACTCATAATAATTGGCAGTGCTCCCAAACAAATGCTAAACTCTGAATGCAGGAAAACAAAATAGAATTTTCTACATTGAAATATGTTGATTAAAAGATTAAACAGCAACCCTTGGCTTTGACAAGAACGTGGTGGTTGCCAGAGTGAATGAAAGGGGTGAGGGGTGGAAGGGGCCTGATATATGGTGATGGAAGATGGTTTGACTGTAGGTGGGTGGCACACTATGCAATATACAGACCTAGTGTCATAGAAATGTACACTGGAAACCCCTTTAACAATGCCACCGCAATACATTTAAATTTTTTAAAGCCAAATGAGCTTTAAGGGGGGAGGTGGCAGAGGAGTTGAATGGAAGCCACACTAACCTCCTCTCAGGACCAATTCAGAAGTCAAAGGCATTTTTGTACACCTACAATGAAATACCAGAAACAGAAACCAGGAAAAAGATCCCATTTGATACAGCAACAAGAAAAATAAAGAGCCTAGGAATAACCTAACCAAGGAGATAAGAGACCTGTACTCAGAAAACTACACAACACTGAAAAAAGAAATGGAAGACACAAATGGAAGCACGTACTGTGTTTATGGATTGGAAGAAGTAACATCATCAAAATGTCCATGCTACCCAAAGCAATCTATAGACTCAATGCAATTCCTATTAAAATACCAATGACATATTCTCAGATATAGAACAAACTTTTCAAAAATTTATATTGAACCGTAAATGACCCCAAACAGCCACAGCAATGTAGGAGGGATCCCAATACCTGATATCAAACTATATCACAAGTCCACAGTAATCAAAGTAGTCTTGCACTGGCATAAGAACAGACGTATAGATCAATGGAACAGAATAGAGAGTGCAGAAATAACCCCACATTTCTATGGTCAATTAATATTTGACAAAGGGGGCAGAAGCATAAAATGGAGTAAAAATTGTCTGTTCAACAAATGGTGTTGGGAGATCTGAACAGCTACATGCAAAAAAATGAAACTCAACAACCAACCCACGCCATACACAAAAATTAACTCCAGATGGATAAAAGACTTAAATATAAATCACAACACCATAAAAGTCCTAAACTTGTGGAGGACAACATAGGCAGAAAAATCTCAAATATTCCACACAGCAATATTTTCACTGATATGCCCCTAAGGGCAAAGGACATAAAGGAAAGAGTAAGCAAATGGGACTTCATCAAAATAAAAGCTTCAGCATGGCTAACAAAAACATCAGCAAAATGAAAAGGGATCCACCTGTTTGGGAAAATATATTTGCAAATGATATCTCGGACATGGGTATGATCTCCAAAATATACAAAGAACTCACATGACTCCACTCCAGGAGACAAACAATCCAATTAAAAAATGGGCAAAGGACCTGAACAGATACTTCTCCAAGGAAGACCTAGAGAGGGACCAGAGACATATGAAAGGATGCTCAGCATCATTTGCCATCAAAGAGATGCAAATTAAAACCACAATGAACCTTGGCTGGTGTAGCTCAGTGGATTGAGTGGATTGGCCTACCAATCAAAGGATCATGGTTCGATTCCCAGTCAGGGCACATGCCTGGGTTGCAGGCCAGTTCCCAGCAAGGAACACACAAGAGGCAGCCATATATTGATATTTCTCTCCCTCCCTCCTTCCCGTCCCCTCTAAAGATAAATAAATAAAATATTTTTAAAAAACCACAATGAGATACCACTTCACACTGTTCAAACAATAAGTGCTGGCAAGTTTGTGGAGAAAAGGGAACCCTAGTACATTGATGGTGTGAATGCAGACGACTGCAGCCACTGTGGAAAACAGTATGGAATTTCCTCAGAAAACTAAAAATGGAACTCCTTTATGACCCAGCAATTCCTTTGCTGGGACTATACCATAAGAATCCTGAAACACCAATTCAAAGGAACCTATGCAGCCCAATGTTCATAGCAGCACAATTTGCAATAGCCAAGTACAAGGAAACAGCCTAAGAGCCCATCAGTAAAGGAGTGGACCAAAAAACAGTCGTACATTTATAGGATGGAATACTATGCTGCAGAAAGAAATGAGTTTCTACCTTTTGTTTGGATGGCTCTGGAGAGCATTATGCCAGGCAGTGAAAGACAAATACCGTATGATCTCACCTGTATGTGGAACCTAATCAACAAAACAAACAAGCAAGCGAAATATAACCAGAGACATTGAAATCAAGAACAAACTGACAGTCACCAGAGGGGAGATGGGAGGGCATCATGGGGGGAAAATGGGGAAGGCTTGTCGAGGAACATGCGTAGAGGACACACAGCCAAAGCAAAAGGAGGGTAGGATCTAGGGTGGAAGGTGCGGATGGCTCATGTCGACAGCCGTTGTGGGGGAGAAACGGAGACAACTGTGCTTGAACAACAATTTAAAAACAGAAAAAAAAAAGATTTTAAAAATAATTAAAGAAAAATAAAAAGCCAAATGAAACAGGTTATCTAAGACTTTGCAGAAATCTTCACAAGAGTTTTTCACATCATCATATTACATACAATTGCTGAAGACTTCGTAAATAATAATAGCTGAAATTTATCAAAAACTGTCTTAATCCGCCAAGATGGAGGCATAGGTGGAAACACTGTGCCTTCTCCCACAACCAAGTTTGAATACAACAAAGGTTTGGAGAAACAAAGACACAACCAAAGGACAGAAAATTGAATTATACAGAAGTCCGATTACATCTAACCGTTCAACGGGATGGTAAGAGGGGCGGAGCCAGCAGCGAGCAGGGTCGGGCAACACAGGGCCCCCGACCCAGGCGCGCAGGCAGACGGGAACCAGTTGGGGTGCGGGGCAGACCACGGGCGCATATTCACGCACAGAGAGACAGACCACGCAGGCCCCAGGGGGCGAGGGCTGACGGCGGTGGCACACTCACGTGCAGTGGGACGAAACGCGTGGGCCCAGTGACGGCAGCAACTGCGGCACCGGTGAGGGCCGTGGCGGCAGGCGGTGGACAGGACGCCATAGTCCCTCTTTGACCCCGCCCCCACATACAGTGTCACAACCCAGCGACTGAGTTGCCCTGCAAGACCAGTGAGAGCCATTGTCCCTCTTTGACCCCGCCCCCACCTACAACGTCACAACCCAGCGACTGAGTTGCCCTGTTCTAGTGAACACTTTAGGGCTCTGATCCTGCTATGGAACAGGCACGAACAACTCGAAAGATGGCACAAGAAGAACTCAAAGTCCCAGAGCCAATAAATCTAAGCGACCGAGAAATTGCCAGCCTCTCAGAAGCACAATTCAGGACACTATTTATCAGGATGCTCACAGAACTGGTTGATTATAGTCACAAATTAGAGGAACAAAGTTACAAATTAGAGGAACGTGTGAGGGCTGGACTGATTGAAATGAAGGGAGATGCACAGGAAACCAATAGTGATGGAAAGGAAACGGGGACACAAATCAATGGAATGGACCAGAAGGAAGAACAAAACATCCCACCAGAAAGGAATGAAGAAATGAGAATTCAACAAAATGAGGAGAGGCTTAGGAACCTCCAGGACATCTTTAAACGTTCCAGCATCCGGATTATAGGGGTACCAGAAGGGGGAAAGAAACAGCCACGAGTGGAAAACGTATTTGAACAAATAATAAAGGAGAACTTCCCCAGTCTGGCAAAGGAAATAGACTTCCAGGAAATCCAGGAAGCTCAGAGAGTCCCAAAGAAGTTGGACCCAAGGAGGAACACACCAAGGCACATCATAATTACATTAGCCAAGACTAAAATGAAGGAGAGAATCCTAGAAGCAGCAAGGGATAAGGGGACAGTCACCTACAAAGGAGTACCCAACAGACTGTCAGCGGATTTCTCAAAAGAGACCTTACAGGCAAGAAGGGGCTGGAAAGAAGTATACCAAGTCATGAAATCCAAAGACCTACAGCCAAGATTGCTTTATCCAGCAAAACTTTCATTTAGAGTGGAAGGGCAGATAAAGTGCTTCTCAGATAAGGTCAAGTTCAAGGAGTTCATCTTCACCAAGCCCTTATTATATGAAATGCTAAAGGGACTTATATAAGAAAAAGAAGATGAAAAAGATGAACAGTGAAAGGACAGCAAACACACAGTTATTAACAACCACACCTAAAACAAAAGCAAACCAAGAAGACAGCTAGATCAGGAGTGGAACCATAGAAATGAAGAACACATGGAGGGTTAGAAACAGGGGGGTGGGAGGGGGAGAAGAGGGGAGAAGGCACAGAAAATAGCATAGATGGTAGGCAGAAAATAGATAGGGGGGAGGGCGAGAATAGTGGGGGAAATAGAGAATCCAAAGAACTTGAGACACGTGGTTATAAACTAAGGGGGGGGAGAATGGTGGGGGAGGGAGGGTGTGGGTGGAGGGGATTGAAGGGGGGGAATAGAACAACTGTAATGGTATAATCAATAAAATATATTTAAAAAAAAGAATTACAAAAAAATAAAAATAAAAGGAGCACAGAGAAAAAAAACTGTCTTAAGTTTTTTATAATTTGCACAATTATCAAAGATTGGTGTTATGATTATTCCCATTTTTCAAGTGAAAAACTAAAAGGATCAAGAAATTTAGTTATTTGTCCAAAGTCAGGCAGAAGTTGACTTTGAACCCAGGCAATCTGGCTCCAGATATCTACTTATTTAAACAAAATGGTTTTAGCAGAAACTGTGTTGATTAGTTAGTGAAGTGGTGATGGGTAGGGAACTGACCCAGAGACACAGGAGCCAGCCTGAATGTGGGCATTGGACTGATATCAGCCTAAAACCTAAGAGCTGCCCCCAGGGTGAGCACCGGACAGGGCATTGGGGTTCTGGCTTCTCACCCTCTCCCTCCCCCACAGGATTCAACCCTAGGCATCTTCAAAGGCTACAGATGCCAAATCAATGCACTACACCTGGCGGTCACCAGCAGCTGATGACACATTGGGCCACCCCTAACAGCTAGCCCCCATTGATCCTGAGGTGGCCTCACTGGATCAGAACATGCCACACCCACCTGCCTCAAGGGTAGTGAGCTCAGCCTGGTGTAGTGCCCAGCAGGTTTAAATGGGGCAGACACACCTAAGAGCTGTGTCCCAAGGCCCATCTTTTCTCTAATGCCCAACATAGCAAAGCTGAGCTTAGAGAAACCCAAATTGTGTTGCATAAAATGTTTTCCAAAAAAAAAACATTTTCATCATCCTGAAAGTGGGTCCATGCTCAGATAAGTTTGTAAAATGCTGGTATGAATCAAAGTCTCTTTGGTTCAGAACTACAGAGAGCCTTTAATCTCCTTAAGAACACGATTAGTTTGTGAGAAATGAATACTGTGTAGCATCTCCCAAAACAATTTGAGTAGAGGTTTCTTTTCCGAAGGAGCACAGTTTAACATGGAAAATTTTCCCTGAGCCCAGGAGTGGGGCAGCACAGCTCTGACCCAGCAGACAGCCTGGTCTTGAACAGTCCTGGAACGCCCTCTCGCAGGAGAGCACTGAGACCGCAGAGACCCAACAGGCCTGTGCCCTGTACTGGGTCCTGCCCCCTACCAGCATCTGACTGCAGCCTGTCCTGTCCTGCCACTGCCCAGGGCCACAGCAGTCACCACCTGTTTGTTAGGATCGGGTGCTGGCAACTGCAGCGAAGTCTCAGGTGAGCACCTCCTCCTCATGGGTCCCTCTTTGAAACTTCCACACGCTTCAGAAGAAAAGGTGGGAAGACTGGGATCTAAAGTCACAGGGTCAAGAGTGAAACTGATTAATTCCCTGCCTGCCCCCCTACCCCCCACACACAGTTGTAAACTCAGTCCTGCTCCTTAGTCTAGAAAATGTCTCCATATGGCAGTGCCTAGGGACAAGGGTGCCCTCCACCCAGGAAAGCCCCAGGGGAATGAGGTGGGGTGGGCAGGAGTCTCCCTGTTTTAGGCATGAATTCTGCAATAGGCTGAATAACAGCCATGCAAAGGTATCAGGTCCTGAGTCCTGGAACCTACAACTGTTACCTCATGGAAAAAAGGTCTTTGCAGATGTGGTAAACTGAGGGTGGAGGGATGGGGAGATTATCCTGATGGGTCCTGAATTCGATTACATGTGTCTTTACATAGTGGTGGTGGGGGCAGTTCACACACACAGGACAAGGGGTATAGAGAGGGAGGCAGAGACAGCAGTGACACCCCCCGCCCTCCACCCACTGGAAGGAAGCTCTCCTAGACACCCCACCAACAAACAGCTCGGGGAATGGGCCCCGCTGGCTCCTTGCTATGCACCCTGTGAAACTCATTTGGGACTTCAGGTCTCCATGACTGTGAGGGAACACTTGTTTGTGCTCCTGTCACCAAGGTTGTGACATTTTGTTACGCACCCAGAAGAAATTAATACAAGTGCCTTCATAAACGGCCTCAAGTTCTTGGCCTGAAAAACCTGGAGTCCTGACTTTTTGGATCTTTGCAGAGAAAAGACTTTCTGACGTTGGATCTTGCCTAGGATTGGAATTTAGGGCTTTACGTGGCAAGCAAGTGTTACCATGCATGTGGATGTCAATTTTTAATTACTTTAAAAAACAATTTTATTTATAAAACTGACATATCCTCATCAAATAGATTGGGGGAGGGGCATTGCATAGGTAAAATCATCGTGATCACTTCACAACGTTGGAGTATTTGATCCCACTTTCCAGTCTTCACAAGATGACACAGCGGAGGCTGCACAGTGGAGTCGAGTGGTTATCCTGCAATTTCCCTAAATGCTACCGGACTGTGGGTCCTCATGAGAGAAATGTTTAATTGAGATACTATTTTCCTATTATGCTGTGTTACTAAGTTGAAGATTACAAAATTCCTGAGAGTTCCAGCAGTTTCTTGATCGTCTTACCATAACCCAGTCTCATATAGCTGCACTCCACCTGATCCTTTGTGGGTTTTCTATTTACATAATTTTCAAGAGAAATATTGCTTGGTTTCCCCTTCAGATGCAAAGAAGTTTGACATGGATGAGTTTAAAACTGACAGTGGAAAAGGTACAGAAACTCATCCAGTTAAGAATAGTCTCAAATGTAACCCAGATACTAAGGTAGAAAGCTGGATGCAAAAAACAGCAGGCTAAAGGGGAGTCTAACTTAAGTCTCTCTTGCCCTGGCTGGTGTAGCTCAGTGGATTGAGCGCGGCCCTGAGAACTAAGGGATTGTGGTTCGATTTCCAGTCAGGGCACATGCCTTGGTTGCAGGCCAGTTCCCAGTGGGGGACACATGAGAGGCAACCATACATTGATATTTTTCTCCCTCTCTCCTTCTCCTCCCCGCTAAAGATAAGTGAGTTTAAAAATAAAGATAAGTGAGTTTTAAAAAAATTACTTGAATCAGGGCTAAAGGATCTGGGCTCTAGTCCCACCTCTGACACTGAGTCCTTACCCTCAGTTTACCCATCTATCAAAGGAGTAGGTTGGACTCATTTTCTGCAGTTCCTCCCAACACGGGCACTCCAAGATTCTGTGAACACTTACTTGACTGTACCATGAAAACAATGGTGTGTCTTCAAGCAGCCTTTTCATATCCAAAGGGAAGAGGAAAACATTGTCTATTCCTGAGAGGAGGGAAAAGGCTGGGGAGGTGGAGTTTGGAGGCATCTTCATGGAATGACTGAGACCCTTCACGAGGAACGCCACTGGACGCTCAGGATAAACCTTGGCAGCCGACTCCACAGCACAGGAGACCAGCGGGGGAGGCTCTGTTCTCTCAGAGGTCTCTAGGAACACAATGCTGCGCCCCTTGCCCAGGAGGGCTCCCAGCCCCTGCTGGGACTTGTTGGGGGCCAGGCAGGAGAAGAGGCAGCTGGACTTCAGGGTGAGCTGATAGAGGAAGCCGCAGGAGAGCAGCAGGATGGTCGACAGGAAGAGCTGGCGCTCCTTCAGCATGTCCACCTCTCTCTCCTGGCCGCTCCTTTAAGCCAACACGATTAATTAGAGATTGCACTCATGAAACCAGACAAAGAGAGCACACAGAAAACAATACAAGAATGTGACTTTGAAGCCTACATTTTTTAAATCCCAAATAAAATATAACCCAATCAAGTCCCACAATATTAAAAAGAAAAATGCATTAACTAGAGATTAACTGGAGAACTTAAAGGTGATTCGAAACAGGAAAATAATTAGCTCATTAATAGGAAAACTGTTGATCACATGCATTATCTTATAGCTTAAAGAAGAAATGCTATATGATCATTTGGAGGAATAGATGCCAAGAACAGGATAAGTTGACATCCACACCTAACTTTTAAAAAAGCACAAGGAAACTTGCTTAATCCGACCATGTCCACTAGAACATACAGCAATCATCATACTTAATATGAAGCATTTAAAACGTCCCCATTAAGACCAGGAATGTGACACAGGTCTGTCTGTTACCGCTGTTTCCACTCAGGACACTGCTGCTATGTCTAACCAAACCAAGGAAATCAGAGAAATGAATGTCTACTATGAATACTAGAAAAGAAGAGGTAAAAGCATCAGTAGTTGTAGAAAATATGATTACCCACCTAAAAAATTCAGGATAATTTACTGAGAAACTGATAGAACTAAGGAGAAAATTAACCGAGGAAACAAACTGAAGGCTAGAGTTAAATAATGTGCCAAGACCACACAGTGAGCAGACCCCTGCCTCCAATTTGGGTCTCTCTGTCCCCTGTGTCCCCTCCCTCCTCTGGAAGTGTTAGCTCTCACTCTGACCGACTTCAGAACAGAGGTCTCACTTTTTCAGTGGTCTGTTTTCAAATTCCATATGACTCTTTTAGAAAATACAAAACCAGTGAATCAGAGCTTACCTCTTACCTGAAAATTGCAGCTGCCAATATCTGAGGTCTCAGCAATGATGACAAGTTTTTTCTGCTGTGCTTCTTGATAAATCACCACCTAACCTTCCAATTCAACAACTGGTGGAAGTAAATCATTGGCAGAAGATTAACGATACATATAAGAAGCTCCTCCCCCCAAACACAGAGACTTAAAAACAATAAGGGCTTCACACAACCTTTCAGGTGACCCACATGCTACATTCTGCCTATCTGTGCATCTCTCAGGAGGGTTACAGGGTGATGATTTCACCTGGAGAAGACTGACTGTATATAACCCTGGAACCAAAAGACACTGCACCTGTGCAATTCTGTTGCGGTCAGAATCATGGGCAGAGACTGGGAAAGTTTCATCACCAGACAACCCTGTAACTTGGTCCAAACTGTGCAAGCGCAAGGTCTGAGGTTTTTTTTAAAAGGCAGGAAATCCATCCCCACAAATAAACAAAGAACAATCCCATAGTCCAATGTCCTGATGACTTGGAACAAGAATTCACTCTCCAATTTCAGCTGCAGTGGCTTCAACAAGGGTCCTTTTGCCCTGAGGTCCCCTTGTGAGGTCTCACAGGTCAGTGAGGTTCATCACCCTCCACAATGTGGCAATGCCCACATGTCCACAGCTGGTGTCAGCCTCCTGTGTTCTGCTCCTCAGTACCCCTGACATGAGCGTGTGGTGATCCTCTTTGAAGCCGCCCTCCATCCGGGAGTTGCCTACCTGCAGTTCAGAGCCTCCCTCAGCCGTGAACAGGTGTGCACAGCTCCCCTCGGATGCTCCGGTGTGACCAGGGAAGTCC
Source organism: Sturnira hondurensis (assembly GCF_014824575.4). Taxonomy (NCBI): domain Eukaryota; kingdom Metazoa; phylum Chordata; class Mammalia; order Chiroptera; family Phyllostomidae; genus Sturnira; species Sturnira hondurensis. The sequence continues at coordinate 2,335,718 of NW_028085930.1, read as the reverse complement.
TGTCCTGAGCAGACTTTGGATTCTGACACAGTAGGTCCTACATCAAAGGAGGTAAAGCTGCCCACTCACTGATGGCTTCCTGTTTTCTATGTGCCTGAGGCTTTCCAGCAATAGCTCTTTAGGTCTGCACACACTCCTTTTCCATTTGGGGCTGAATTTCTTCTCTGGATCTCATCACTTCTAGGCTCAGGGTACCTTGGCATCTTTACAAAGTTCCCTGGCATTGGATGGATGGGTTGTTTTTACTTCCGGGTTGGGGGTGGCGGGGTGTGGATGGGTAGAGCAGAGCTCTGGCTCCTTGCTCTGGGATAACTAGAGGGCTCCATTTGTCGAGTGACATGTTCCTAGGGCATTTCAGGTGGGTCACGTACCCAGTGCCTCCCAACTGTCGGCACAATGGCCAAAACTATTGAACAAGCAGTCAAGACAGAGAACAGAGAAGTAGATGGTGGTCTTTGTCATGTGGGTGAAAGTGAGCATTAGTGATTCAGTGACATCCCAAACACAGAAAGTAGGACTTGCCTGACTGAGAACCGAGTAGGGGGTAGGAAAGGCCCTGAGCTCGGAGTCATGCTTCCATGTGCCACGGGCTGAGGGCACCAGGGTGAGTCCCAGAACTGCCCAGTGTGGGAAGGGCCTGACCTCTGGCTCACTGGGAGGTGGAAGGGCCCGGCAAAGCAGAGAAGCAACTCTCGCTTTCACCACGGACAGGGAGAGAAAAATAGAACACTGTTACTGCGGATGGCACTGGGACTTTCTGGTGACAAACATTAAGTTGTTGTTGTTTTCAGATAAGTGAAATCTATTTCCCTGGGAACCTTTAAGAGGGAAGTCTTCAGCCCTGTGTGAAAGCTGATGAGATGTGCACAGAAGCTGGCAGCCAGTCACTGGTACCTGGGGCCTTTATAGCATCACCTTCCTGATGTCCTTCCTGAGTCTTTCTGAAGAGGACTCCTGTCTTTTGTGCCACTCTGCCAGGAAGGTCCTGGGGCCCCCAGTCCCATCCCTTCAGCCCTTCCCTCTGGTGTGAATGAAACTGCCTTCTCCTCCTTACCTGCCCTGTATCACATTATCTTTCTGTCTGTGAGGGTAGGTGCCACAATAGCAGCTCCTTACCTGGATGCCACAGGTCCTTAGAGGCTCCCAGGATGGGCTTTGGAAAACCTGGGGCTGTAACTCATATTAGTCCCTTTACCCTGGGTGCCAGTGATGCGAAGCTCCTGCTACTACCTGCCCAAAGGGAGGTCCCTGCTCTTTGACCCTCCATGACATTAATTCTGTTCAAAATTCCTCCAACTGCCTTCACCACACCAACCAGGCATTCTCTGTACAGCCAAGCAACTGCTAGGAGTAGATATCTGAGTAGAGATGTACAGAGTCATTCGTCTTCGAGGAGTGGGTGGGTCTGAATACACTGCCGAAAGCCACCCAGGTGTCCCAGTATTGTCTACTTTCCCAAGAGGTTTTGCCTCCTATGAGAGAGTTCCTGCTCCCTCCTCTATAACGTAGGCCAGACTTGGTGAGCACAGTGGACTCTGGAGCCTGGGTGGTTGTTACTGACTGATGAGACCTCAGGAAATGTGGATCGAGGTAGCCCCAAATAGATGGACAGGATTCGGGGGGAAAACGTGAATCAGTGGGCTTTTTTATATTCAATATGATTTCAGTATTCTCTTTATTTTTCAACAATGTTCTTTGGATGTTCAGAGCCAATCTAAAGAAAAGGCAGTATNCCCAAGAGGTTTTGCCTCCTATGAGAGAGTTCCTGCTCCCTCCTCTATAACGTAGGCCAGACTTGGTGAGCACAGTGGACTCTGGAGCCTGGGTGGTTGTTACTGACTGATGAGACCTCAGGAAATGTGGATCGAGGTAGCCCCAAATAGATGGACAGGATTCGGGGGGAAAACGTGAATCAGTGGGCTTTTTTTATATTCAATATGATTTCAGTATTCTCTTTATTTTTCAACAATGTTCTTTGGATGTTCAGAGCCAATCTGAAGAAAAGGCAGTATAGGGAGGAAAACCATGAAACAGAGCAGAGATTTCCGCAGCTCTCCTGCCCTGCAGATAACCTCTGATAACCCCGACTGGGACAACTTCAGTGTTTGGGCCTACACTCCCTCCACTACAAAGGACTCACTGTACCAAGAAGCAAAAGTTAAAGGAATTTTTAACAATAAATGTTTGCTAAACTGAATTACACATGAAAAGTGCACCTCTTAATTCTTAGCTCCTTTGAACTCCAATTTATTGCAAGGAGGAAATATTCAAGCTAGCAATACTTGTTCTATTTACTTTGGAGCCCTTGGTACCACAGTTCTGGTTTTGAACATATTTGTTAAGCAAGTGGGACTGATAAAGTTGTTAAAGCCTTCACCTATTAACAGTGCAAAACCGATGCACAGTGTGGTATCTTATCGACATTGCCAATTCCTTTCCCACTGTTCTGAAGCTGCAGCAAAGACTGGAGACCTGGGTTTACGTGAGGGAACAGAGGCAGTTCGTGCAGAAGTAGAATCTATGGCCTAACACTTGGGAGCCCAAGTGAGAGTAACTAAAGGACGTTGGCGCGTGGCAGTAACAACATTAAATCCTAAAAAGAGAATTTTTTCATTGAAATCAGTGAGTTCATGCCAGCACAAACTCCCCTGGTCCCACGACACTATTTTAAGCCATTCTGCATTTCTAAGAAAATGGTTCCAGCCTTGCATTTCTGACAATAGTGCCTTTTATTCTCCTCTCAGTCTCACCAGTCCAACCTGCTCCTGTTTACAAAGCCATGCCCAGCTATGAAGAATGCATTTCTGGGTTCGTTCTGGAAATTACTCTGATCAACCTGTCACTTCCCCCCATTTAAAATGTACTTGCAGATAAAAGAAGGGATGGGGACAAGGGCAGGGAGATAAGGGAAAACCGTTGCTCTCAGCGAAGTGGTTGTGCGCCAGACTCCACCTTCCGGCTGGAGAACGGGGTCTGCCAGAAGCCGACAGAGAACAGGGCTCCAGTCTGAGCGCGAGGGCTGCATGAACGAGCTGTGCTTTTAAGTTCTGTCAGTCAGCGTTTAGTTTCTTTTTTCTGTAAGGAATCGGAAGTATCTTAGAGCCACCTATGCCAAGTGTCCACATGGCAGGGGAACTTTATATAAACACTGAGTGGCTTCCAGGAAGAGAGCCACCCAATGTGGTTGAAAGAAACTGTTATAAACTGAATGTTTGTGCCCCCTGCCACCACCACCAGCAAAATTCATACAGTAAAGCCCTAACCCCCAGTGTAATGGTATTTAAAGGTGTAGCCTTTCAGAGGTCACTAGGTTTGGATGAGGTCGTGAAGGTGGGATTCTTACAAGGAGGAGAAGATGGAGAGATCTCTCTCCCTCTCCCTCTCCTTCTCCGTCTCCCCCTCAAGGAGCATTCACCAAGAAAAGGCCACGTGAGGACACAGTAGGAAGGCAGTTATTATAAATCTGGAAGAGGGTGCCCTCCAGGAACCTGCTCTTCCCCTTGATCTTGCACTTGCCAGTCCCAGAACTGTGAGCAATAAATGTATGTTGGTTAAGCCATCGGTCTGCAGTATTTTCTTACAGCAGCCCTAGCTGAGATAGAAGCCCCACAGTAAGCTGCTTCTCTTTAATCTCCTTCTATAGGTTTTCATGAGAATCTGTATTGAACCATGGAGGAGTCTGGAGCTGCACTTAAGATTTGGAGAACTAAGACCAGGCCTCCAGCGGGGAAAGGAAAACTTCATCTGTAACAGAAACCTGTAACAGGTGGAACTGTCCTCCCTACCTGAGACCTCTGTCTTCCCTTCATATTATCCTTCCACATGCCCCTCAGTCTGTCCTCTTGTTATGCCTTTCCTCTCCAAACCGAGGACCCTGGTCTCCCTCATCTCAGTACCTGGTGATCACGTGCCCCCTGTTCCCAAGTTGGAAACCAGGGAGTCGTGCTTGACTCTTCTCTCTCCCTCTGGTATAAGCTATGCTAGTTTAAATCCTTCAGGAAGCAGACCCCAAGAAGAGGTGAACAGTGCAAGATTTTATTAGGGGAAATGCCTGTGTGAGAGAAAATAGGGAGGGAGCTGTGTGAGGCTGGGCAGCTGTCAAATCACAGAGAGAGTCTGAGAGAAGCTTGGGAAGAACTATGCTAGGCTGCCTTACCCAAGGCTGTCCTTGTCTCAGGAAGGTTCAGCAAAGCCATCAGGGAGTCCTGGAACGAAAATCAGCCACTAACGGACACCTGTGTCTCCCAGGAGCAGGTTTACCTCAGTATTCTTGCTTCACAGCCACGGCTGGGAGAAGCCTGCAGGAGGGGTTGCCTGGGCACAGCTCAGTGGGGGCATTTGGCAGCACAGCCAGCAGCTGGGGCCTTTGGTCAGGGATGCTCCCTCCAGGCGCAGGTCTGGGAGGTACATACTCACAGCTGCCATAGCACACCCTTTGGGCTTACACAGATTTCCTTCTCCACATAGTTTTTGGGATCAGTGTTTCCTGGTTCCCACAGGCCCTTCTTCCTGAGGGGAAACTAATAAAAAAAGGTTAGAGGGATCAGCTACAGCCCCTGTCACTGTAATTGACCTCAGGGCTGCAACACAGGTTGCTCCCTCCTCCAATATCCATTCTGAATTCCCTTCACCCTCAGAGCCGCCTCAGCAGATGTCAGTAGCTTAGCTGGTTGTCCACACAGCTCACCTCCCTGAAGCCTGAGCCTTTGATAGTCACGCCCTCTCTCAGTTCAGGGTTGTTTCACAGGCCTGTTCATAGTTATAGGGGGGAAGGAAGCACCAGGAGACCCCATGGTGGACCTCTTTATATTCCTCCTGGCTGCTATGACATAAAAAGATAAATTATTCAGGGGTCCCTAGGCACAAGAAGTTCAACATGTCCTTTGGTAGTTTGTAATTCAGTGAGTCCCTTGCAGTATTACCTGGCAAGCAACTAGTCTATTTGGGATCAGAAGTTCCAACACTGAAGAGCCTGGATTTGCAGGGACAGAAGTATGCAGTCCTCCAGTAGGTCATTAGGAGTGGCTATCAGTGGGGCCACTCCTGTTTATACCCCTTAGTTCCTGGGTCTGTGCACTGTTCCTATTAGGAACAGAGCACCATACATAGGTCTCTGCATTGATATAAATATTCTGTGTTTTGAAAGATGGCACCACATTTCTCAGAGTGTTTTCTCCAAGCTAGCACTTCGGCCATTCCAGAAAGGCCATTCCGGACAGCTGCCTCTGGTTGGTGAAATGCGTGAAACAACCAGTAGATCCTGCGGTCAGGAGCCCACTCCTGCACCTTCACTCTACAGTGCCTCCTGCCTGCAGTCGAATGCTGTGCTATACGAAGTTCCACATCAGTGGGTCGAGCATTCCAGGTAGTGCGGTGGCTGAAGCTGTGCGGACAGGAAAGGCAAATTCATACCCAGAATGTTCATCCCTGTGGTGATGAACCATTGGAAGAGGCCTAATGTAATCAACCACCCAGGCACCAAGTAGCCAGCCAGGGTCCTCAAGGACTAGCACCATTTGAAGGACTCAGTGTCGCTGACAAGTTGAACATTCAGAGGCAGAAAAGTTAGGTCAGTCTTGGGGAGGAGGGTCTATGCTACCGGACCAGTGCGTGGCCTCTTTCTTGCGCCCCCCCACCCCCTCCCGGCCCCAGTCATTGCACTCATGCGCGCATCACCCAGTTCCGGGCAGGTGACCAACGAGCTCTCAGCAGTGCACCCGCGTCACTGCGAGGCTCTCACCGCTGCTTTAATCGCACTTCGCTGGTAACTAAGTTAGAGTTTGAGCAGCGCTTCACATATGAGTTAACTTTCTGCTTTCTTCTCCCTGTTTAAACTTATCTCTCCACACAAACTTTAAAATCAACTCATCCAGCTCCAGAAAACAAAACAAAAAGAAAACTTTAAAAAAAAACATGCATTGATATTTTGATTGGGAATCTTTCTAAAATCATATACTAACTTAGGAAGAACTGGTATCTAAAATGTTCAGCTTATCTATCCAAAACTGAGAGATCTTTTTCATTTGTTAAGTCTCCTTTTGTACTTTTCAGGTGTATATTTTAAGGTTTTCATCAGTATAAGTTTTGCACATTTCATGTTAAACGTTTTGTTGCTGTTTATATTATGTCATTCACTAGTAATTGTGTATGTAAAAACTGTTGGGTTGTTATGTTAATTTTATATCTTATTATTTACCAGCTTTGTTTTTTTAAGATTTTATTTATTTATTTTTAGAGATAGAGATGGGGAGGGGAAAAAGAGGAAGAGAAAAATCAGTGTGTGGTTGCCTCTTATGTATCCCCTACCAATAACCTGGCCCTCAACCCAGGCATGTGCCCTGACTGGGAATCGAACCGGTGATTCTTTGGTTCACAGGCAGGCACTCACTCAATCTGCCAAGCCATACCAACCAGGGCATATGTGCTTACTTTAATGTATTAGTTTCAGTTTTGATTTCCTTGTGTTTTCTACCTAAGCTATCAAGGCATCTGTATATATAATAAGAAAAAAAGATTCTGAGATGTTCTAAATTAAACAAGACAAAACAAAACCAACAAAAAACTCAGCTGCCTGAGAATGAGAGAAAGAAACAGAACAGTTAGCCTCTTAGTAATAGCTATGGACCAGCTCTGGTGATTCCTATAACCCCAGGAGCCTCTGCTTCTTATTTACACATGAATTTTCCAATCTGCTGGCCACAGCTAATCCACAGGAGTGGACACTTCTTTGAGGACCCTGATGCACCTATCCCGGAATTAACCCCACTTCACCTCCTCCTGTTCCTTTGTCTATAGCTAATGTCAATCCTTTCAGAAAGGCTAACATCTTCCTCCTTTCTACCTGAGGTATAAACATGCTTGCAAAACTCCCGGACAATGGACATGTCTTTCCTACCTAGTCAAGTCATGCCACTGGTGGTTTAGAGTCTGAAGGGGACCAAGAGTTTTGCCTTTTGGGATATTGATTTCAAGCTGGTTTTTAAGAAACAAAAAACTCAGAACCATTGACCCTCCCGCTTTCCTAAGAGATTAGAGAACCTTAATATGATCACTTTAGCATTAGACAGGAAGACTCTAAGTTGGAGCCTGTGGACCACCCTTTTCCCCATGTCTTTCTTTTCTGGATCACCTAGCAAAAATTTACCTGTCATGTGTGTTCTGCTCTTCCTCAGCCACCTGTAAATCTTCAGCTCTCTTGGAAATCCCATCCTGCCCCTCCCACTTTCTCCTTTGTCCCAAATAACATACATGCCCAAGTTTGTCCAGCTTTGGAATTTTTATGCATATGCGACTTTCCCATGCACTTGTATTAAAATCTGATTTTCTCCTCTTACTTTGTTAACTTGATAATTAGCCCTGCTAGAACTTAGATGTAGGGGGCCTCCATCTCACAGGGCCCTCCCAGACACTGCAGATGAGAATAAATCTACCAAGACATGATCTGCTTGGCGAGGAAATGTGGCCAATCTCTCAGAGAAGAGCCTCAAGCCTCTTTCTCAATGGGATTTTTTGGGGTTTAGTTTGCATAGTAATATGGAGCATATAGGTAAAGCTCATCAATTACTGTCAGGTAGTAATGATCAAGGAATACATAACATTCAAAGAACTATAAGGGCTTATTCTGAGTCTGGATCAGGTTTATTCCGAGTCAGGGTCAGATAGAGTGATGCCAAAGGGCCATAAAACTTTGGGGAACAAACTCAATTTTATGCTTGGGCCCTTAACATTTAAATTGAGGGTATTCTTAGCAAGGCAGGTTTCACAGGATTTCATGCATTCTTTCTTATTAGGCCTGATTGCCCCAGAAACCTCATTCTAGCACAGGGCCACACCTGCCTCTGGCAGTTTCAGGCTTGAGTCAGGCGGGGGGATTCAGGCAGCCAAAAGATTAGACTTTTTACAGATAGAATGAAGACTCAGGCTATGGCAAAGGGGTGAAGGTCCATCACCCCTTTTCTATAGTCCCCTAAGTCTTTCCCTGATGGTCCCTTGGTAACTGTGGCTGTCTTACATTGTCCCTCCCTTGAGGAATATTACCCGTCATTGACTGACTATCCAGCCATCCTCCAGGGGCCAAGTAGGGTGAAGTAAAGGGGGCAGAGGCTGTGCCTCTGCCAGGAGGATGTTTTGTCTCTTTAGTGTCTTATGGTCCCAAGGTCTCTTACTCAGCCTTAGCCATGGGCGGGTTACAGCTTCTGAAACCAAGAAGGGCAGTCCCCAATACTTAGAGAGTGAGAGGGAAAATACTATTTTTGTTACTCCTTACAACTCCCTTCCCCAAGACTGGTCTCTGGCTAGCAATTGCCTAATAAACCCTTTCTTTTAAAAGACTTTCAGCCATGGAAGTTAAAATATTTTAACACATGAATGTGCCCCCTTTGCACTTCTGACTCCCCTCCTTGTTTTGTTCGATGGCACTTTCCATCAATACAATGTTAAAATGTGACAGAAGTAGCAGGTGTCATTTTGCTTCTTGACTGACAGTATTTCCCTATTAAACAGATTAGATTTTATTATTAAAAAAATCAGAATTGGCCCTTGAAATTTGTCAAAGTATCAGTCATGCTATATGATCTGGAAATACAGTATAGATTGTTTGCTAATATTTTATTTTTATTTTTATTTTATTTAGGACTTTTGCATTAATATTGTCTGTGAAATTGGCTTGTTTTATGTGTCATTTTTATCAAACTTAGGTCTCAATGTTATACAGTACTTGCTTCATATAAAACAAAACTTTCATTTTCTGTATTTTGGAAAAGTTTATTAACATTAGGGATTATCTGGTCTTTAAAAAGGTTTGGTAGTTTCTTCCTGAAACCATCTGGGCTAATAGCAATAACGTTTTTTATTTAATGTTTTTATTTACTTTTTTAGACAGAGGGGAAGGGAGAGAGGGAGAGAAACATCAATGAGTGAGAGATATATAGGTGCCTCTCACACATCCCCTACTGGGGACCTGGCCTGCAACCCAGGCATGTGCCCTGACTGGGAATCGAACTCACAACCTTTTGGTTTGCAGGCCACTGCTCAATCCACTGAGCCACACTAGCCAGGGCTGTAGGGGTAATCTTTAGATAACTTTCTGTATTCTTTCTATGGAAATGCTTTCACCTTTTACCGCTAATAGGATAAATTTCAGAAAATTTGATTTTCATAGGAAATTAATCATTCATCAAATTTATATATATTGTATAAAGCTACACAGAGTAATCTTATGTTTATGTAAATATCCTGCTTCAGTGGCTATTTCTCTCATTTATTTATTTTTTAGTATTTGTGCTTTCATTTTAATGCATAAGCTATAGAAATTATCCATTTCTTTTGAGAATCACCATCTACTAGCTATTACTTATTTTATATCTAATTACATACTCTCTTCTTGTATCTAAATTAAGAATTTCTGAGGAAAAATACTAAATGTCAGACTTATGGGATTTAATTAAATCAGTGATGGTGAAATCAGTAGTTTTTAAATACTTTATATAAATAAAGAGAATTAAAGTAGGTGAATTAAGTACTTAACTCAAATAAGAAAGTTAACCAAAAAAATGGAAGGCAATTCAGATAAAAATCCCCAAGTCCTAGACTGTTTTCAAGTCAAAAGCTGACAAAAGGGCAGCCATCTGTGCCATCATTCTAGATTGCCTCCTGGACTCGCACCACTGTGGGATTGTGAGAGCCTAGAACGGTCTTTGGGTTCCATGACTCCTGACCCAAAGTGCAGGGCCACAGTCTCCTTAGGCAATTTCCCTAGGAAGAGGACAGAGGTGGATTTTCTCCACATGGCTCTTTAAAAATACTTCAATGACAGCAGCCATTGTGCAGCATGAAGAGCAGGATTTGTGCACCTCCATCCCTGCTCATAATTAACATGAAGCTGAACTGTGCTGAAAACAACCTACACATTGTGATATATGCACGACAGTCACATTAAAATTAAGGCTAAGGCTGAAATGTGCAAAAGTCAAGAGTTACCTTAATTGCAGCACTTCAGCATAAATTTTTTTGTTTACCAATGTTCAGCATTTAAAGTAATTAATTTCCTGAAATCTTATTTCCCATCTTCAGTTTCATGTGACAGACATTAAGAGCCAACCAGGGAAAATATTTACAATTAATGAAAAGAAACCATACATAATTATACATACAATAATGACTTCACTTTGTAAAACAAAATAGAAATATGCCATATTTTATTAACCAAAATATTCACAGTAGTAGTAATTCCTGGGAGCAAAAAAAAAAAAAAAAGCTGTGTTAGCCATCTTTATAGTGCCGTCTTATAGGAGAGCGCCTGGCACAAAGTAGGTATTCAATAAGCTTTGCTGAAAAAAATGAAAGTAATGTCCATCTTCAAAAAAAGGGTACTCAATCAAGTAAACAGATGAAATTTTAATATGTTTGTATCTGAAATATATAAAGGCCTAAGGGCAAAATCAATTCTCTATGTAACTTCATCATTATAAAGTTCAGTCCTGAGTCAAAAACCCAACTCTAAAAATACAGTAGTAAAAATCACGTATCTACATATATACTAAGACAAATGAACTGCCTTATGCTGCACCGTCATCATCTACCGCAGCGTAGATGGCTTGATTCCTCCTCTTCATTTTCTTCCTTTGTTCAGGCTCACGCTCGTCACTCAGCCTCTTCAGGGGCACTCCCGTTAAGTCCTTCCCAGCTGCAGACTCCACAGCCTCACCGGGTTTCTCCTCTCTGCCCATCGGGGAGCCCAAAGTATCATCAGAAGAAACAAACATGGAACCTGGCAAGATCCTGACATCAGAGAAGCTTGCAGAGAAGTCGGAAGCTTGATCAGAAGAAGGTTCTGGGGATGTTGTACGCACGTCACTATGTGCACTCACAAAGCTATCTTCCTCTTCCTCTTCTTCATCTAACATTATTTCATCGGGATTAACAGAGGACAAGGCAGATGTGTCTGTGTTATATTCACTAGGATCTTCTCCAGAGTCATTATTCCCTGCTTCATTCTGTTCTTCATATTCACCACACAAGTGGTGTTCTTCCTTGGCCTTCTGAAGACGGACATTAATGTCTGTGATGCCAAGTTTGGCACAAAACTCAGTGGTCTGCGGACTGATCCTATGAACCAGCTGCATCTGTGTGTGTGGCTTGCTGGGGTCATAGCAAGCGGCTGTCATGTTAAAGTTAAGTGGAACCTGAAGGTCACGATTCAATTTTTCCAATACTTCATTCATAGCTTCTTCTGTTGCACTATAATCCCACCTATAAAAGAACAAAAGAAGAGTATTTTATATTTTATTGGCCTCAGATAATAAATGATGAAATCTAACTATGAACTTCAGCTGCAAGGATAAAAAATAAGCCATATATCTAAATTCCACTTAGTAAAATTATAATTAATTTAGTAAAGGACGATTTTGAAATAAAAACAATTAGTAGAAAAAGCTGTCCTTACATCCTAAAGCAAGTACAAATTATTTTAACATGTGAACCAAATCTCCACCACATTATAGTTTTATGCACACTTAATCACTTACACACTTATTTGGGTTGATGTTCAACAATCTATTTTCTTATAAAACCTGAATTATTCTTATACTCATTTAACAGTTTTCCCTTTAATCAAAATAAAAAAGGGGGTGGGGACACAAAAACCTTTCATGCATGGTGAGAGCAAGTCCTAAGTAAGATCATACTTCCTTACCTTGAATGTAGACCATTATTTTCAGGCATATTCCATAGGTGCCCAGTCACATTAATAAGATTGTTTGTAGCCCTGAGAACAGTGAGCCATTCAATATCATACTCCAAGTGAGTAGGAGCACTGGGGTCATGACCTACTTCTATTACCTACAGGAAGAAATTGGTAATTTTAAGGAATAATATTCTATGGATTTCAATACAACAACCAAAGTTAAAAGGAATTTAATTCAGTAGCCTAAAAATATTAATGTAGTATAAATATCCCAAAGAATTCTCAGACAACATAAATGACAAAAAGCACTAATTAATAATTGAGAAAACAAAAATTAATTTTTTAAATTATCGGAAGAGTAAAACTATATTTCAAAGTTATTTCATTTTCTTTTTACCTGAAGAAAGTCTCTATGTGGCAAGCATTTGTCCAAGGCTAAAAACTTGGTTGCTTTGGCAGTCTGTCCTTTATCCTGGGCCTAAACATACGAACCATGATTTAGGTAAGAATATAAAAACATCACAGATAATTCATACATTGACTAGGATGGAAACAATCTCTGTTACACAAAGCTGTGGGTCAGTGGAACAACTGTTACTTTTCCAAAGCAAGTGAGCTGTACACTCACTTGTGCAACTATGGCACTCAAACTCTCTGGGCTTCGATCTCCTTACAAAAGTCAGAGCAGAAAATAATGATGATAATGTTAAGTCAGAGCACTAAACACATAAATTGAAGCATATAACAAAAGGATAAAGATAACAGAGGAGTTTAAATGTAAATTGGCAGAACTCAAAGTACACAACTTCAAAGAAATCAGAGAAGAAACCGTCGTTACCTGGAGTCAGGCAAAGATTTCTTAGACACATCAAAGGCAGATGCAGAATATCCACAGAATGAAATACTATTCAATAATAAAAATGAACAAAATACTGATACATGCTACAACCTAAATGAACCTCAAAAACAAGCAAATACAGGGAACCAGATGCCAAAGACGATACACTTTATGACTACATTTATATGAAAGGTTCAGAAAGGGCAAACCCACAGAGACACAAGGCAGATTTGTGGTCGTCTGGGGCTGAGGATGAGAACAAGGACTGACAGCAAACAGACACAGAGGATCTTCTGGGGTGATGGAAAGATTCTAAACATTATCTCGTGTTTGTACAAAAAATACTAAATGATACACTTAAACTAATACATTTTATGTAAATAATACACCAATAAAGCTATTTTTTGAAAAGTCAATTGTCAGAAAGAAATATGTAAGGGGTCACAAACATAAAGGTCATGTTGGAAGCAGTGAGAAAAATGGCTCACTGAAAATAGTAAGGCACATGGAGGGAAAACTACAAGGAAACCAGCTGGGAGACGCCCTGCTGAGGACCAGGCATCAAAATTCACTTGTGAAGAGGAACTGGGAGGCGGGAGACACGAGGACTGAGAGCTGGGAGACACGAGGACTGAGAGGACTACGGCAGATCCTGGCTGCAGGGCAGTTCTGAAGAAAGGTCATCTTTGTGTTGGTGGCAGGGCTGAAAGAGGGCACTGGCAAAGTCAGAGGAGGTTGCAAAGCCAAGGGAAATGGACCAGGTATGTTGTTAATACAGAGACAAGTCTCTGGCAGACAACAAGACATGGAGTGGGGGTGGGGGGGGAGTGGCAAATCAGATATTTCAACAAAAATCCAAGCATGTCAGGAGCCTAAGAGACAGATGTGGAAAAGGTGACTGATACAAAGAGAGGACTTGGACTTTGGACAATGAAAGGAGTAACCTCGCCTCCTTCTCCCAGTGAAACTGGGGAGAATAAGTCCCCAGCAGAAGGGGCCTACAGGAATGTTTCGAGATGGAACCTTCCAAACTGTGTTTGAGGAACATAAAGTGCATCTCTACCACTGAAAAGTGTTTGGTCAAGTAAGTTTGGGAAGCACTGGAAATCCCATCCCACACTTGGAGTAAGGCAATGCCCATCAGCACAGTAAAGACTCAGAAATTCTATAGAGCCTCTGAGAAGAAATCTCTAACTATGCTAACCCAGCATTTTCTAAATGTTTTCCCTTTGAAATATTTTATGTGAAAATCAGAGTTCAGTTGGAATCAGAGGTGAGAGAAAATACCACATATTTCCATAAAAGCCTACTAGTAGGCATATATTTATTCTCCATCTCCATCAAACACTACCATCCATGCAGTTACCCAAGGAAAACTTAAGAGTCATCCTAGATTCCCTCCTCCCTCCATGACCAAATCCTGATGATTTTACTTCCAAAATCTCTAGACCCTGCTTCACTCTCGATGTTCCCTTGGCCTTAGGTTAGAATCTCCTCTTTTGCTTAAATAGTCTTCTCTACCTCCTATTTTATATCGCTCCAGTCCAGCTGCAAAACTGCTGCCAAACTAATCTTTCAAAAATGGAAACCTGATTTCATCGCTCTCCAACTTTCCCCATTCCTTCCGGTGAAAACCCACACTCCAGAGCGTGACCCAGAAGGCACTTGCGATCTTGTTCCAGCGGCTGTGCCTCAGCCGAGGGAACTAGCTGCAGCTCCCAAAGCACCGTGTGCTCAGACTTCTGCCTTCGCACACATTGTGGTCCTTCTTCCTAGATTACCCTCATCATCTCCTTCTTCCTAGTACCACCAATTCCCTCGGACAAGCTTCTCTCTTCGGCTCTCCGTCCACACCCCATGTCACCATTTCCCAGCTCAGGTGCTCCCACCGCACCCTAGGATTTTTGTGACAAACTTATTACACTAATTATCATTGCTCACTTGTCTCTTCCCCCCACCGGAGACTGAGTTACTCGCAAAAGGACGTTATGTTGCATTTCTTTCTCTAACTTTACAACTGTGTCAACAGTGCGTAGCCCATGGATGTTCAGTGTTTGTTAACTGAAAGAATAAATATTGTGTTTTCTACCTGATGCTGCATCAAGGCTGCAAACTTCACATGAAGGTGGGCAGAAAACCAGTAAGTAGGTTGTAAGTGCTCTAAAAGCTCCGAGGCGGCAGGACTTCCTAAGGTGTTATTTTCCACTTCTTGTCGGAAAAAAGATTTAGTCTTAAGAAGTTGCTTCTTATTTCCATAATGGTATATACTTCTTGGCCAATCGTGAGATAAGAATATGTCCATAGGCTGCTTCAGCTTTAACAGAAAACAAAAAACAAAAAAACCCACACAAAACTCTTAAAAACAGATGAACCACAAGCAATTCCCCTTCCTTCTCTCCACCACCACACAACCATTTACCCACTGAAATCTCTGAATTTTTGTGTAATGCATTCTAAGGGTCTTTATGTAAGGAAGTCACAGAAATACTGATCTACTCACTCATGGAGGCAAAAAGAAACAGCTTTCTCTCTGCCTCACAAATCATCCTTATTTTCCAGGAAGGCAAGTCAAAAAAAGCACACTTCAATTAAACTGTCAATCAGCCATGGTCTTTAGCATTAGGATTCTAAAATATGTAATAACCCTTTTTGGTAAAGAAACTGTTTTAAGATCCACAGACACCAGATTTCATAAGACATCTAACATAAACAATATGGTAAACCTAAAGATAGAATCTACTTTTTTTTCTAATGGACTCACATAGTATACACCAAAAAGACCCCTCTTAACTACATAAATCGTATCAGGTGTATTTAAGGTAGCTGGTGTCTTCATGGTAGACACAAAGTATATGCTATATTTGACTGATCCCAGCACCTGCAAGTAATCTGAAACAAACACTTAGAAAACTAAATTTAAATAAGTAACTGTTCAAAACAATACAAAATACAAAAAAGATATGACTAACCACTGAATAACTAATATGGACAATAAGTGCAATGAAAATTCAGTGAAATGTGATGATTTTAAACTGGAACACTGGTTCGAAAGTGGTATCTAAACTGGGTCTTCAAAGACTGGTGGGTTTTGGACAAGTGAAAGGGGAAATCATTCCAAGTAAGGAAGTGTTATGAGCCGGGCATTACATAAATGCCCACGAGCACCCTTCATCTCCCACAGAGGCTGCGTGGTACGGTGGCAAGTGCCCGAGTTCACTCAGACTCACTCTAGCACTTAACTACTTGGGGAAATCTTGGGCAGATGCTTATCTATCTGAGCCTTGGCCTCTCATCCTTAATGTGACAGAATTTGAGTGGCAATGATTACATGAAACACCATGTGTGCAAACTGCTTAGCCCAGTGTCAGGTGTTGAATGGGTTCTCAGCCAAAAACCTAGCTTCGCCAACTCTCCAGTTAAGTCAGTGTTTCAATACCATCTTCACAATTTCCCCACATTTCTGTCACTTTTACTATAATTTATTTTCTACTTAATACCATTATTTAAAATAAAATGTTTTAATATTTTCTTTAAAGTGTAGCTTTATTTTGATATATATTCTTTAGTGTTATCCTAAGTAAAAATATCTGAAATCATGAATTAAATGCTTTATTTACTCACTAAAATAAATTTATAACCATAAAAAATTTTAATGTTCATATGTGAACTTCCTAAAAACAACTCAAAATCCAAATTTCAGAAATGATGAATTTAGCTCTTCATGAGAGTAATAAACCAAACTGGTCAAAGTACCTTTAACATTTTTTCATGTCTGCCATAATGTACTTTTTACATACCTGTTTTAATTTATAGACTTCAATATTTCTCACATGATATATACTCCTTATGGTAGCTGAATTATAAGGAGGGCACTCAAAATGACCTTCAATGGAAGAAAAGAAATAAACAGGATTCAACACCTTTAAGTACTTCAACTATAAATAGATATATACATTTCCCTAAAAGTAATGTCTGTTACCAATGCTTTTGGTTCTTAAAAATTTGTAAAAAAACAGCCCTGTCTGGTGTAGCTCAGTGGATTGAGCGCGGGCCTGCAAACAAGACGATTGCGGTTTGGTCCCCAGTCAGGGCACATGCCTGGGTTGTAGGCTAGTTCCCAGCGGGGGACACATGACAGGCAACCACAGATTGATATTTCTCTCCCTCTCTCCTTCCCTTCCCCTCTAAAAAGAAATGAATAAAAATCTTTAAAAAAAATTTTGTAAAAAACAGTGCTCTTAATATATTGACACTTTTGACTAGTAAGTGATCATAAACTATAATTCTAGATAATTGGGGGCTTGTGATTTTTTAATTAAATTGTATGTCATTTTGGAGTATACTGTTTATTCACAAACTCAAAAAAATACCTTCAGAAAGGTATAGAGTAAAAACTGTTCCTCCTGGACAGCAGACGAGTGGATGCCTAGGGCGGGCAGGGGCAGGGACTAACTGCAAATAGCCAAAAAACTTTTAGGAGTCACAGAAATAGTCTAAATTTAGATGGTGGTAAAATCTAAATGCACAACTCAATAAATTTACTAAAACCACTGAATTATATACTTACAATGGCATATAAATTTTACCAAACTAAAATTGCCAGAACAATGGGAGGGGCCCTTCTATTCCTATCCTGCAGCCATCAGCAGCACCACCCAGAGGCAGCTAATGTGAATCAGGTTTCCTATGTTATGCCAGAATACCATCTCTGCATATAATTTACCTATGCCTTTATTCTCCCCCTTTTTATACAAATAGCGGTAGACTTTATACATGTTCTGTGCCCTTTTTTTTCCACTTAACTTATTTTGGAGTTCTTTTCCTATTAGTTACACATAGATTTTTTTCCCCTTTATATTTTTAATGGCTTCATAGCATGATACTATATAGTTATATACCAAGATGTATTTAACAAGTTCCTACCTTTTGCTATTACACATAAAACTGAAATAAATAAATGTGCAGACATCATTTTGCACATATGAAATCTACCTACAGATACATCCCTGGAAATAGAACTCCTGAGTTGGAGGACTTTTATAATTTCCACAGAGATAACCAACTGTCCCTCCAACGACTGTTTCCAATCTGCATGCTCACCAGCCATGTAAGAGACAGCTTAGAATCATGGAGAGCAGGGCACTGGGAACAGACTTGTAACTTAACAGTTACATTGAGGATGTAAGTTTTAAGTGACCAACTTAATTCAAGAAATTTTTTAATCAAATGTGAATCCAAACTATTCCTTTAGTTTTTAAACCACGGTATAATTCATTCAGATATTGCAGGACGAATAAGTACAGTGTGGTGTTCAGATGACCCTTGAACAGCATGGGTCTGAGCTGTACAAGTCCACAGGTCCACTTACAGATGATTTTTTTTTCAATAAATACCCATACTGTTTTTGGTCTGCAGTTGGGAGTACGCAGATGTGGAGGGCCAAATGTGTGCACTGATCTATACCATTTTACATAGGGGGCTTGAGCATCCATGGATTTCAGTATCCACATCGGTGGTGGTGATGGGGTGTCCTGGAAATAATCCCTCACAAATACCAAGGGACACGTTAAGTTTTGGGGCAGTGAAATTCATACATGGATTTTTGATCATGCATTGTTAAAGGATCAACTGTACTTATACAACAGAATACTATTCACAAATTAAAATGAATATATTGGAATTACATGTATCAACATCAATTTCAAGAACATATTAAACAAAGAAGTTGCAGAAAGATATATACAAAATGACACATTTATATGACGTTGAAAACGTGCTATGTAATACATTGTTTAAAGCTGTTACATATGAGGTAATGGTAATTATACAAAATGATCAAGTGATTGGTAAACACCAGATTCAGAATAGTGACAGCCTCATGAAGAAAGGGAGGGATAAAAGGAATGGGATTGAGCACTGATAATAATGTTTCAATTTTATCTATGCTGTTTCATTTCTTTTTTTAAATTTATTTACTAATTTTTAGAGAGTGGAAGGGAGGGGAAAGGAGGGAAGGAGGGAAGGAGGGAAAGAGAGGGAGAGAAACATCGATGTGTGAGAGAAACATCAATCGGCTGCCTTTTGCACAGCCCCAACCAGGGATGTGGTCAGCAACCCAGGCAGGTGCCACGACCAGGGGTTGAACTGGAGACCCTTTGCTTTGTAGGACAATGCCAGACCAACTAAGCCACACCAGTCAGGGATATTTCTTAAAAATCAAAACTAAAAATGGCAAGAATACTAAGACTTGATCAAAGCTAGATGGTGGATACACAGACAATACATTTTAGTGTCCCCTATAGTTCCATATGCATATCATATTTTATAATATAAATTTAAGAATAAATCAGTCAGTGCATAAAAAAATCCAATGTAAAAGTCATACTATACATTATGCTTAAATTATCCCGGGGCATTCAAGTTTTAAAGTTTAAAAACAATTCAGAACAACGATACCTTTTCGATAGTCATGAGATTTGAAGATACCAGAGATTCCACCGATCCTTACACCCCGGTACTTTACTACACCTGCCAAACCTGAGAAATTGCACAGTTAAATAAGATTACTATAGGCAAAATCAATCTCTTTACTAACTGAATGACGTTTAGAGGCCTAGAATTCCATGCAGTCCTAAAATTATTTGAAAATAGAGTATCATGATGAGGTTACTTGTTTGGATCCTATTTGAACAAGTAAGCTGTAAAATAGACATCTTTGTGATAATTAGGGAAATTGAAACATGAACTAGGCAACAGGTAATAAGGAATTATTCTCTTACTTTAGTTAGGTGTAATAATGGTACCATAGTAATGGTATTTAAAAAAATCCTTATCACTTAAAAAATATGTACTGAGTATTTACAGGTGAAATAATCTCATGGCTGGGATTTCCTTTAATATACCCCAGTTACCTTCTCCCACAAAATAGTTTAGGGGAAAATGAGTTGAAATAAGGGCACCGAATGATAATAGTGGCTGAAGCTAGTTAATAGGTATAATGATTCATTATACAGATGTCCCCAGCTTTTCAAAAATTTGTATTACACCACTTCACTTTTATGAAACACCTACATTAGTACCTGTTTTAAGTAACTGAAAGAAACGTGAAGAGGATTTTTGCTTGCACACACACACAAAAAAGGTGAAAAGCCAAAAGAGCATTCAGCATTTGTTTTGCAGGGTGCACCCAGAGCAGGGAGAGTGGCCCCACCAAGCTCCTTCCCCAGTAACTACAGTCAGCATCAAGCCACCATAGCTTTGAACTGGATCTAAGCATTTGTACTTTATCTGGATTTATTTTGTGCTTCCACTAGCAAGGTGTGTTCTACAGTAGCACAAAAGTCTAAGAGAGCTTGTAAGAAAGTTACACTCAGCATAATACTGGATGTGATTAAGCATACTGGTAGGATTTGGTAGGTTATCTTCTGGGTCTGGGAACACTCAAAAATTTTGCATGTAAATGAATGAAAGTTTTCCCCTTATGAAAGTGTTCATAGAAACAGTCTACTCTCAGAGAGTGGGGGAAGCCTCTACTATTATCTATTTTTGTGTATGTTTAACAATTTCCAATATAAAAATGTGTAAGTTTTTTAATTTAATAAAAAGAGTGAGGTGAAAATAAAGCAAGTGAAAACAGTGTGGAAGGTCTTTGCAGTTATATTAACTATTGCTTAAAACACTAGATGAAGCATGGATATATTTTCATGTACCTACTTAACCATTTTAATTAAATTCCCACATTGAGAGAATTGCCAAAACACCATACATCTCAAGACACTTCCCAACTGGTATACAAATCTTAACAGACCCTTCCATCCTATCAAACCAAGGACTTACCCACAAACACATACCTAAGTAATAAATGTTTGGTGCCACCCAGCCACCATATGGTAACTCTTGCAAATGATTTGAAGCTTCATGGTTTCCTCCAATGAAGATTGTGAGAACTGGGGCCTTTTTCTCTCCAGAGTAATACCTAGAACATAAGAGTAAAGTTGTCAGTTGGCACAGCAGAAATGAAGCATATAGAAAAGCAATTAAGTGTGCCTATGCAATTCGACATAGGAGA